>NW_019740656.1:3878012-4069911 GCF_002891405.2 Cryptotermes secundus
CGATGTTTGCTCGCTGTGAACTCTGGGTGAGACTTCAGAGGACGAGGAAGTGTATGGAGTGTATGAAAATGGGAAGAAGGGCAAGGAAAGAAAATAAGAAAGAACTGCCATAGGTATCAGTGGCGGTTCTGGAAAGAATTGTATTATAGATTACTAACTTGTCTTTACACGGGAGATTATTCGTATATTCGTTATAGGTGAAATGTAAAGGTGTAACCGGCCTTGGAAGCCTATAAGGTTGTGAGACTTCGAGGCTCCCACATTTTCTAGATAATCGGCTCACAGATGGCGGTGAGGTAACGTAAAGCTATCCCTGTAACAGTGACCGCCTCTGTGGTCTAGTGGTCACCGTTCCTGGCTACAGATGTAGAGGTCCTGGTTCGATTCCCGGCGCTACCACATTTTTTCTGAGAAATAGTGTGTCTGGAACGGGGTGCACTCAGCCTCACGAGGGTAATTGAGGAGCTATTTCAAGGAAATAGCGGCTCCGGTCCAGAAAACCGAAATTAACGGCCGTGGGGATTCGTTGCGCTCACCACGTGACACCCTCTGTCCGCAAATTTGGCACTAAACTTCGCCGACAAGCGACGGTTGCTCGGTCGGTATAGTTAGCTTGTGGATTAAAATAACAGAGTTTGTTTTGTTTTTTTTTTTAGCCCTGTTACAGGCCGTAGAGGACCATAGGTTTGTGAGACGTCAGGGCTCCCACATTTTCTAGACAATCGGCTCACAGATGGCGGTGAAGTACGGTAAAGCTATCCCTTTAAAAGGCCATGGAGGCAGTATTTTCATCTGAAACGTCGTGGAGCGTCTACTTCAATACACGACATTATGTGACCCCTTATAGTGACCGCAGTGGGAAACCCCGGATCCAACACGGAATTGTGACATGTTTATTCAGTCTGTCGCATTTGCGGCCTGTCACAGTTGATTTTATGAATACTGGAACCACAGGAAAATTAGGAGAAATGCACATATTTTATCGATTTAGCTGTCGACCGAATTAGCTGGTTTTAATATCAAGTTATACTTTTAACGAGTCAGTATTACGTCACAAGTTGTAGAGGACTGTTGCATAATGAACTCTGCAGCAGCGGGTTGTTTCCATTCACGTTTAAGTGTGTCACTCGGAGCTGGCCGTCCTCTCGCTTGACGTTAACTGTGAAACAGTAGCTGATAATGAAGGGTGGGCGGTATTAATGAGACTCTCCAAGTGTCGCGCATCGAGGTGAGCGCAACAGTGGTATAAACAGCTTACGGACCGAAAGAATTTGGCAGGATCTCAGTCAGGACAATATTTGACTTATTTTACATGTACCTTCTTTGTGAAGAGAAAATATTGATGCAGAGCTATTTCATACTAAAACTCCGCGGTCTGTAGTCCGCAAGCGAACTATACCGACCTAGCCACCGCCTCTTGTCGGCGAAGTTAGTGCCAACTTTAGCGGATAGGTGGTGTCGCGTGGTCAGCGCAACGAATCCCAACGGCCGTTAAGTTCGGTTTTGTAGACCGGAGCCGCTACTTTTTCATTCAAATAGTTCTTCAGTTATCCTTATGAGGCTGAGTGGACCCCGTTCCAGACACACTACTTCTCAGAAAATCTGGTAGGGCCGGGAATCGAACCTGGGAACTCTGGGTCTGTAGCTAAGAACACTGATCACTAGACCACAGAGTCGGTCATATTTCGTACATTTTGACATATATGCATGACGAATCACAGTAGTCTACAACAGTTCAGTCG
Source organism: Cryptotermes secundus (assembly GCF_002891405.2). NCBI lineage: Eukaryota > Metazoa > Arthropoda > Insecta > Blattodea > Kalotermitidae > Cryptotermes > Cryptotermes secundus. The sequence goes on from NW_019740656.1 coordinate 3,879,755, forward strand.
GTATAGAGGTGTTCTGCAAGCTGGACAGTTCGATTCCTCGCAGGGGCGAAAGGTTTTTCTCTATTCCACATACATCGACTCCTTCGTATGCCTTCATAATATGGTGCTTAATTAATTAAGCACAGTGACTAATGTGCCTTTACATTTATGTCTTCGATTGGATTTGAAGTTCTTATAGGGGTGATTGAGGGACACGGAGTTTTGGGTTGTAACGCCGTGTAGTTCGGATAGACCTGACGTTTCGGAGGAGTATATCGCCTCCATATTCAGGATCGAAGTGTAAGATGAGCAATAAATCAGCAGACGTAGGCTGCAAGCTGAACTGGCTTATTCTTTGACTTTGAAAATGGAACTGATATGTTCCTCCGAAACGTCGGGCTGTTATTCGTCATGTGTTCCTATGGATGATAGGAGTCTAATCAAGAGTGAACAAACCATTTCGAGAAAATATGCATTTCGCACTTGGACCGCCAAATTGGTTACCGTTATTTTTATGAAGGCACTGACTAGGTAGTTTTATTTAGCGAGACTGTCTACGTAAATCACTTAAATTTAATTGAAAATGATTTAAGGAATTTTTTTAGAAAACCGCAGTTTTGTGTTTGAATAACCCTGTAAAGGATCTATATCGGTGGAGCTACGGTGTCCATATTCACCTTGCATCGACCTATGACACGGATAAAAGTCGCTAGCGAGGGGCACGTCCGTACAGGTAAACGACATTCGAAAAACAAATTTTTCTTACTCAAAGGCACTCGAAACTTCCTTTTGTATGTGCGTGTCCTTTGCTTATTCTTCCTCTTTTCCTCTATATATTTCTTGTTCTCTTCCTTTCTGTATTCTTTTTCTTTAATTCTTTAATTACCTATATAGCTTCATTTCTTTCCCTTTTCATGTCTATGTTTATTTCTGTTTTCTTTATTCCTTTGTTTACGCTTTCCTTTGTTTATTCTTGCCTCCTGTGGTTCATTTCTTCATCGCTCTTTCTATCATTTCCTGTTTCGTTCATTGTTTCATTCATTCATCCTTTCCTCCTCCTTTATATTTTTATTTCTTTCTCTATTTATTTTTTAAATCCCTAATTATCTCTCTGCTACTTCATTTCTTTCATTCAGTCTTAATTTTCTCTCTGTTTCTTTATAATTTTAATTAATTATTGATTTATTCCATTTTCTATCAGTTTTTCCTCTTTTCTTTCTGTTTGTTCGTTTAACTCATTCCTTCTTTCGTCCTTTCTTTAACCCTTCATTCTTTCCTTCCTGCCTTTTTTCTCTGTTTCCTCAATACTTTCCTGTTGAGAAGAGTGTCCACATTTTGAGATATGTGGCAGGCTTTACAGCGATTTGAAATCCAAGGGGAAGTTGGCCTCTCCAATAGGGTTCAGCTGTCTTCAGCCTTTGATATGAAGGAAACTTTCTGCAGCCGCAGACAGCAAGCCCACCCAGGCCTGTTATGAACCCGAAGTCTCACTAATGATACATCACACTGCGGCCGTGCAAATATCCCCATCAGTAATGCACCATTACGCCGCCCTTCATTAAATAAATGAGTTTATCGTACACCGCTCACGGCTCGAATTCATTTCATAAACTCGTTAATTTATTGTGAACGCACTCTTGTGTGATGACCTTTCGTGAACGAGGAACGGGTCTAGGTAAACTTACTTTCATGATCGATTCTGTATGGTCCGTCCATTTTATTTTAATTTTATAATATTAATTTTCATATTGTAATGCGTAGAGATGTTACTACGCAACGACCGTAGATAAGCATATATACCAGAGCCGTTTCTAAGTCACGGCTCGGTAAACACATTCCCGCAGTAACGAATGGACGGGCAACATTAGAGGTACTATCGGAAACGGTGTTTCCTATTTGGTCCGTTCCGAGTGGTTATAAGGAAGACAATTGGTGCCACCAAGTTAGTTTTGGAGCAAGAATAGTTCAGTTGGACGGGAGACGTCCTTCATATAGGACTTCAGCACGGAAGCAGAGGACTGGCCATTGTTAGAAGCCGTTACCAGGAAACGTCTAGTAACAGACTGAGAACACTAGACTGTTTGCTTTAGTGAATTGTAAAGTGTGGAGATCAACGATAATGTTATATTGTAGTTACGATCCGTAAGTGGTCAATAAATCCAATGACATATCCAAACTCCTTTGAGTGTCACCCCTACCCATGGCAGTATCATTGAACAGATGCAGCTTGAAAGCCAATGCTGGTAACGTTAGGAACCAAAAATGTGGACCAATCTAATCTGCTATACGAAATTATATTTTTCTTTTGAGATTGAGGGCTTCTGAGTTATGACAACGTAAAATTTTGCAGTTGGGCACCAGACTCATGGAAGAAACACGACGTGTATTTACCATGAAGATGAATATTAAAGCCTTCTAGGTTATGACAACGTGTAGTCTGGTAGACGGGTACCAACCTTTCGAAGGAATCTGCAGCATAAATCAGAAAGTAGTTGCTGGCTACTTGGTTTATTCTTCGATCCTGAAGATTTAGGAAGCTTTCTTCCTAAATGTTGCTGAACTTCTATCAAGCTAAACGGTCCCACAATCCAGATGATAGTTTGAGTCTAAATATATAACTGTATATAAGGTTATTATGAAATATGCTGCATTCCAAAGTCTGCACTATTAAAAAGTTGCCAGAATTCCATAAAGACTGGTTAAACTAGTGCAGATATATCGTCTGGTCTTTAAGAAGAGCCTCATGAGATATAACTATTGTCACGTGGTATGCGTGTGTGAATATAGTCTGGGTTATGGACTGGATATTTGATTTATTGACAACTTTCACAAACATCACTCAATTATAGCGCCATCACTAATTTCGACAATTTACAGTTCATTAAAGCACACGCTAAATCTTTTCCAGCATGCAATGTCTTCACTAGACGTTTCCTGGTAGCGGAATCTAACATTGACTATCCCTTTACCTCTGGGCTCGAGCCCTCACTGGGCGGCGCCTCTCTTCCAACTGCGAATTGTTGCTGCAGTTGGCCTCTTTATAAACCCTCGGCGGAGAACACAGTAGAAACCCCACTTTCCAACAGTATCTCTATTGTTTTCGCTGGAAACTATTTATATGCGGTCGTTGCCTATGAACGGCTACACACGCTGCAAAATTGCGGAATGGATATCTGCTTTAATCATCATCTATGCCTGAAAAGTTATTTAGAGTTACTGACGGCCGTGAATCCGGCTTATCTAGCGGTGCGTCAACTACAGAGAAAGCATGTACTCGTATCTTTCGTTTTTTCCTTGCAGGGAAATCTGGTACACACAATTGTCATGCCTGCGCGCCTGTACACATCAGCCAGTGCTCTGGTGCTCCTTATAGGAACTTAAATACCGATGACACATGTTCGTTCGATTGTATTCCTTACTGGAAGAATCAGTTTCATAGCGATAAAACATTACACTAGTGTAGAGCCCTTAATTCTGCCTTCAGTTCTATATGGCCGACACATTTGGGCTAAGGGTGTTTGAAAATAGGGTGCTGAGGAGAATGTTTTGAATGAACAAGGACGAAATAAAAGGAAATTTTCTACTCCTTAACAAAACTAAAATAATCTAAACTCCGTGACTTTAGTCTGCAAGCGAACTATATCGACCGTGCGACCGCCGCTTGTCGTCGAAGTTAGTGCCAACTTTAACGGTTAGAGGATGTCGCGTGGTCAGAGCAACGAATCCCCACGGCCGTTAATTTCGGTTTTCTAGACCGGAGCCGCTATTTCCTTGAAATAGCTCCTCAGTTATTCTCACGAAACTGAGTGGACCCCGTTCCAGACCCACTACGTCTCAGAGAATCTTGTAGCGAACCCGGACCTCTGGATCTGTAGCCAGGAACTTGACCACTAGACCACAGAGGCGGTCAGTACTTAACAAACATCAATAAAATGATGAAGGAAAGGAGGATAATATTGGAAGCATGTGAAGCATGCATAGGAGAAAGTGCGCACAAAGTTTTGTAAGAAAAACTGAAAAATACGGAGCACTAGGAAGAACAAGACACAGAGGGAGAGTAATATTAAAATGAATTTAATAAAAAATGGGATGGGGGGTACTTGACTGGAATTATTTTTTTAGTAAAGCTATTCCGCGCCCCTGATCATACTTTGCCACACCATCCCACACACACATTTTCCGCTCGAACAATATGCAGTATCAGTTATTTATCATCTGATTGTAACTGGATCAATATCTCCATGGATAGCTCTGTCGGTATAGCGACTAGATTAGGGGACTCATAACCGAGAGACTGGGGTTCAATTTCCGACAGGGAAAAATATTTCTCGCTACTCCACAGACATATTCTGGATCCACTAGCCTCACATCTCACGGTTACCAGTGGCTTTCTCTCCAGAGGCAAGAAGGCCGGAGCATCAAGCTCCCCGTTCATATCTATCTAGTGCAGGTATTACAAATGTGTGGTTCTATACATTCAGTCATCGGCACTTGTTTAGCGTGAAGCTTAATTACAAACAGAGACGAAGTGTGCTGATTGTCTGCAGTATATCGCCTCAGTATCCTGTGCACTTAATGGACAGAAGTGTAACTACAGAAGACAGACAGAAGATAAAATGGAGGAAAGAGTAGTCAGAATTTGTATTCTACGGGGATAGAGACAATTCTCAGGCTTTGAAGGTACACAGACAATGACCTCTCGTCGTCCTTTTGAAGATAGGGTAGAGAGAAGGTAAGGTCTCGAGAAATGAAGAAGGCAAAGCGTTGGGAAGTGCAGAGGAATGTTAGTGAGCGGGATCCATACTGCTTAAATAGGAACTTTGATATTGATATTGTGAGGGTTGCAATGGAGTGAAAGTTTGTTGCTAAAATTTTGCAGGGTTACTTTCATCTAAATAATGCTTAAAAATTCAGTTTCTGTCTTACAGAAAACATAATGTTCCTCCAATACAACTGTCTTCGCTTCGAATCCAGAATATAGTTGCATGTTTTAAGACAAAAGACATCAAATCTCCATAACGTATTAGCATCCATTTGTCTATATCTGTCTAAATTGCAACACTTGTTTTACACTTCAGTATATTCTTTAACACTTAACACTACATGTTTCGGCCTCAAAGGGCCATCTTGATTAGTATCTGTAATAAAACACCTGAAGATGGTCCTTTGAGGCCGAAACATGTAGTGTCAAGTGTTAAAGAATACCGTATTTACGCATGTATAGGCCGCACATTTTTTGCCAAAAAGTCAAGAGGAGAACTGGGGTGCGGCTTGTGTTCGAAATATTCGAAATCACACTTCATTTAAAAAAAATATTCAAAATTAGTAATACAGGGTGTTCTACTCCTGAAATAATATTCCAAAAAAATTATTTTTTCTATAATTTCTGTCTGAAAATTGTGCTGCGGCCTATACATGCGTAAATACGGTATATTGAAGTGTAAAACAAGTGTTGCAATTTAGACGAATATAAACAAATGGATGCTAATATGAACAATTGCAACGGGATGCTGAAATACAGATTCCATAACGTAAGTTGCGTCTCAAGATTAACATCATATATCCACATCAAAATATTAACAGTACTCACAGAATAGACACGATGGACTAATATATGCTATTCCTGAATCATTCGTGAACTGCTGTCTAAGTTCCGCTCATAGGGCCACGCCATAGCTCAAGCGGTTAGTCTAAAAGTCGGACTGTAAATGAATATCGCTTTCCTTTTTTACTGGGTCGTTGTGATAACGTATTTTTCCTCTCCTAAACTCCATCCCCTTCGGTAATGAGTTAATGCAACATTTGTGACCTGTGTGTACAAAATATAGATCCAGTATATTTAATTATTTGTCATTCTATAGCAGGACGATTCGCGCAATTAGCACACTGAAATCTCAATGCTACCAGTCTAGCCTGCCAACTGCACTTCGCAGTTGAAAAACCGCTGAAGTGCCAAATCCAATATTGTGCCACAATGTTTTCAACAGTACTAATCAACAAGCCTACATCGGAGAAGTAGAAACGTGTCAAGCTATTATTGGCTACCTAGCAACCTATACACAGCTTTACAGCCTCTCTATACCTACAGTAAATAAGTTCCTGTACAGTCACGAAAAGTGCAGTTCTGCACACTGTTCCAGATCCCTGTCAGTCTGTACTGTGACAGCAGGAACCTAAATAGCTCTACAGCCTCTCTACACCTACAGTAAACTATAAAATGTTCCTGCACAGTCACGAAAAGTGCAGTTCTGCACACTGTTCCAGATCCCTGTCAGTCTGTACTGTGACAGCAGGAACCTAAATAGCTCTACAGCCTCTCTACACCTACAGTAAACTATAAAATGTTCCTGNCAACAGTACTAATCAACAAGCCTACATCGGAGAAGTAGAAACGTGTCAAGCTATTATTGGCTACCTAGCAACCTATACACAGCTTTACAGCCTCTCTATACCTACAGTAAATAAGTTCCTGTACAGTCACGAAAAGTGCAGTTCTGCACACTGTTCCAGACCCCTGTCAGGCTGTAGGGTGGCAGCAGGAACCTAAATAGCTTTACAGCCTCTCTACACCTACAGTAAGCTATAAAATGTTCCTGTACATTCACGAAAAGTGCAGTTCTGCACACTGCTGCAGGTCCCTGTCAGGCTGTACGGTGGCAGGAGGAACCCAAATAGCTTTACAGCCTCTCTACACCTGCAGTAGGCTACGAAATCTTCATAAAATTCACGAAAACATTCGCCAGTTATTTCGGCGTCTGCAGCTACAGCCTCTAAAAGCACTTACGATAAATTTTACTCACTTGCCAAACCCGAGAATAAGTTCTGTTCTCTGAAGTAATTCTTAAGAGTTTGGTGACCCCATTTAGAGTAAATCGCAACCTCCTGGAGGGCTGCCACCCACTGTGTGAGAAACAGTGGTTTAGATGGTATCGTTCCTGCTTTTTGTTGAATTTGCGAAGATATGGAAGACATGGTGTTGGAAGTGGGGGCAGCAAGAAATAGAATAATAATGGACTGCAAACTGTTTTCTTATCTCATGCTCAACTTGCAGACGCCAACGCCACTCAGTGGAGCTATTACAACGTTCATCTGTTACAATTCGTCTTCATGAATCATGTGTTAGTGGGCGATCCCCTTTCCAAATGCTAAAGTAGAGTGCAGGCTTCAAAATCCTTAAGTTTCGAGCCGAACTCGAAGATCATGAATTAACTTATTTCCTACAGGCAGTTGGAACAAGTAATATCAGATTTGTACCACGTAAAATATTATTACGTTATGCATTCTATATTTATATAAAGGTAATGTAGCGGTGAAAGGAAGGCTCTGAAGTTCAGCAAATTAGGGTTACCACAGCAACGAATTTTCGGACTTTAATAATAATAACCATATAAAAAAACAACAAATAAAAACATGTATTACATGATTGAGTTTTGTAGGCGTCATGATAGAAAGACTAGTCTTTCTTTTCAGTTTATCGTGTCTACTCTGTGAATGCTGAGATTTTTTAAGGATACAAGAAAGGGTATGTCTATAACAGACCATGGAGGCCCACGGGTCTGTAAGATGTCGAGGCTCCCACGTATTTTGGACAGTCAGCTCACAGATGGCGGTGAGCTTGTCAGCCTTACGCGCCTGCCGCACTTTAACCCCAGGAAGATTTCTGGTATTCATTTTTGTTAGGGTCTGAGTCGACCCTGGGGTCATAGTGCGGCTGGAAGGATTAGGTCAATTGAAAAATCCGGAGACCACATCGGGAATCGAACCCGAGGCCATTCGGTGTCTCAACCAGCTACCGCTTGATCCTTAAATTTTATATGAATTTTTTAATTCGTGCTACTAGTGCAGTCTACTTCATACTTCCTTCTCTGAATATCCTGCTGTCATTAACCCTTTGAAGTCCAGTGATTACTATATGTGGCTCCTGCTTTAATGTGTATTTAAACTCTGAGTTCTGCCCACAAAGTTTGTGTGTTCCGTATGGTTCTCACAATAAACAGCGGCTGTTTCCCCAGACGGCATTAACCGTTTGGGCTTTGTAGCGGAGACGTAATGTGTTTCATGTGGGGTACGAACTGGAATTTTAAATGTCACGCAGAAGAGACTATCATTCCATAATGCAACTCAAGACATTTTTCGAAGGTGTAAGGACTGGAGTTGGATATAAATCTTTGCACAATTAACTCTAAAATAACAAAAAAAGGTTTGGTGTTCAGTGAAGAAAGCAACCAATCGGCCAGTCCGTCCATCTGCCGATGTATTTACCCCTCCTTTCCCTACTTTTAATCGTCTTCCACTTAAGTGATCAATATCTGCCCATCGAGATCAGGATCTTCGCGAAGATTGTAAGCTTTTAGGGCGGAGCGGGATCGAATAAGAATAAGAATAAGAAGAGTAATACGTTCTGATGGGTGCAGAAGTTTACACCAGTGAGTAAGAAGGAGACGGACATAGAAGTTCCATTTCTCCCCCACCTACCCCAACGGCATACACACTTCGAAGGAGGGTTTCATCGCCTTCCACATCTTTATCTACTGAAGTAATAGACTCATCCTTTCAGGGGCGGATTATCCTTGTTTCGGGCGATTGAATGGTGACGGTCATTTACTGTAACAAGGAGCAACTCAAGTGTCCTCTCGCGGTCATTCTCTTCCTTCCGCTAAACAGCCTTCATTATAGGCCGCGACATAGCTCGTGCGATTAGGCGCTGGCTTCCCACTGCGGCGGCCCGGGTTCAAACCCGGGTCTGGTCAAGTGGGATTTGTGGTGGACAAAGTGGCGCTGGGGTAGTTTTCTCGGAGTACTTCGGTTTCCCCTGCCAATCTTTATTCCACCAAATTCTCCATCGTCATAATCACCCAGGGCAGGTACAATAGGCCAATCAGTGGCCGCCGTGTCGAGTGGACCCAACTGGACTCCACCCCCCAGTATGCAAAAAAAAATCCTTCATTGCTTCTCCTCCATACCTAGAAGAGGGATGGTCAAACTTAATGAGCATTAGGTTTTTAATACGTTTTGGGGTTTTTTACGAAGCTGATAATAGCTTCAATAAAACTCCGTGATTTTAGTCCCCAAGCAACTATACCGACCGAGCGACCGTCGCTTGTCGGCGAAGTTTAGTGCCAACTTTTGAGGATAGAGGGTGTCGTGTGGTCAGTGCAACGAATCCCCGCGGCCGTTAATTTCGGTTTTCTAGTTCGGAGCCGCAATTTCCGTGAAATAGCTCCTCAGTTATCCTCACGAGGCTGAGTGGACCCCGTTCCAGATCCACTGCTTCTCTGAAAAAATCTGGTACAGTGTCGAAAAGGAAGATGGTTAGGAAACAATATAGAAGGAAGCGGCCATAGTGTTTTCTGGCTATTTGCAAGAAATTGTACAGAGCGACTTAGGAAAACCGCGAAACATCGCAGGATAGCCTGAGTCCCAGCTAATATTGGAACCGAACAATTTCGGAACACTGTCTACAGCCTCATACCGCCTCTGTGGTCTCGTGGTCAGAGTTCCTGCCTGCAGATCCAGATGTCTCGGGTTCGATTCCCGGCGCTACCAGATTTTCTGAGAAACAGTGGGTCTGGAACGGGGTGCACTCAGCCTCGTGAGGATAATTGAGGAGCTATTTGAATGGAAAAATAGCGGCTCCCGTCTAGAAAACCAAAATTAACCGCCGTGGGGATGCGTTGCGCTGACAACCTGACACCCTTTATCCGCTAAAAGTTGGCACTAACTTCGTTGACAAGCGGCGGTCGTTCGGTAGGTATAGTTCGCTTGCGGACTACAGGCTACGGAGTTTGCTCTTTTTTTTGTCTACAGCATTACTTGCGCTGTACCCCCCCCCCATTTTTTTCCCCCATTGGCTCTACAGCCCCAGTGGGCCTAGGCCTACCTCCATGAAACCCTCCGTTTCACTTCGGTTTTACTAGATCTTAGATATACGGTAGGACTCCTTGGGCGGGTGATCAGCTCGTCGCAAGGCCTCTACCTGTACACAAACACAGAAAAACGCGCACAAACATTCATGCCCTGATTGGGATTCGACCCCACGATTCCGGCTTCCGAGCGAGGGAAGGCAGTGCATACCCTAGACCGCTCGGCTACCGTTACCGGCCCTGCAAACCCTTACATTGTAATAATTCTGAGGTTGAGGAGCACAGACAGACAGACAGACAGACAGGAATGAGATGGAACATGTGTTCAGACTCTGATCTCTCTGGAGCTAATTTATTTATATTGAATCCATTTGTAGAAAGGCAAGGTAAAAATGTAAAGTTGTCCCTGTGCGTAACTAATTAAGCACTACGCCATGTAGGCGTGTGGGGAAGTGGATGTGTAGATCCATATTTTCTTGACCTCGGCACTGGCTGGATGTGAGTGGTCAGCTTCACGCCCCTGCCGCTTTACCCCCTAGAAAGTACCCCCGGTATGCATTGGATAGGAAGGTGGGTGGGCTCCTTAGTCGGCCTGGATGAGGTGTAGTAGAGAAAATTCTTGCCCTCACCGAGACTCGAATTCCGACCCCTCTGTCGTCCAGCCCATACCCAGTCGCTATACCGACTGAGCTATCCCGGCTCGTGATTTGTCAAAATCCACTGACTAATAACCGTTCCTCTAACCGCACTAGTAGTTCCAGATAAGTACAGTTAGGGTTTTGAGCCACAGGTTAGCAAAGTCTGATGCAGAACATTTGGATTACAGAAAAGACTACAGATCTTGTGGCCGCTATCGGCCTCTGAAGTCAAACTTATGTTAGGACTGACGGTCAGTCGGCCAGTCTACCTTTGTTTCAAGTACCCATCTGGGGTCCAAGACCAGATTGTTGTTACTGTTAGAGAGTTGCCGGTTTGTTGATGTAGGGCGCCCTCTCTACCAGAGGACGGTTCTATCATTTATAATTGCTGCTGGTTCTCGCCAGCGCAGTCATTCTCATGTTCGAGTCATGCGGGACTCATGACCATATTTTACTCTCAGATTCGAGATTCCCCCAGTGTGGAGGGTCAGGTCCCCATATCCCCTAGGAACAGCGTGGCCTAGTTATGTCCCCGTGCACCGGATTCCCTTTCCGCCGCCTCCTACAACTCGCAGAGCTACGTTGGATGTATTCGAACCCGCCTCCCGACTCAAATCGAAGTCGAAGTTTGTTACGACCGATGGTCAGTCGGCCAGTCTGTGTAGGTGTCAAGCCCATCTGGGGCATAGAGAACACCACTTCCAGCAGTTCATCTATTGTTGCGTGTGTACCTGTTACTGCGGTCACGTGAGTTGGTTGTCGTGGAAACTTGTTTACAGAGCCTTTCCCTGGCAACGGCCGTCTCCTCTGATTCTGCTACTTCGGCTTCCAGTAGACATATCACGATATTAAAGAAGCTGAGCTGTTGCGATCTGCTACCAGGGAACTGTTTACAGACACAGAGGTGCCAGTCTTTCGTTAGCCGTCTCCATTATACCAACAGACATCCGAAGCAACTGCCCGCGTCACGCTGGAAAATCAGACACAAATGTAAACGCAGTGCCGAATGATAAGCTTTAGTATTATTAAAATGCAAGGAAAATTTTACCTCTGCACTCAGTGGACACTGTGGAACAGTGGAGGTAAACTTCTACGTTTCCTGAACCTCAACGATAGACTGTTAAGTAAGAGCTTCGGCCGTTTTTAACTGACAAAGGCCTGGGCGGAGACCCTGAGCCAATTGAATGACAGCTCAAGCTTCACGCTCGTGACAGAGCCACTGAAAGCCATAAGCTTACCTGTCCTCTTAGATTAGTAACAAGAGCAAGGCGTTGCGGTAGAGGGCGGAACTGTTGCGCTGAACTGGCGTGACCTTTCCTGCGACACAAAGCAGAACACTCCCCTTAAGTAATCCAATATTCCTGAGGGTCCCCACGACCTGTTGGTTTAGGGACCAGTCAGTCAGTTGTGCCTTAAAGTTTGTGATGCTATAAGACTCGCAATTGCAGTGTTTTAATGGAACGCAACGAAAAGGAACTGTTACTTCGGGTTCCAACTGTAATTTAGATGCCTAGTTTAGCAGTAACGGTTAGATCATAAAAAAAATATCAGCTAAGAGAGCCTTTGAAAACGTGGCAAAGTTCAAATGTATGCATAGGACGGTATCAGATAAAAATGGGCCCAGTGAAGACATTAATTGCGTATTTAAATCGGGTAGTACTTGCTACCGTTCGGTTCAGAACATTTCGTTTTATCGTCTGCTGTCTAGAAATGTAAAGATCAAAATATATTCAAACTGAAACAGTAGTTTTTTCTGTAGCGTTGTGTACCTCTAATTAGAATAGGTATGCCTAAAGATGGAAACTACTGTAACCGCTCACTTCCTTTGTGCCCTTTTCGTTGTGCGCCACTCCACCACCGATCACTTCTTTGGGTTCTTTACTTTAATCAGTAGAGCTGGGTTCCTATCCCAGGGTCTTATAAGGGTCTGGCTCGGACAGGGCAGGAGGAACACTCCACTACAATCACCCACCTTTCGACGGTTGCACTTGGTAGTCCTTTAATACCTTCCGGCTTTCTGAATACAACTGAATTTCTTACTACTGTTGCTTTGTACTGTACTTATACTATTCTACGGAAGGGCCGTAGTGGTAAATTTAGTGTCCGACTTTGCCGAAAGTAGTGTCAAGACTCTCCGAGGTGGAATGCCCTCTCTCTGAATTCTGAGGTCCACGAACCCCAGACTCCAAGAGAAATCCACTCCTCCACTTCTGCCATTGGTTAATTTTTCAAACTAGGAGGTTCCCTAAATTTTGAATTCCCAATCATGTTGCTCTGCTATGTGATTCTGGCAGATGCTGACCTGACGCTAAGGATGACAGCCCCTTGATGCATTACAGTCAGGGTGTGAGGCTCCGGCCGTCCCACTTCTAAGTTATCGCTGTCCCAAGCTGTCAGCTCTCATTTTCTCAAAGCCTTTCCGACGTTGCTGAAACTGCCAGAATTCCAGGAAAGTACCAGATGTTACTTCCTGTTCACATAGCAAAACTTGAACTGTGTCCCTTCCGCGTGTAAGAGCTGGCTATCTGCCGGATCTCTTTGTTTGTAATATTGTTAATCTTAACTTAATACAAAATTTAATTTTCACACAACACTCCTCCAGTCAGAATGGACGGTTACACTACCTGGATGTCTCAGTCGTTATATGAACTAGGTGCCGATTACAGTGGCCGCGCGGTCTAAGGCATGAACCATCTTCACTCGTTCGAACACTGGGATCGTAGGTTCGAATCCAATTCGAGACATGGTTGTTTGTGTGCATTTATTCTGTGTTTATGTTGTTCTGTGTGTAGGTAGCGGCCTTGCGACGGGCTGATCCCCGTCCAAGTAGTCGTATCCACTGTGTATAGATTAATAAATTCAAAAAGTGGCCAAGGCCCTCAAGGGCTGGTTGGCTTGCTGGATGGAAGCATATATAGGTAGATAGATAGCAACTAAGTTGCGGGCAGAAAAGGCGAGGAAATGGGGTTCGATTCTTAGCAAGGTCAAGAGACCTCATTCCTCCACCTCCTCTGTACCGACTCTGGGGCCCACCCAGCCCCCTCTACATTCAGTAAGGAAGGCTCTTCGTCCGTGAGTAAAGTTCCTGCAGCGTAAAGCCAACAACTAGCCTCTGCTTAGTACCGAGATTAAGTGCGCTTATATTTATACAGCACCGCCTCTGTGGTCTAGTGGTCAGAGTTCCTGGCTACAGATCCAGAGGTCCCGGGTTCGATTTCCGGCTCTACCACATTTTCTGAGAAGAAGTGGGTCTGGAACGGGATCCACTCAGCCTCGTGAGGATAACTGAGGAGCTATTTCAAGGAAATAGCGGCTCCGGTTTACAATACCGAGATTAACGGCCGTGGGAATTCCGTTGCGCTGACCACGCGACACCCTCTACCCGCTAACGTTGGCACTAACTTCGCCGACAAGCGGCGGTCGCTCGGTCGGTATAGTTCGCATGTGGACTAGATGCCATGGAGTTCATATTTATACAGTCGGACCTTCTTGCGTCTTTGTGTCTTCGTGCTTTATTAAGGATAGGAATGTTTTTAGCTTTAAGGCCTAAAGTGATTAGATATTAGGAATTTTTCTGTGAGATTAGGATGCTGTCAATAAGGTAAGAAATGGTAGGATGAGAGATGAATTACGAAGTGGTGGGATTTGATGGGAAACTCTCTTGTCCTAATTGAGAAAATTTTCCTGGAATTTAGTTGGAGTGAACGATGAAAACCACGAGAAACCTCAGTCAGGATAGTTGGTACCCGGACAGGGTTTCGAACTTTCGTAAAAAATGTTTTTCCTGTTATCGCTATTCTTACCCGTTCTGCCTGTCCATATCATGAACATATGCCCTTGTTGCTGTATTCCGTCAGTTCTCGTGGAATTGTTAGGACCGTCTCAGTAGTGTCCGGTTTCTTGAACTGGTGGCTTGGGTCTTGTATGCATTAATTTAACACATTCCAGCTTATGAGTGAAACGAGGAACAATGGGGAGGGGGGCAATTAAGTCGAACCCCAGAGACTGAGTCGGCGTTTAGTTCTGCAAATAAATTCTTGTTGTTGTAACACTCAGGGTGTTCGCTGTTGTGTACTTATACATTAATAAACAAGGGACAGTTATGCTGCATTTTCATGTTCAATACTGGAGCTGACGGTGAAACCCGACTTAAGACTGGACACTTCAAGTAAACAGACATTCAGATCGTCTGATATGGTTTAAATACAGTAGAATATACTGTAAGTCTTTCTTGGCCTGGCCGCTGTCAACAGAATGCGCAGTGCGTTTGGTCAAGTCCACTGACTGGTACAGGGAATGTAGGTTGTAGGGCTGTAACAGCGCGTTATCATCCCGCCGGTACAAAGTGCAGCTGCAAACACTGCTCCGCTATGGTTTGGCATATTTATTTTCACTTATTCTAGTGCGCAATCAGCAGGCCAGGTGAAAAACAAGGCCTGTATATTTTTTCCAATATGTTTCATTCTTGTGTAAAATGTGTCAAAATTATCAACATATTATCCGTCACATAAAACAAATATAGTCTTAATAATTTATTAATATTTACTGAGCTGAATATTTCTGTTTTGAGAAACCATCCTCACGTGATTAATTAATAACAAAAGAATTATATCTACCTATGCCTCTACAGCCCTTTGTTGGCCTTTGGCCGCTTTTCAGTTTCTTAATCCTATGCAGAGTCAGTAGGACTCCTTGGGCGGGGATCAGCCAACATTAGAGAGGGTTCTGATTTTCGAAGTTGAACTCTATTTGCTTTGTACTGCGGGTAATGTTCCTGGGGGTTAAATGGAGGCCGGCGCGTGAGGCTGACAACCTTACCGCCACCTTATCGACGTCTCACAACACTATGGGCCTTCACGGCCTGTTACAGGGATAGTTTTACCGTTTTTTACGACGGGTATAGACCTTAACACTGTCATGCGGTCTATTAGTGTCTCAGAGCAAGAGAACCCTTTTCTTGAGCACGAGACCGCACTGTTAGATTCATTATGTCCTTCTCTCTGTCTAACTTTCTTCTTCAGAATGTATGGATATGTACTTAGTAGTGTTCCAAGGCCGCGCCATAGTTCAAGCGGTTTGGTCGCTCGCTTCCCACCGCGGCGGCTCGGGTTCGATCCCGTGTCTGGTCAAGTGGGATTTGTGGTGTGGGGCAGGTTTTCTCCGAGTACTTCGCTTTCCTCTTCCATTCTTCATTCCACCAATTGCTCCACAATCACCCTCACCTATCATCTGGTGCTGGTACAATAGGCCAGAAGTGGCCGCAGTACAAGGGACTTAGTCCCACCCCACTAGCAATAAAGAAATTGTGCTGTTCCACCTATAAAAGTCGAAGTTGGGTAAGTTGATAACTAGGTGGGAGCCGCTCTGGACTGAAGGACCGGTTTTCGATTCCCGGCAGGGCAAGAAGTTTTTCTCCTCTCCAAACCGTCCAGACCGGCTCTGGGGCCCAGCCAACCTCCTATCCAATGTGTATCTGGGCCTCATTACCCAGGGGAAAAGCGGCTGGGGCATGAAACTAACTACTCACCTCTATATATTGCCGCGGTCAAGAATGGTGGAGCTATTCCTTCATTCCTCTATACGCCTTCATGGCGTAGTGTTTAATTGATTAAGGACAGAGTAAAATTTACCTCACATTACAATTTGAGACTTTAGCGGCAGTGAACATTAATGCCGTGGTCATTAAGACACCTTGTAGCAAATTTTTGTCAATGCTTCAGACCGATTCACAGCCTCCATCTTCAGGTTGGAAGATATTATTGCATATTATAACATCTTTGGTGCTGAAAATGTATTAAGTTTTTCCGAAACGTCAGTGTCCTGTAGATTCAGTGTCATCACAATCTACAACAATTCAGAATCTCGCATAATATATATATATATATTAAATTAGTCGACATATAGAAATGTGGGCTCCGAAGCGGAACCTGATCCCAAAATTGACGCGCCCGAGCACAAACCCCGAATTATATGGATGTGAATTCAGTCAACTCAGCATTTTATATAAGGAAATTGAATGGAGCATGCCAAGAAACGCAAGTGAACATTTCAATGCTAAACGCAACGGTACAGAAAGGGTTTGTTCAGAATTTGGGGTTGAGCGAGACAAAACCATTGACGTCACAGCTTTGCTAGCCTCCAGCTCTTACTCTGCACGTAATCGGCTTACGTTAGGCTACACTAGCGCCACTGCCGTACTGATCCGATGACGACAATGACTAGCCTAGTGGAAAGAGGTGGAACTAACAAAAGGGGAGAAAACGGAAACTGCTTATAAATCTTCTTATCGGTGAAGCGGTGGCTCTCTTTTTTTCGCGTTTTCTGTCCTTCTCATTTGAACTCTATGTGTCTTTTGTCTTTTTTTTTTTTGCATGTCCAGTGGCGGTTTCCACTGGGACCAATTTGCTTATTTCTCATCGGCGTTAATCAACGTTTGCAGTTTAGGTAAATGGAAGACAGTTTTATGTAACTACCTCTTGGAGAACTGCATTCGCGTAGAAACGTGAAGCATCCTATTGTGCCGAATCAAGTGTAAATTTAGATATAAGCTTACTAAAGTTAGACACTTAGTCTCGCAGAAAGCGAGAAAGAGAGAGAGAGCTATGCGACTGCCACGTCACGTGATTCTTCCTCTCGAATTTGACATTCCGTTCATGAATATTTTACTTGGGTGTCATTTACGAACTCCTTGGAGCTGAGTCCTTTTTGAGAATCCGGCTCCTAAGTAATTTCCCAGTATATTATTGAACTCGAAGGTTTGTTGCCATATTCACAAGAGCCCTTCACTGGTCCCTATCGTGAGATTTATTTTAAACACTTTCAGTTTCTCTACACACTACATCTCTAAGATCTATTTCAATATTATCCATCCACCTACCTCTTGCTCTTCCTAGTGGTTTTATTTCCTCCTGGTTCTCCCCCCATGCATGCTAGATCACCGACAAACTCCTATTGTTTCTTCCCTGTTCTGTCCAGATATTCTCCTCAGCACCCTGTTCTCAAAAGACTTCACTCTATGATTCTGTCTTAATATCAGAGGATAAGTTTCAAGCGCATGTAAAACTACATGCAAAATTATAGTTTTTTTTTTATATTTTAATTTTAATTGTTTTGGACAGCAGGCGAGGAGATTTTATTTGGGTATACATCTACTGAGCTGGTCACGGTAGCCGAGCGGTCTAAGGCATGTACTGTCTTCGCTCGCTTGGAAACCGGGATCGTGGGTTCGAATCCAACTCAGGGCATGGATGTTTGTGTGCGTTTTTCTGTGTTTGTATACAGGTAGAGGCATTGCGACCAGCTGATCACCCGCCCAAGGAGTCCTACCTTATGTCTAAGATCTAGAAAAACCGAAGTGAACGGAGAAATTCATGGAGGTAGACGTAGGCCCACTGGGGCTGTAGTGCCAAGGAAAAAAAACCATCTGAATAGAGTTGCACCGTCTTCATCCCTAAATGGTATTGTATATAATCTTCATATTACCCACGCGATGTGGATTATCTTATTACCCAAAATTCCTTGATATTTGACGAAGTCTACAAATTACGAAGTTCCTCATTATTTGATGTTCTCCGTCCTCTTTAATTCCTCCCACTCAGGTCCACATATACTCGTCAGTCTGTTCTCAAATACCTAAATTAAGATTTTGCAAGTTCTCTTCTTCTTTGCTGTGACACCGTTATGTGCGCATGCGTGCGTGCTTTAATTAAAGCCCTTTCAGCATTTCTATATACAGCGTCGAATAATAGGATGTATGATGGACTAAAAGGATTTAGAACGAAATAGACATGGCCTAATCGAGGTATTATCCTGGAATTTGTTTAGAGTGTCTTTGGAAAACCGTGAGAATCTTCAGTCAAAATATTCGGTGTCCCGATAATCAAGCAACTTTCAAATAAATGGCTAGAGCGTTAGTGATAGACCAAGTGGTTCTTTGACACCGTGTCGTCTTGTAGGTGTTCCCTGAATTAACCTACAAGACTTCACGGCGTCACAAACCCGAAACCGAGCATCTGTCCCCTGATTCGATGTTCAGTGCTTAGAGTGAAAGACCAAATTTGGTAAAGGTAAGGTAAAAAAGGTAAAGCTATCCCTGTAACAGGCTGTGGAGGCCCATAGGTTTGTGAGACGTCGAGGCTCCCACATTTCTACGGAATCGCCTCACATATGGCGGTAAGGTTGTCAGCCTTACGCTGCGGCCGCCCTTTACCACCAGGAAGATTCCTGGTACTCATTTCAGTTAGACGCTGAGTCGTATGAAGGGCAATTTTGCGGCTGGAAGGGTTAGGTCAATTGAAAAAATTCAATAACCTCATCGGGAATCGAATCCTCGACCTTCCGGCTTGTAGCATAGTGCCCCAACCAAGTACGCTACCGCGTCCCCACACCCAATTTCAATACCCATGGAAAATAGCTCGTAATTGTTTCTGTGATAATTTGTGGTAGGAACAACAGAACGTACGGAGAAGGTTAGCGTAGCTGTAACCCTCTATACTTGTATTTGAGGATTATGGTTTCGGGTCTCGGCCAGGGCTCCGGCTAATTTTCATTCCCTTCGGGCAAGTACCGGGATAATACTTTATTAGTCCACAACCGTTTCCTTCCAAATCCTTTTTAATGTATAATTTATCAATAATCCTCTTACTCCACACTACAGATACAGAAATCGTCCTACATCCCCCTTCCCTTAGAATAACCACATGGGAAGTGTTTTCGGGCTTTTTTTGATGAACCACGTTCTGCAGGTAAAAAATCCCCAGGGCCACAGAGGTTTATACTGGACGCACATTAATCAAGCAGCTTCATAAGCTAAACTTCTGGAACTCATCTTCAAACTTTTCAACTTTGGTTCACAAACGTGAACTAGCTGACCACAAACTTTTTAATTTTCCACATATTATTGGATCTTCTTTTGCCGGTAACGATTTTTCTGTTTGCTTGATATTTAAAATATAGGCCGTATTTTCAGACCTGGCCACTGTGGTGCGCGTGAGGCGAAGTACTACAAGAAGTAGAGGGGCAGAGTTTGCATTAGCGGGTAGCGATAGAAAGGGAATGAAGTGGGCTAATGCGCTGTACTAGGCCCCTGCTATAATCCATACACACCCTATAATCCTTATCTCCGTTATTGGACGCGACCATATCCACTGCGCAGTAAGTTCCGAATGGTCAAGTACGTAAAGACTGACTGTACACATTTGAAGTGTGTAGCTGTGGTCATTAACAGTTTCAGTGGCGCCTTCCATTATGAAACGTCATTTAGTTAATATACGCAGAGTCAAAGGCCATACTTTGACTCCTCACTTATTAACCCTGGGTTCAATTTCAGGGTTGTCCATGTTGAAATTATGGCAGAAAGTTTTGTAATGGATTTTATTCCTTCAGGGGTGTTTCGAGTATTATAAGGATGTGTTGTGGACTTATAGGCTGTGCTGGAAGGAAATGAGATTCTGTCTTTTCTCCCTCATTCGCGGATCTGAATGACCATATTGTTTGAACTTGCCTTTGTAAAGGTTAAATGTAAAATTGTCCCTGCTGTTAATTAAGCACCAAGCGATGAAGGGGCATAGGAGAATAGAGATACGTATAGCTTCAACGTTCTTGATCTCGGCGTTGTGGCGGTTTGTCAGTTTCACGTCCCGGCCGCTTAAACACTCGGAACTGTGTCCATAGTTTACATTTATAGAAGTCTGGGTGGATTTGAGTGCTGTTGCTAAGGAAAGTAGAATCTCTTGCCCTTGCCAGGAAGCAAACCCAAATCCCTCGGCCATGTAGCCCGTAGCCCATCGCAATACCGATTGAGCTGTCCTTGCTCTAACTTGCCTATATAATAATATTATCACGATTTAGAAGTGGCTATAGACGGGGTACGGATTTGTGAATGGATTTACTGACATATTACACACACCACACGGAATTACAAGTACTTACAGCGCTATCGTTAATCGACACAATTCACAGATCACCACAGCAGCTGTTAAGCCTTTTCCAGCTTGCTGCGTCTCGAACAACTTTTCCCTAGCAGCGGCTTCTAATAGTGCCGATTCTTTCAGGTCCTCTTGTCACAACCGCCCATACAGAACTCAACTGAAGTGTCAGCTAAACTATAGCGCCATCTCTTCTCAGTCTCCCTTGCAGAGCTGAACTGAATTGGTCAACTTAATTGTCTTCAAGATAACTGCTCGGCGGGGACAGCATAGAAAACACCGTTCTTCTATTGTTGCGTGCGTGTTTGTTTCCTCGGTAACGTATTTAGCGAACCGTTGCTCAGAAATTGTCATTTTTTTTTCGCCTATTGCATAACAGTGATTGTTCGTTTCAAGGTCTTTATCTAGCAATGGGTCTATACGCCACAATGTAACAAATTACTCACTCTACGAACTTCGGCCATGAAGACAGTTTCTCCGAACTCCCAGTATCCGCCCCTAAGTCTACTGAGTGTCAGAGCCCATGAGATCACAGTCGACACGTGTTTACTCTGTAAGGATGTGAATTTGGCGGATGTGCCGCAGTGAAGTGTAGGGCTGCCTTTAGTCAAAATCTGTTTGTACAGATCCCAAAATAACGGAACTGCGGGAAATAAGTTAATTCCCGTTCAACTGAAAGAGGCATTGTGAAGTTTCCCCGTCAGATTGTGCGTGAAGGTGAAATACATAACACAAAAGCGATCCTCATTTGTCATTTAGAACTTTTACGCTCCCTTTATTGAAACTGAACGTACCCGTTTCCGAAACACGGATAATCCGAACACTGCCGAGATTTCACCAGTAATTAATAATAAATATCTGCCCCATCTCGTGTCCATATAGCGTTCGAGTCAATTGATTGGCTTAGATGATGTGGGTAGGTTTGTTATATGGAAACTGATAGAAAAAAATTGGGTTAAAAAGTTGAAACCGCTTGCTTAAAAATATAGTACACTGTAAATAAGGTAAAGTTGTCCCTGTGCTTAACTACTTAAGCACTACGCCATTATGGCGTATGGGGGAGTGGATGTATAGATCCACATTTTCTTGACCTCGGCACTAGTTGGAAATGAGTGGTCAGCTTCACGCCCCTGCCACTTTACCCCCGGGGAAAGAGACCCCGGTACCCATTGAATAGGAGGTTGGGTGAACCGCAGAGCCGGTCTGGACGACGTGGAAAATTGACAATTTTTGACCCCACCGGGACTCGAACTCCGGCCCCTCGCTCGTCCAGCCCGTAGCCACTCACTATGCCGACTGCGCTATAGTACATTGTATATAAGATTTTTAACCGCTGTCCAATGTGATTGATATGAATTGTGTTTCTTTTTAATTTTCAGAAGGAACTCCACCTGAAGATGGTCGTTCTGACCGAAATATATAAAGGGTGAAAAACTAAAAACAACTTTTATGACTCACATTGGACGGTAGTTAAAATCTTATATACAATTACTAGTGTGACTGACCAGGATGAACAAAATTAAATAACATAGATTTACAAACGGCATTATTTAAAATCTAATATTAAGGTGGCTTAAAAATGAGAATAATGAAGAGTAAATTAGTTACAACTTTTCAAGTCGAATTATAGCAAAACTCACGAAACATTTTATATGTTACACGGGTAAGTCCATTAGTAACCTTATGTAAATTAGGCTGTTACTGATAAATGTTACTGAAAAATTAGAATTTTCCGACAGACATTAATGAAAATTTTAAATGAATTTAAATGAACTTTAAATTTCAGTAAATCCGGTTTAGTAATTTATGTGTTATATGGAATAATCAACTTATGGTTATATGTGAACTAAGCTTCATTAGCAGTATGTAGATCCTCGACAAAATTTGATGAACGTCTCGTACATTGAATTTCAACAACCGCCGTTTGTCGGCGAAGTTAGTGCAAACTTTAGCGGATAGAGGTTGTCGCGTGGTCAGCGCAACGGATTCCCACGGCCGTTAAACTCTTTTCTAGACCGGAACAAATTATATGGAACGATTTACCTGTTACGTGCAAAAATCCATTTATGATCTTACGCAAACTAGCCTAGCCTTTGTTATGAATAAATACGGATCAAATTAAGAATTTCCGAACAATATTTGACAGAAACCTACCACAAATGATTTTCAGCAAAATCTTTGGATTGAATTATGGGTTACATGAAAATTTGTGACTTTACGTGATTTAAGCTTCGTTATATATAAATGTAGCTAAAAAACTGTAAAATTGTGCATAATTTTTATGAAAGCCTCCAACGTTGATTTTTGTGGATGTCATGAAAGAATCCACTCATAATTTTTGTGTACTAGGCTTTATTATGGACGAATTTTTCCTAAATTTCGCAACAACTTTTAGGGATAGTCTCACATATTGGTTTGAAGGGAAAGAGTCGGGTGATTTAAGCCATGTCACTAGGTCATAGACACCAGAGAGACATCACCTCCAAATGAGGCGTTTAGTTCTTTAATATGAGGTCCTCAGAAGCGACATGGAAGTGGTTACAAATCTCTACCCTTCGTTTTAGTCAGAATGTATTTCGAGCAGGATTTGAAGCTCTTACACCGGTGGTTATGCAGAATTGCAGCTCCTGGGTTATAATGCAGTGTAGTCCGTTGAAAGTCAACAGATATTTCGGAGGAACATGTCGTCTCCTCCTTCAGGGTCGAAGAAGTCAAGCAAGAAACAGCATGGGCTAGGTAGACTTTGCTACCTGCCTCATTCTGGTTTCTTACTTGGCTTATTCTTCGAAGATGGAGGCAATATTTTACTCCGAAAAGTCGGTTAACTTTCAACGGGCTACACAATGTTACATCTCAGAAGACAGAATTCTTAGTATTGTCACGTGTTGGTGTGACTTATAAGACGGGTTCTGGATTGGATGATTGGATCTATTTACACCTTACACATTCCCACAGTTCGGGACTACAGGCAATGCAGGGCTTTCCCTATTCTACACACTTTAAATTTCCCCGTTGTACACGCACTAGGATTCTTAGTTTTCACTAGCCGTATCCTGGCAACGGATTTATCGCAGTCTCACTTTAACTTAATATCACATATAAAGTCTTCTTTGCACAGTCTACTTCATTTCTTGCCATTATTCTCGACTCAGTTCAATTCCATTTCTCTCAAGCTCGTATCCTGACAGGCTGACGTGTAGAATCTCGACCCTTCACTCTCTGCTACTACTGTTCTCTAGTCGGTCGCGTATTCTATGTCCTTTCATAACCCCTTGGCATGGACCACACAGAAAACACATCCTATATCGTGAAGGAGGCGTGTATACTGGCCCGTTACCTAGAAATGGACGTCCTTCTGTTGCACGCGTACGCTTGACGGTTATGTGTTTACCGAGTCGTTGCGTAGCAATGGGTATACACGTCACAGTGTATTGGAGGGTTCGAGGAAAATTGTACCCTCATCTCTTTACCACGTTCTTCCTCCAATCTTTTTCCTTTCCCTTTCTTTGTACGTCTTGGAAACTTAGGCCTTGAACCAATGGCTCGTTTTTGTGTTTCTTTTGCCTATTCATTCTCCATCCTTGTCGAAATTGCAGCGTCCGTGGATTGGACTAAAACTGCCGGAAGGCTTGAGAAGCAGTTCCGGTCTCAGGAGTCGTAGCATAGTATACTGGTGTTTGGGGTGGGGGGAAGACGCCGGAGAACGGCCTCGACGCTGCGATCCGTGGGGCGCTGAACAACTGCAGGATTAGGAGAAAGTGTTTGGTCAGAAGAGGCAATTTGGAATAAACAGAAAGTAAAAACAGTGGCTCATTCTGGCGCCCTGAAAGTGAGTTATGTTCTCTGAAGTGTAAGTGGTTAAACTACTCTGTAACAGACACAGAAATTGCTAACTCTTTGGAGCCCAGTCGTTCTGAAGAAGCCGCCAGTCGCTCAGCTACTCCACAGTTTCCAGACATGTTATGGAAATTGAAACAGTTTTGAGGAAACCCTCCACTGTTTCCTGTCCTGAGCCAGAATAATCCAATCAATACCTCCAAATCCGATTTCTCTAAGATATTGTCACGTATTATGGATTTGCGTGAATAATAATATTAATGGGTTTCTGACTGGATTATCGGATTTATTAACTCCTTTTATAATCGCTCTTAATCGCAACAAAGTACAACAGCTCAAAGTAAATGGCGGTCTAAGACTCTCCCTATTTTTGTTCTCCTTCTCATTTTGCTGTTTGAGTTCTCAGTTCCCCTGCAACTGAACTGAACTCAACTACTGGACTGAACCGAACTGCCAGCTTCAGAACTCGACTCTGTCATATCCACTTTGCACGGACCCTACGGAAAACAGCCTGTACTGTTGACAGAAGCCTGTTTACCGCGCCGTTGCCTAGTAATAGATGTCTTATTGTTCCGTGTGTTTGCTTCCGCAGCAATGTGTTTAGCGAACCGTTTCCTTTCAGCTAAAGAAGTATATATCTTTTTTAAACCTGTGCCCGAAATAATAACAGAGAACCCGCTATTTATGTCGTAACCCAAAAAACAATTTCGTTTACTTCACTAGATAACGCATTTAGATTACTGGCAATTAATTGCCATGATATGAACAAAAGAGGAGCTCAAATTAACTTTTATTTAGCGAAAACAAAGAAAAGAGTGGAGAGTTTTAAAATGTTCAACCCCTACGCATGTTCATTTATATTTGCGAAGTGTCCAGCGTTTGTTTTTATTGTGATAAGGGACGCTTTGGAGCGGAAAGCGTCAAGGCGTCATTAACAAGGGTTTTGCTTGGTCTAATGATAAAAGGGACACGTGCTCTTTTGGACTAAGAATAGCCCAGAGGAATACAGGGGCTTGAACTAACATCATAAATATGTCATGTCATGATACGTGTACATAATTTTCTATATAAAGAAACAGGATAATGGTAATATCTGACTAAGGATATTCTTCCTTGGAATATGCGGCATTAGAATAGGCTGTTTTGATTACGAGTTTAAAATTGAAACCTATATCTCTGTCCGGAATATCAACAGCGATTTCCCTGTTGATAAACGCCAGTGCCGGTAAAAGTGCAACTGATATTCCTCATGGCTGTTACAGGGAGCCTGTGTTTACGCTGACGGAATTCCTTTTCTTAAGCTGAATTTCTGCTTTGTGGGTTTGTGAATGAAGCCTCAATATTCAAGAAACCATATTGCTTTCAGTGCCCTCTGTCCACTCTCGGGACTGTGCCCTTGAACGATTTCTTCTATGTTGATCAGGTTAATTATTTATCTAAACATCCTGTCAGGCCGGTCACGGTAGCCGAGCGGTCTAAGGCATGTACTGTCTTCGCTCGCTTGGAAACCGGGATCGTGGGTTCGAATCCCACTCAAGGCATGGCTGTTTAGTTTGTGTGTTTGCGTTTTTCTGTGTTTGTGTACAGGTAGAGGCCTTGCGACGAGCTGATCACCCGCCCAAGGAGTCCTACCGAACGTGTAAGATATAGAAAAACCGAAGTGAACGGAGAAGTTCATGGAGGTAGGCCTAGGCCCACTGGGGCTGTAGTGCCAAGGGGGAAAAAAAACATCCCGTCATCACCGAGATTGTGTAGCATGGGATGATAGGATGATAATTGAATGGTGAATTGTAAGGAAGCTGGAAGGAAGTGGCCATGGCCTAATTTATGTAATATACCAGCTTCAAGGCTGTTACATTTACTTCAGTCTAGTTTTGAAAACGCCGATCGCATTAGCCGCGCTGTCTTAGGCATGAAATATCTTCGCTACCTCGAACACTGGAATTGTGGGTTCGAATCCCACTCAAGGCATGGATATTTCCGTGACTGGACTCAGACAGGCAAAGGGACTTATGTTAGGATCCTCTGCCAGAAGAACAAGGATTTGTTAAAATCAAACAGAGACAAATTAAAATGGGTGGTAGGACTATTTACAGGACACTGTCACCTAAAAGGACACCTTTTCAAACTGGGATTGACAGATGACCTCACTTATGAAAGGTAACTAGGAAAAGCTGACTCAGCCACACACATCCTATGTGATTTTGGGGCAATAGCCACCTGGGCCAGTTCTTTATGGAACCAATTGACTATTATGACGCAACAATAAATAAAATCCTGAATTTCATCCGAAGTATAGGATTAATAAAGGATTAATCCAAAGGAGAAGAGCAATAGATCATTGAAGGCCGCAATGCAAGGGCCAGATTATTCTGGCCAAACTCTTATGCATGCATTCATTCATTCACTCATTTTCTGCCCTTATTCTGTGTTTGTGTTGTTCTGTGTGTAGGTAGCGGCCTTGCGACGGGCTGAATCCCCGCCCAAGGAGTCCTACTGGCTGTCTAAAATTAAGAAACTGTGGTGAAACGAAGCATTTAACGAATCACCAATGCTCCAAGCAGGAGAAACAGGAATAGGTAGATAGATAGATAGATAGATAGATAGATAGATAGACAGACAGATAGATTGATAAATAGATAGTACGGTCGTTGTATAGTTGTTTATTTCACGAACGTTGCCTATCAACGGGTTCACATACCACAATATTAAATATCAAAATAATAATTGAATGAAGTATGGCAGTGAAGATAGTGCTAGGTTGGCAACATTGCATTCAGATTACTAGATGAAACATATGCAATGCAATTACATCATTCACAGTAGTTATATATTAATTATTTATTATGTTAGCAATGTAAGTGTGGTAAAAATATACTTATTCCTGTGCTTAACTAATTAAACACTACGCCGTGAAGACGTATGGGGGAGTGGATGTTTAGATCCATATTTTTCTGACCTCGACACTGTTTAGAGGTGAGTGGTCAGCTTCATTCCCCGGCCGCTTTACTCCCGGGACAGAGCCCCCGGTACCTATTGGATAGGAGACTGGGTGGGCCCCAGAGTCGGTCTGGACGACGTGGAGAAGGGAAAATTATTGACGCTACCGGGACTCGAACTGCGAGTTCTCGGTCGTCCAGCCGGTAGTCAGTCGCCATAACGACTACGCTATTCCGACACCCCAATGCAGATATGGTCAAGCGGTCAATAAATTGAGTTACGAATCCAAACCCCGTCTGTAGTCACACACATATTACTTGACACTGTATTGCAGTGCAGTTGTTGTGTTCGTGTCTGTTTGCGGAGCCGTTGGCTAGCAGCGGTTTTTATATAGTTGCTTTTTTTCACGGTCGTTACCTTGCAACGGGTCTACATGCCACCATACTTTTGGTTGTCTTTGTTAGGTAGACGATAGGAAAGAGCATAGCATTCACGCCCCTATTTTCTGAGTTCCGTACGCCCTGAGATTGAAGGCATTCCTGTTTCGAACGCGGATCTGTGTGATGAAATTCATTATTATTCTAGAAACTCGTCTCTTTTATACATTGCTACTCTTGATCTGTGACCTCTACCCCGGAACTCACGCTATAAAAATCTATTAATTATTTATATCACGGAGCAGATGAATATTGATCTGTTTGTTTATATCCATCACGTCTTTCATGGAAATATAGTTTCATGTTAGCGACAGGATACAAAAGAATTTCTCATTTCCAGTCTTCTGTGCGTTCTGTGAAACCAATAAAAACAAGTGAATGGCGAAATGAAAAATTGAACATCGGGGGTGCGAGATATTCCATTCTCTGTGCTCCTGTGACTAAAGACAACGAAATATACGATACAGAAAATAATGTATGTCATCGAAGTTCATAATATGCTGAAATTATAGCTACTGATACGATTTTGAAGCGTTAGAGCATGGGGGAAGTTGCTCGGCGCTCTGTATGTTAAGGCGCATGTTGCTCATGTCTGAACAAGCTCAAAGGATATAATGAAATTTGACATTTGAGATCGACAATAAACATTATACAAGGTAGTTTATTTTGTTTCGTTTTCGTCCTCTGCAAGCATATTGTACCGTGTCACACTGCTCCCTCCTTAAGGCTGTTCGTCCCGAATAGCCTAACGGCGCACCCCCGTTCCTTTTCTTTGGAGGCTGTGCTTTCTGCGTCTCCTGTTTCGGCTACTCCTTGCAGCGACTATTCTCCTTCCGTTACAGTATTTTACACAGAACTCGAGTCAAATTTTATCTTATCACAATTTGCCAATTATTTCATATTGTGAAAGCACGTTGGTAATTATGAATATCACTGGATTTAACATCAAATATCTCCATATTTTTATCAGAGTGTATACATTGTCACGTGTAGGGATACGCATGGCGAAAGTAACGCATTGTAGTTCGGATGGTTGGATTTAGTAGCACTTCGGTTACACACATTCCCTTAATTACATATAAATAGAGCACTATCGCTGATTTACACAATTTACAGTTCACCATGCACACGAACTAGGATTCTCCATCTTCACTAGTCGTCTCCTGGCAACGAACTAGCGCTTCAAATCACTGTGAAGTCCTCTTGTTACTTCGTCTTCAGTCACTCTTCATTTCTCTGTCCTAATCTGTACTCATACTCAGTTAATCTTCAGAATTCAGTAAGGACACCCTCCATTCTCGTCCTTGTACTCCCAACTGCTGAACCGTCCTAGACTCTTTTCCGCGACTATTTCGTGTTCTTGACTCACGTCTTCTCAGCTATGACTGACTGCAAACGACCTTCACTCTCTCCTATAAACCTTCTGCACGGACACTATAGAAAACACCTATTATTGCAGACTTATTTCGAGTTCTGTTGCTTAGTACTGGGCATGGCGCAAACCACATTGAAAGCAAGTCACATGATAGCTATCTCACCAGTCCATTGGCGCGCTGGCTGTTGCCTGACAACCAGCTATAAATATTCGTCTTATTGCTGCGTGCGCTTATCGCGGGGTGTTTATCGAGCCGTTGCCTAGCAATGCGTTGACAGGTCACAATATATTTCAATATTTCATACGATTCTAAATATGAATATTTCTTTGGGGGGGAGCTTCATGTCTTTGTAGCTAGACTGTATAGAATGTCTCAATGCTACATGCCAAGACGGTTTCTGGACATCAGTGGGAGTGAAACGTTCATATGAATAACCTGAGGGCTTTCCCGAAGAAGATGTATCCGTTGTGAGACATCATTTTCTGCCGTCAGATTCCGACAGACGTTCCGAGAAATTTGTTACTGTGTCGCAGAGGGATCGTAAAAATTCATTCGACTCCTAATTTCTTGAATAAATGGATGGAGTCGGCCTACATGCTCACCTGACTTCAGTCCTTTCGATTGTCAGAAAATCAAGGTCTGTGCCAGCGCAGTTCATATTAGAGATGTCAAAGTAAATTATTTACAAGTGAGATAAGGAGCATACCCTGGAATATTCTAATGTTTGCCACTTTATTTTTTACGCGAAGCTGGTTTTTGTATCCGTGATCAGGGAGACCATTTCGAGCCCCTCTTTTGAGAAAATGAAAATAAAGAAATTATTAACATTTAGTTTGTTTCCCTCTTATACACAACCCTTAAAACTTTATTTAAGGTATGGCCATGGAAGTTTAAGTTACAGAAGCTATAACGTTTGAAGAATGACCCTCAGGGTACGCACTTATGTAAACTTTCTTATTTATTGATATCCAGAAAAGCATTCTCTAAATTCTGACATGTAATAACGAATGGTAAGATGATTATGAGTTGGAAAGGAATTGGAAGCGAAGCAGTCGTGGCATATTCTGAGTATTATGTAGGAATTTGACTGGAGTTACTGAGGAAGACCACCTTAAAACCTCAGCCAGTATAGTTAACGTCATGGTTGAGATTCGAACTGAAAACTTTCTAGATAAAAGGTAAGGCCATTACACCTAAACCAACCTGCTCAGAGCGATTATTTCCAAAATTCTGTTAAGTAACTGGTTTTTGTAATGTAGATGCAACATGTTTCCTGTGAGGTACGGATATAACTTTCAAATATTACGCAAAATGGATGTGTGCTGCAAAGATATAAAGGCAACTATTTGCTGTATTGATGGCTTGTGATTTTCTTGGCGGTTTGCCTACACTCTCTAGCCTTGTTGCTGTGTACCAAATGCTAATCCTGCCGTTTGAGTTACTGGCTGCTCATTCGTGCGACTATGTGATAACCTCTGGATGTCCCGCGTAACTTTTGACACACGAGCCGCACAGCCTGTTTCAAAAACAGCTCCCCTCTTGACATGAAACGAGCTGGAATAATAACTGTCTGCTATTTAACATGTCCATAACGTGATCAGGAGACGAGATAGCGTAGTCGGTATAGCGACTGGCTACGGGCTGCATGGACGAGGGGTCGCAATTCGAGTCCTTGTGGGGACAAGGATTTTCTCTTCCCCAATTCGCCGAGACTGGCTCTGGGGTCCACCCAACCTCCTATACAATGGGAGTAAAGCGGCAAGGGCGTGAAGCTGACCACTCATCTCCAACTAGTGCCGAGGTCAAGAAAATGCGGATCTACACATCAACTACCCCATACGCCTTCATGGCATCGTGCTTAATTAGTTAAACACAGGGACAGCTTTATCTTTTACCTTTACCTATACCCTGATCAAACTCTAGCCTGCATTGCAGAAAAACTTATCTTATTACGCAAATTATTATTAATAATCAACTGACTAATTAACTGAGTGACTGACTAAATACTCGTAAGTAACCAATTAACCGTATGGAGCTGATGCCTTCTTGGCAATTTAACAGATATTTAACTCGTCAAGAATCCGCCCCCCCCTCCAAATTTTGGGAATTACATTTAGAAGAGTCCTTCAGTGGTCGCATTCCTGAGCCAGTTCAATGCACTCCACACTCTCCCCTCCCGTTTCTCTAAGATCCCTCATAATATCCTCCCATTTATGTCTTGGTTTTCAAAGTGGTCTCTTTCCTGCATGTTTTTCTCACCAAAATTGTGTACGAAAGCCTCTTCTTCATGCGAGCCACATGACCAGCCCATCTCATCCTCCTTCATTTCCTCATTTGGCGGCTAGGGACACAAATTATCAACCGACTCATGTAATGTTCTGCGACCTCCGCAAACTTCCCCCCTTAGGTCCAGATGTTTTTTCAGTACCTAAAGGGGCATTGCTCTGGCCAAGCAGAGAGTCTGGAGTGAACCCAACATAATGTTGACAGAAAATTGTGTCATGTTGCGTGGAACAACAGACTAACTCCACAACTAACTCAATGAAGCCATAAACTTCTTGAGAAGCCACAAATCGCTCGGCTGTTTAAGAATTTCCCAACATTTTATGGGACCCGAATCTTCATTGCCGTGTTCGCAACACGTCCTATGCCAGAGGACTCAAATCCATAGCACCTCGTCCTAGTTCTCTAAGTTCCAACTTAATATTATCCTCCCATCTATGAGCAGTTCTCCTAGCGATCTCTTTCCTTCCGGGTCTTCCATCTTCTCCCCCATGCGTGCTACAAGTCGTCCCTGTGCTTAACTAATTAAGAACTACGCCATGAATGCGGTTGGGGAAGTGAATATATAGGTATAGGGTTTCTCGACCTCGGACGTGAGTGGTCAGCTTCACCTTACGGTCGCTTTAACCACGGGGAAAGAGCCCACGGTACCCATTGAATGAGAGGCTAGTTGAACCCCAGAGCCGATCTGGACGACGTGGAGAAGTGAAAATTCTTGACCCTCCCGGGACTCGAACTCTGACCCCTAGGTCGTCCAGCCCGTAGGCAGTCACTATACCGGCTGAGCTATCCCAGGCCCCGAAATAGTGCGATATAAAATATTAATGAAGTCTCATTTTATATTGAAAGTTTGAAATAATGTGAAGTTGCCCTTTGAGAAAACTTGTCTTGAATTTTGCGAGTTTCGAACCATGCGACGTCTTCAAGAACGCATCCCAAGCAAAAAAAAAAAAAAAAAAAAAAAATTACGACCGCATTGCAACATCATCTCTTAAGGTTAACACCATACATAGATGAAATTATTGGGCATCATCAGTGTGGGTTTCGGCGTAGCAGATAAACTGCAGATAAGATCTTTTGCATTTTTGAGGTACTGGAGAAAAATGGGGGTACGATGAGACAGTACATCAGCTATTCGTAAGCTTCAAGAAAGCTTATGTTTCGGTTAGGAGGGAAGTACTGTACAATACACGTATTCTCATAGAGTTTGGGTTAGCCATGAAACTAGTTAGGCTGATTAAAATGTGTTCAAACGAAACGTATAGTACAGTCCGCGTAGGTAAACATTTGTCTGATAAATTTCCTATCCAGAATGGTCTAAAACAAGGAGATTCTTTATCGCCACTGCTTTCCAACTTTGCCTTAGAATATGCAATTAAGAAGGTCCAGGGAAGCCAGGTGGGACTCAGACTAAATGGGACACATCAGCTGTTGCTCTACGCCGATGATGTAAATCTGCTGGGTGATAATGTAGATACCATAAAGAGAAACACAGAAACTTTAATTGACGCTAGTAAGGAGGTTGGTCTAGAAGTAAACACAGAGAAAACTAAGTGTATGTTGCTGTCTCCTCACCAAAATGCAGTGAAAAATCATAACATAAATATAGCCAACAAATTCTTTGGAAATGTGGCACAGTTAAAATATTTGGGAACGACAGTAAAAAAATCAAAATTTTATTCAGGAGAAAATTAAGAGGAGATTGAACTCAGGTAATGCTTGCTACCATTCAGTCCAGAGCCTTTCGTTTTCTCCTTTGCTACCTGAAAACATAAAAATTAGAATATACAAAAGTATAATTTTGTGTATAGTATTGTATGGGTGTGAAACTTGGCCTGACATTAAGGGAGGAACATAGGAACAAGGTGTTGAAGAGAATATTTGGACTGAAGAGTAATGAAGTGACAGTAAGTTGGAGAAAACTGCATAATGAGGAGCTTCATAATTTGTTCTCTTCGCTAAATATAATTAGAATTATTAAGTCAAGGAGAATAAGATAGGCAGGGCATGTAGCTGAAATGGGAGAAAAGAGGAATGCATATAGGATATTTATAGGAAAGCCAGAAGGAAAGAGATCACTGGGAAGACCAAGGCGTAGGTGGGTGGACAATATAATGGATATTAGAGAGATAGGATTTGGTGGTATGGACTGGATTCATCTGGATCAGTATAGGGACCAGTGGAGGGCTCTTGTGATAACGGTAATGAACTTTCGGGTTCCATAAATTCTTGAGTAGCTTCACAACTGGAGGCTTCTCGAGAAGGGCTCAGCGCCATGGAGTTAGATACATTTGTCAGGGATGACTAAATCTACAGGCTGAAGGTATCTTAGTAAGGGATATTAGGAGAATGGTATGTCCTCTCTCATGGTGGGTGGTAGCAGGACTAGTGGCGCCAGACATTTCTGTGGCTTCGCTCCAACCTGCTGTCACCTAGATGCGAAGTTCTGTGCTGTCACACAGCAGAAATCCCCGACTCTGCCCACAACCCCTACCAGCCTTCCTCTTGCCAAGAGATCGATGTTCCTCCGACGAGTATAATGTTGAAGAAATTCTCACGCCGTCCTGCCACGAGGACGATGTAATTTATAATTGAACCTATCCCTTCCAGCGCCTGTGGCAGGAAGAGTGACCCAGCTGTATTCTAATGGAATACAGATGTGACGGATCTTGCCGTCAAAATATTGGAATGGGATGGCCACTAAATAAGGAAGCCGACCGAGTGGGTAAAGGTAAAGCTGTCCCTGTGCTCAGCTAATTAAGCATTACGCCATGAAGGCGTATGGGGGAGTGGATGTATAATTTCATATTTTCTTGACCTCGGCACTAGTTGGAGGTGAGTGATCAGCTTCACGCTCCAACCGCTTTACTTCTGCGGTAAATACCAACATTACCCATTTGGATACGAGGTTAAGTGTGCCTCCAGAAGTAATATGGACGACGTGGATAGTAGAAAATTCTTGGACCTACTGGGAATCGAACTCAGATCTCTCCGGTGTCGACCTCGTATCCAGTCCCTATACATTGATCTTCCTTGATTGCTTATTAGTTAAAACAAAGGAAATATTTCTGCGTGTTGCATGCTGGTGTATCGGTAAAAACCTAGACGTCGGTTTAGTAATATCTTCCGTTTTACTGGCCATTTTAACTGAAGTTTATTTGTTCTTTCTATTTCTAACTTAGAAATTTTAGGGCAAAATCGGCCCTATAAGTAGGCCAAAATATTGCCGTGCACTGTTACGTTATCTGGAGGTCCGTAGTTCGAATGTCTTTTCTTAATTGAACTGCTAATCTTGCTCAGTCGCACAGAATAAAGCCTGGGATTTTGTGCTAAATGCGCTACAACCATTTCCATATATAGAAATAGACAAACTACTTGGCTTTAGTCCGCAAGCGAACCCTACCGACCGCTATTTCCTTGAAATAGTTCCTCAGTTATCATCACGAGGCTGAGTGGACCCCATTCCAGACCCACTACTTCTCAGAAAATCTTGTAGCGCCGTGAATCGAACCCGGGACCTGTGGATTTGTAGCCAGTAACTCTGGCCACTAGACCACAGAGACGGCCTCATTTCCACACACACACACACACACACACACTCACATATATATATATTTCTAAAATATACGTATAGTATATTCTTCCTAAATGCATAAGCATATAATTATGGAGACGACAGAGCATCCTTAAAGGAAACAGAACAGTAAGTACTTTAATCAGGCTAGTTCTGTCTCGATACTTCAACATCTTCCTTTCTGAATGAAACCTTTAAGAGCCGTGTATTTGAAACAGCATCGTTCAATGAACCAACCACTGAAAACCACACACTAGCGACCAGAGAATTGAACCTAGTCCCAGTTATGAGGCGTTAAAGTAAGAGACATGTGTCCTCTTGTGTGCAGTAAGTGCAAGGGAAAAGCGACCAATCATATACCGGCTTCCGTTCCGGTTTGGCTCGCAATCAAATAGTAGCCACGGAATATTTATTGAGGGCCATGCCAATGCACTGCGGCCTGGGTCCCGTCTGCATCCCCCGAACTTTAGAGTGTGAGTTATTATTTTAACAATATTGCAATCTAAATATATGAAAATTACTTACTGATTTGAGCTGGGATAACTCAGTCGGTATAGTGATTAGGTTAGCTGTTGGATGACAACGATATCTGGGTTCTATTCCCGACGTATGCAGATGATTTTCTGCTTCATAGTGTCCGAACCGGCTGTCCACCAAGTTTTATATTGGTATTGAAGGCTGTTTTTCCTGGGCTAAAGCGGCAAGGGAGTGAAGCTGACCACTCACCTTTATCCAGAGCTAAGTTTATGAATGCATGGAGATATATTTCCACTCCCCCACACATCCATGGTGTGATGTTTCGTTAATTAAGCCCAAGTATAAATTTATCACATTACACTTACCAACATATCAAATCGTTCTATATGAATGTACGTTGATTGAAATAAGGCGTGAGAAATTTATTTCAAAATGAAATTTAGAGCGTCTGCCTAATTTTGAACAAATTCTTATTAAAATTTTAGGGCTCTGTGGCCCATACCCAAGCTTATATCCCAACAGGCTGACTTCTCAAAACTTGACTCGATCCCAGGCTCCTCTCTCTGTTGCTCAACACTTTGCACGGACCACACAAGAAACAGAACCTCTATTGTTGAGGGTTGCTAACTGATACGTTGCCTAGCAATGGATGTCCTATTGTCGCTCGTGTCGGCTCCCTCGGGATTGTGTTTACCGATTCGTTGACTAGTAAGAAATACTTGGACGAAAAACATTTAGCTGGTAAGGCCAAAATAATATTTCAATCTACATATTTTGTGTAACAGCTGGGTATAGAAATATATATTTTGTAACTATTCTCCCTTTGCTGTATATTAAATCTTCTCTAAGCCGTTTCTTTGTTCCATATAAACGACAGCAGCGGACGAAAGCTTTGCGCTAATCCAATCAGCTGTATTTACCGTCTCTTTCAAATGTCGAAGCTGAACCCAGCCAATGTAGTCGCACGGTAGCCCGGCATTACGCATAAAAGAAAATAAACGCTCAGATTTAATCCTCATTACAGCATTGAGCCTTGTCTGAAATCGGAAACATACGTAGTCACACTGAGAGACAAGATTGCAGGGCCCAATATCAGGATAATTAAGGAAATTGTTTCAATCGTGTTTACTGCACCCTTCCCTGCAGCTGTACAGTACGGTACAGGTAAAGTTGTCCCTGGGCTGAACTAATATAACACTACGCCATTAAGACGTATGGTGGAGTTGATGTATAAATCCACATATTCTTGACCTCATCACTATTTGGAGGTGAATGGTCAGCTGGACGCGGTAGCATAGTTGGTTGAAGCATTATGCTACAAGCTGGAAAGTCGCTGGTTCGATTTCCGAGGTTATTGAATGTTTTTAATAGACCTAATCCTTCCAGACGCACTATGGCCCTGGGGTTGACTCAGTTTCTAACAGAAATGGTACCAGGTATCTTCCTGAGGGGTAAAGGCCAGCCGGAGCTTAAGGCTGAAGACCTCACTGCCATCTGTTAGAAGACTGTCTAGGAAATGTGGGAGCCTCGACGTCTCACAATCCTATGGGCCTCCTAAGCCTGTTACAGGGATAGCTTTACATTCCCATATGTTTGTCACTAACGTAAATGAATATATATGCATAAAAGTAAAAAGGTAAAGCTATCCCTGTAACAGGCCGTGAAGGCCCATAGGTTTGTGAGACGTCGAGGCTCCCACGTTTTCTAGACAATCGGCTCACAGATGGCGGTAAGGTTGTCAGCCTTATGCGCCGGCCGCTCTTTACCCCAGGAAGATTCCTGGTACTCATTTCTGTTAGAGGCTGAGTCAACCCCAGGGCCATAGTGTGGCTGGAAGGGTTATGTAAATTGGAAAAAAATCCACCTCATCGGGATTCGATCCCGCGACCTTCCGGCTTGTAGCATAGTGCCTCAACCAACTACACTACCGATATGCGTGTGAATATGCACATACAGAGCATTCGAATGTTTACTGCTGTGCCTAATTTCATTGTGTGAAACGCTTTTATGTCTGTCCGTCTGTCACAAATGTTTACTTCATGATATCGAGCATGTTAGTGCAGCGGGAATGCTCTGGAATTGTATAAAGGAGAAGCTCGGTTCTAATCTCGGTCGGTACATCGGCTCTCATCATATTTTTTCCTGGGTTTCCTCAGTCATTATAGACAGATATTGGGATGGTACCTTTGTGAGAATCATACACTCTGTGCTCACAATGGGGAGTTTTGATATGTTAAAACAGGTGGTAAATATAATAACCACAGGGCTTTAAAGGGTTAATAGGAAGGGAAATAAAGCAAGACGTGGGCTGATGCGCTGGATAACTACTGCGGCATTACGCCATTCCTGAACAGTGATGGAATGTAGGTGTAGAATTGGTCACATACCGCATTCAACCGCAAATGCATGTTGCTACTAGCCTGGAATTTCAGCCAGAGATTTCACATAGAATGTATTAGTCCGAAGTTATTAAAGAGCAATTTGCTTCCTTTGATAAGCATACATCATGGATGAGTGCTAAATGGGAAGTCCCGAATTCCAATTTCTGCCCTGAGACCGGCCATCCTGACGGATTTTTGTGGTTTTCTCAGTCCACTCATGAGAATATAAGACTATTTCTTCAATATTATCAAAACCTTTTCCTTTCAAATACTTTCCAAATTATTTTCGCTAATGATCCTACAGTTGGAAGCTGGGATACTGACAACTACGTTGAAGTGCTGATATGCTCGGTTTTACTCAGTTTATATATAGAAAAGACAAAGCTATTCCTGTAAGCGATCGCAGAGGCCCGTAGGGTTGTGAGACGTCGAGGTTCCCACATTTTCTAGTCAGTCAGCTCACAGATGACGGTGAGGTTTTCAGCCTTTCACTTCGACGGCCCTTTGCTCCCAGGAAGATTCCTGGTACTCATTTCTGTTAGAGACAGTCGATTCCAGAGTACATAGTGCGGCTGGAAGGCTTAGGTAAACTGAAAATCCAATGACCTCGTCGAAAATTGAACCCGCGACCTTCCAGCTTATCGCATAGTGCCTCAAGCAACTATGCTAACGCTTGCCCCAATACATAAATAAGACGATAAGAAAATTATTTTCAGTTCCTAACGCTGTGCCGAAGTCGCATTTTCCCTCCGTACTTACTTACTTACTTACTTACTACCAGTATGGATGGTCCTGCAATAATGTTTATCTCCTTACTGCATCTGCCCCTTCATTTACACGCCATTTGTCTCGGCCCATTCGCTTTGAGCTGTCATAAATAATTCTCTGTATCTTCTAGTCGTCTCATTTTGGGCCTTTCCGCATTTCTTCTACTTTCTGACTTAAAAAAATCGTAACCTCCCTTAACGTGCACCGTTATAATCACGTTCCACAGTAGCTGCTATATTTTGCTTTTAATATCTGCTACCATATCAGAGGTTTTATATAATTTTCACAGTTTACACTCTCAGCTAACGTTTTCCAACACAATGGTTGCTTAGAACGGTGAAAAATGAGCTTGGAAGTGTACATAAGGCAGTTCTACCTTCATTTGTCTCAATTTGTAGTAAATCCTTGTCAGGTATTAGAGTCTGTGGTTATAAATCGGCACACATATGGGTCTGCAGCCTGGCGAAGATATGTACACGCCGCAGGTGCAGGAAGCCTCGCTTTTAAATGGTTTCATTGATAACGGTCGCAAGAATTGGGTAGAAAAGATTATATTGTGATATAACCCGTAAAATGCTGATGTACCTCCTGACTTCGTGCCTATTTTTGTTCTTTTTCCAACCATTTTAACATGAAGTCTTATTAAAATTGAGAATAATGCGCACGCAAATCAGTCTAGGGTCTAGTGCAGGGATGAAGTGAATATGAACCTAACCGCTCCCGCGCTCTTTCTTTCTTAAATATCCTTTTCTTAGGTCGCATTACCAAAGCGGCACTTGGTTCATATTGCCGAGAAAACAAAAGTAGTTAGCTTTAACTGCTCAGAGATGGCGTGATTTTTTTCTTTTCCACTGATCTTCTCGAACATAAAAGTATTCAAATGGGAAGGACTGCAGTTTTAGCGAGATATCTCGTGTGAAACATCGACAAGGTTAAAAGTATTATTTGCCGAGATGTGACGCCGTGTATTCTTGTCGGACTAGCTTCACGGATTCTTAACTTCGGTAATGCTACTGCTACTGCCAACTGTTCCCTGTTTTTAAGCATTTATTGTGTTGTACTCCTTAAAAATTATGTACCAATAAATAGATTGGTGGGAGGTGCAGCATGCATAAGACAAGTATAAAGACAGAATTGAAGACTTGAAAGAAGCAACGTTACTACTACTACTACTAAGTAGTAGTAATAGTACACAAAAGAAATTTGTTTTTTCTTCCTCAGAGCGTCCGGACTGCATCTAGTATCCACCCAGCCTCTTATCTATTGTCTGGAGATGATGCGGCCGGGGCGTGAAGCTGTCCACTCCCATATAAACGAGCAGGATGAATCTCACTTCATATTCGGAAGGTGCTCAGTTCGAATCTTGGCAAAGACATCGACTGCTCTGAATGATTTTCCTTAATCCTTCCAGGAAAATGTAGGGATAGTATGTCACACGAACTTCCTTCCAAATTCCTGTTAATTCATCATTCACTAGTCATTATCAAGGTATTGAGAGCCCCGTGAAACAAACCACAGGAGGGCTTATATGAGCTCGTATTTCTGGAGTTAGAAATGCGTGGAAATGTTCCTTCACTCCCCCCATCCTCATGGCGCGGTGCTTAATTAGCCGCAGTGCGAAGTTTACCTTTTGCGTTGCAAAGTTCTTTCTAAATAAAGAATGATATTGTGACGCATATGCACATTGCTAGGCAACGGCTCGGTAAACACATTCTCTAATTTACGCTCTCAACAATAAAAAGACAACTATAGCTAGATAACGGACCAATAAACATGCATTCTTGACAAAGAAAGACGGTGTTTTGTGTGGGGTCCTGCCGAGTAGTTGTAGGAGGGCACAGTCAGAAGAACAGACAGAGAATTGAAGGAGTACAACGGAGTACGATGGTGTTCACTTGGAAGTCAGAATAATTCCAATGGAATGTCCAGGGGTAGTGTGTCAGATAGTGATTTGTGAACTGTAGTATGAATGTCCAATAAATTCGATCATCAAATCCAAAACCCGTCTTATAAGTCACGCAAATCCCGGCTGTGTCGGACAGTCTATAAAAACGCACGTCTTCGCCAATCCTCAATTCTTTCCCTCTGAATAAATGTTGTCTCTTTGCTCTAAAGCTCATTTGGCCTTGTGGTATAGGAACATATACCAAAGATTACTTCGCCTGTACTCTAGGCATACACAGTATTGTCATTTACAGATTTTTATTATTATTATTATTATTATTATTATTATTATTATTATTATTATTATTATTATTATTATTATTATTACTACTAGTGGGGTGGGACTAAGTCCCTTGTACTGCGGCCACTTCTGGCCTGTTGTACCAGCAGCAGATGATAGGTGAGGGTGATTGTGGAGCAATTGGTGGAATGAAGATTGGCAGGGGAAACAGAAGTACTCGGAGAAAACCTGCCCCAGCGCCACTTTGTCCACCACAGATCCCACTTGATCAGACCCGGGATCGAACCCGGGCCGCCGCGGTGGGAAACCAGCGACTAACCGCTTCAGCTATGGCGCGACCCATTACAGATCTTTAGTAATAGAAAGAAAAGTAATTGGTTATGTGCCACGTGGGTATATTTTTTCTATAGCAGTGCTTTGAGGGATTCTATCAGAAATTTTCCCGCCTTTTGACTTGGCGGTAGGAGCTGATGAAAAGTAATGAAAATATTACTCATTCTGCCTGCTCTCTGCTTATGGCCATTTTGTTAAAATGAACCTGGATACAAGATTATGACATCTGTTTCAAGAAAATTATTTTCATGATACTCAAAATTTCGTTTCTCTGTGGTGAACTCAAGACAACTTTCAAAAGTACTTGTGCAGATTCGTAAGAAGTCCATGGAGGCCCATAGGGTTGTGAGACGTCGAGGCTCCCACATTATCTTTAGACAGTCGGCTCGTAGTTTGCGATAAGGTTATCAGCCTTACGCGCAGACCGCCCATTATCTGCAGGAAGATTCCTGGTAGAGGCTGATTCGACCACTAGTGCGGCTGGAAGGATTAGGTCAATTGCTAAACTGAAAAATCCAATGACCTCATCGGGAATCGAAACTGCGACCTTCCAGCTTGTATCATAGTGCCCCAACCAACTACGCTACCGCGTGAACATCTCGACTAAAAAAAGATAAAAATGAAAAAGTAATTTTGTTAGGTTTTCGAGATATTATAGTATCTAAAGATACATCCATGGAATTTATTAAAATATATTGTTTTCTACAGGTCTAGATGTAATTCAAATAACGATTTTAATTTCGATTTCAAACAATTAAAATATTTTTCTTTCGAAACCCATATGTTCGAAACGCCCACAGATTTTCGTTTTGAAATCCTCACTACGCTAACTATTTGTATAGAATTCTGGGATATGAGCCATGTAGTTTTGTAGGACTGTCCCAGCTCTTGGTATGAATATACTGCCTCAAATTTAAGGGATTTATTTTGAGCGAAGCAAGACAGAATCAAGTAGTAAACCGCTCTTACCACATAGAATTATGAGTGCTTAGTTCCAGTGTGTCGTGAGACTTGCTACTAAGATGGGATTCTCCAGATTATCTCTGGAAATGGACACTGAGGATTCTTAAGGATAGACTCTCTGACGTGTCAATCACATATGGTCTTAGTTCCCCCTTAAGAGCATCAAAAGCTCCGTCCTTTAACCTCATATCTCAATGAGATCCATTAATCACGATCTGTCTGAGGTATAGTACGTAGAAGTGTTTAAAGTTATATTCAGAGACGAAGGTAACCAACAACCAGTCCATGGTGAATTCGATAAACCTACTCTCTGGCAAGTAAAAAGAAATATCCATATAAGAGGCCGTGGAGGCCCATATGACTGTGAGACGTCGAGGCTCCCACATTTTCTAGACAATCGGCTCACAGATGGCAGTAAGTTTGTCAGCCCTACTCGCCGGCCGCCGTTTACTCCCAGGAAGATTCCTGGTACTCATTTGTGTTAGAGGCTAAGTCGACCGCAGGGCCATAGTGATTTTGGAGGGATTAAGTAAATTGAAAAATTCCAATGACCTCATCGAGAATCGAACCCGCGACCTTCTAGCTTGTAACATAGTGTCTGAACCATCTACGCTACCGCGTGCCCCACTCTCTGGTAAGCAGAACCTGCAGATAAAACTGGCATCTGCTTTAATCGCATTTTCACTCATGGAAGATCATAAAGACGGGGTTTGGAATGGTGAATTGATTTATTGACCACCTATACACACGTCTCGACACTACAAGCAATTACAGCGCCACCGCTAATCTCCACAATCCACAAATCACCAGAGCACCCGCTAAGATTTTCCGGCCTGCTGTGACTTCACCAACTTCTAACACTGGAGATTCTTCAGCTTTATATGCTCAGGTCCTGTCTTCTCAGCTTTCCGTACAGAAACCAACTATCAACTAAGTCTGTCCCTTGCTTATAACATCTCGTCTCGGACACCACAGAAAACATCGTTCTTCTGGTGCTATGTAGTTGTTGCTTTCATGCATTTGGGGTATCCACGTGATCGCTACTCAGCAGTTGCCTATCAGCGGCCGTTGTTTGCAGAGCCATTACTTAGCAACAGCTTTTGTATAGTTGTTTATTTCGAGGTCGTTGCCTAGCAACGGGTCTATATACCACAATATGATTCTCAGAATAAACGGAGATTATTTTCCTGCATTAGCTGATAGATTTATTATAATAGAGGTGCAAATTTATTTTCTGTGACTCAGGGACTTAGTTTTGAAATGTTATTTAAATAAACCTCAAGCTTGATATTATAAAAATCCTTCCTAATGTACCCCTTCCAATGTTAAGTGAAGATGCCACCGTAAATATGACCCTTTGAACATCAATATCAGAGTTCTGGTCGGATGCAATAAGGGCTACATCCCATCTCTTTCACTCCTGCAAGCCAGCGGTTTGCGTTCTGTCTAACTTGCTTTTGCCAAAAGAACAAGCGGGCACTGCCTGGCATGAGCGAAATTAAGGGGAGGGCAAATCAGGCAACTTCCCCCCTTAATTTTTTAAAGAAAATTAAAACATATTTATGTAATGAAGGAAATATGTCAATTAACAACAATTGACAAGAAATTGTTTGAAGATATAATTGCCCACTTTTCTTTTATGTGACATGGACGCCATACGAAACCTGAAATTTAGGAGGGGGACACACGGACATACAGAAATGAGATATCATAAACCTCCAGGGCCACAAAAATTAGGGAGGATACACGGACAGATGGACAGTCACAGCCGGATTCACAGACAAGACGACGTAACAAGCATTTTTTTTTAAATAAGGAAAAGAGGCTGAAACCTTTCATAGATGTGAGGCTTACAAATTTAGGGCGATTCTTAAAAGGATCGAATGCACATTTCTTAACAAAAGTTGCTGATGACTCCCCGGCTGAAAAAGTACCGGACTAAGTACTTACAAAGCCAGGGCATTATTTATTTCCCCGTGAAGTGAAGTGTCTCCCCTGCACCATATCCTCTCTCTCTATGTCATCTTCAGAAATGAGAATAACTAACTGAAGAATTCCATCATCGTCGGTTATTTCCTTATAGCACTTTATCTGACAGTAGTTAATTCAGAATGCAGAAACCCGCAGAAGATAATTTTTGTTTTGTTTCCGCCGCTATCAGTATGATTCCTCGTGTCTCTTTCTTCAGGAAATTTGATTTTGTATCGAACAAAATGAAACAGCGAGTCTGTTTGGAGCACAGCAGGAACAGAGATAGAGCAGGAACCCGCTTCCTCGAACCAGAAATCGAAAACGTTCAGTGACGTCACGAAATTCGATCTTTATATTCGACTGCTATATATACTGTATATGTTCAGTTCAGTTTCAGAGACTCCTGTATTGCTGAATATGGTTACATCACGTAGTTATCTGTGTGCTCTGTCCATAACCAGAAATAATAATTACATCCAGTAGGCCTACAAGCCGATCACAGTGGCCTCTTCATCTAAGGCATGGACTGACTTCGCTCGCGTTAAATCTGGGATACTTAGTGAATGGATGTCCGTGTTAGTTTATTGTGTTTGTGTTGTCCTGTGTGTAGGTAAAGGCCCTGCTCCGGGCTGATCCCCCGTCCAAGGAGTCCTACAGACTGTGAATAGGATTAAGAAACTGTAAAAGCGGCGAAGGGGCAACAAAGGGCCGTAGAGCCATAATTCAATTGTTCTTTATTA
Source organism: Cryptotermes secundus (assembly GCF_002891405.2). Classification (NCBI taxonomy): domain Eukaryota; kingdom Metazoa; phylum Arthropoda; class Insecta; order Blattodea; family Kalotermitidae; genus Cryptotermes; species Cryptotermes secundus. The sequence continues at coordinate 3,924,426 of NW_019740656.1, forward strand.
TTTATGTGCTGATTCAACAGCCGCAGGGCCAATTAGAGACACAGCACAGGGTAGATACAAGTAATAACATTATGGGTAATCACAAAATAAAGTCAAAGACAAATTACAGGCAAGCACTAGAGGAAAAACACAGTAATGCAGACAAGTAAACAAATAATAATAATAATAATAATCTTACAATATTTCAGCCCAATTAGTAGAATATTTAACAGTTGTTAATATATGTACTGTGTGTACTGGCTACATCCGTAAAATTGATGCTACTGATAAATGAACATGGCACTGTGCTACAAGCATAGAACCGGTCTGGACGACATCCCTACCGGGACTCGAATTCCGACCTCCTCAGTCGTCCAGTTCGTAGCCAGTCGCTACACCGACTGAACCATCCCGGCTTATCTTAAGGTACTGTTCTGGAAATTACTTCACGGTAGGAGGGATAATTACGAAATTCTTGGCTTTTATGCCACTTTGCTGCGAAGGGGGCATTTACGGATAACGGATGTCTGAGCTTGAGAGCTGGGATTCAACTACCTGAGACCTATAAAATTAACTGCTTAATTATCCAATGTTGATAGATTTCTGTTAATTGATAATTAATTATAAGCCTCCATAAAATGCAAATTGTAACTAGATATATATTGAATTATTCACGCGACATTACTCCGTAAACCCAGTTACTCCCAAACAAAGTGGGGCGACCACAATCTGAGGATTTAGCTTTGAGCCTGAGGATTCGGGTATAACACAGAATGTTCCTAATGTAGGAGCCCGAACATTACATGTTTCTTCTTTCGTTCTATAATTGCCAAGTCTCGAAAATTTCGACCTTTAAAGAATTCATATATGTGACTCCATGTGACATCTGTTGATATTTTATGTGGACGACGTGGTTACGAAATTGGCGGAAGGAATATTTTCGCTACATTTGAAAAAAAAAATAGGGATATTTATTATTTTCCTCAGTCCATCTTGTTCAGGCGCAAGGCCGGAAAGTGGCCCAGGGAGAGACAATAGTAACAACTAGAACGTTAAAGAGCGTTGGCCTTAGAAAGGGCTATTATTGGTACTTGAGTCTTGTTCCCTGCTTGCCCATCGCGGCTTTACTGAGAGGGAGAATGAAGGTTATTTCGAAATTTCGGTAAAATCACACGAGACTATACCGCGTCACATAAAAAAACCTTCAGAGTCACCGCCGTGACAATCTCAAATCTGACAGTTATTTCATGAATTAATTAGAACCATTATTGTCATTCATGTTGAAGATGAATGTGTAATGGTTCTTGAAGAATTCAACATGTCTCATGGATATAATGGTAAAAGAAGGGTAAAGCTATCCCTGTAACAGGTCATGGAGATCCATAGGGTTATGAGACGTCGAGGCTCCCCCATTTTCTGTAGAGAGTCGGCTCACAGATGGCGGTGAGGTTGTCAACCTTACGCGCCGGCCGCCCTTTACCCAGCAGGAGGATTCCTAATACTCATTTATGTTAGAGGCTGAGTCGAACCCAGAGCCATAGTGCGGCTGGAATGATTAGGTCAATTGAAAAATGCAGTGACTTCATAGGGAACCGAACCCGCGACCTTCCGGCTTGTTGCATAGTGCCTCATCAAACTACGCTACCGTGTGGCCTCCATCTCATGGAAGCAGCAGATATGTTGAGCACTGATTTCTTCCATATCCATCAACAGTGGAATTGTATTGAAAACCGATTAGGTTGAAAGAAAATTTGTGATTGAACTTTCGATTTCAAAGTACAAAAAAAGAAATCCAATATGTCTGTTCCTACGTACATTTGCCAGAGAATTTATGCTCTTTACAAACTCACGTATGACAAATATTGTAAGAACCATCTCCTCTGCTGATTTTAACGTACACACAATAAATACATATTTATTCTACATAACTCTCATATCAGCATATAGAATTTTGTAACGAGGGCATGTTAATAAGTTGTCATAGCGACGGGCGACGGGATTCGATTCTCGACAAGGGAAAGAATTTTGTGTGTATCCACAACGGCCAGACTAGCTATGGAGCCCATTTAGCCTCCTATCCAATGGGTATTGGGGTGGTTCTCCTCGGGTTACAGCGGCCGGGGCGTGAAGCTGACCTCTCAGTTCCACGTATTACCGAGGTCAAGAATGGTGGCACTATTATACGCAATTATAATTTAGAATTTGGAAGAAATAAAAAGACATTAATTCTTTTTCTGTAGCTTGTGTCTATAGACCATCTACTGTGGGAACGCGGTTACATCATCGTCAGATAGTGACGTAGACCGTTACGTCATTATTTGAAAGTTACTGTAGTCTATCTGCAACATCCGTTATTCACACACACGCTCCCTCTCTGTCGCTCAACAACCCTTTGGACCTTGGTCAGTTTTTCAGTTTCTTACTTCTATACAAATCGTTATTCGGGCATCCTTACACGGGAATTTTCCTTCGTAAGATTGCCTACACAAAGTATGACTTAATTAAAACGTCGCTCAAGCGGTTATTCGCTGGCTTCCCACCGCGGCGGCCCGGGTTCGAGCCTGGGTCTAGTCAAGTTGGATTTGTGGTTGACAAAGTGGCGCTGGGGCAGGTTTTCTCCTAGTACTTCGGTTTCCCCTGCCAATCTTCATTCCACCAAATTCTCCATCATCATAATCACCCGGGGCAGGTACAATAGGCCAATCAGTGGCTGACGTGCTGAGTAGACCCAGCTGGACTCCACCCCCCCCCACTATGCGAATTAAAAAACATTAATTTAATTAAAACGTCTGTGTATAACACAGTCATTCAATAGTGCAACAGATTGTTCTTTTTATCCACTTACACTTCTGACACAACATGTTTCGGCCCTAGATGGCCATCTTCAGGCTCTTAATATATTAAAACTGCTACACTGCATTAATATGCGCTAAAATCGCACGCTATAGTCCACTTGATGTAATAAAATAAATATATTTATTTTATTGTAGTAATTTTAATATATTAAGACACCTGAAGATGGCCTTATAGGGCCGAAACCTGTTGTGTTAAAAGTGTAAGTGGAAGAAAAAAGAACAATCTTTTGCCCTACTGACGGACTGTGTTATACATAGACGTTTTAATATGGCTTCCAACAGGATACTTAAATACAGAATGACTTCATCTTTATCATAGAGCAGATGGAGTTTACGATATAATGTCTACCTAGTGAGGTGTCATAGCATCAGCTCTCTAGACCTGTATTCGAATCTCGGGCGAAACACCGGCTATCCTAAATCAGGATTTATATGGTTTTCCTCAGTCTCTTTGCGGAAATCCAGTGGTAACACCTCTATTATATTACTACCGCTTTTTTCCAAATCATTTCATATTCAGCAACCACCTTACTACCTGAAGCTTAGTGTAGGTGTTCACATGGTCATGAAATAGCCCGTGAACGGAGAACCATACCACGTCGCAAGCTGCGTATACTTCTTTATGAGTAACCCTATCGCCATAAGCCGTGCCTCCTCATCCAAGCACAAATCCTAGAGCGCTCTGCTAACGTGTCATGGTGGGAGGTCTAATTAGTAGAGCACACTGTCGCTTAACCCAATATATATACAGCACTGTGTCACTTAACCCTGCAGCAAATGGACCTGATCTTGTCGCCTGACCAAGTTGTGCAAACCCCGAGTTTGTGGGCCCTGCGAACTAGTCTGCAGACCACAGTAACGCTTCTCCTTATTGCGGATTTCAAAGGTACATGGACAAGTCTCAGTTCGCGGTACCTCAATTAGTATAGTGACTAGGGGACGTGCTCGACGACTGAGGAATCGTGGTTCGTTTTCTAGCATCAGCTCCCAGACCTAATCTAGGACCAATACAGTCTCCAATATAGTTGGTACAGGGGATAAAGCGGCCGGGACGTCAATTTCAACCTTCGTATGCATCTAGAGGCCAATGTTATAAAAGTGTGGAGATACACCTCCACTCTCGCATCCGCTTTCATAAACATAGGTTTGTGTTTGACGTCGTTACTGTAGCATTGTCCTTCTATAGAATCTTATAGTGTCCCAGCTAGCCAAAGATTTCCCTACTTCGTATGCAATCAGAATTTAGGTTAGCCCGCCAACGCATCATTTCCCGATCCAATTGAATCTATCCTGTCCTTCACACATCCGAAATCAGGGTTGTTCAATTAGCACCATGGCGCCTATATGGGATTAAACCTGTAGAGCCCAGTGGTAACTATATGTACCACCTACTCTAACATACTAAAACGCTGTATTCTGCTCACAGGCTGTATTTATGTGTTCCGTGTGGTTCTCACACAGCGACAATTTCCCTAAACAGCATTAACCGGTTGGGCTTTGTAGTGGAGAGGTTATGTGTTTCCTGTGAGGCACGGACTGAGCTTTTTGCCCACAAAGTGTATTTGTGTGTTCCATATGGTTCTCACAATAAACAGCGACTGTTTCCCTAAACAGCATTAACCGGTTGGGCTTTGTAGTGGAGAGGTTATGTGTTTCCTGTGAGGCACGGACTGAGCTTTTTGCCCACAAAGTGTATTTGTGTGTTCCATATGGTTCTCACAATAAACAGCGACTGTTTCCCTAAACAGCATTAACCGGTTGGGCTTTGTAGTGGAGAGGTTATGTGTTTCCTGTGAGGCACGGACTGAGCTTTTTGCCCACAAAGTGTATTTGTGTGTTCCATATGGTTCTCACAATAAACAGCGACTGTTTCCCTAAACAGCATTAACCGGTTGGGCTTTGTAGCGGAGACGTTATTTGTTTCCTGTGAGGCACGGACTGAATATTTGTATATAATATTTAGAAGAAAAAATGGGTCATGTATCCTGAGTCGACCCCAGGAGTCTAATGCGGGTAGACGGATCAAGTAAATTGAAAAAGAAATCATCGGGAATCGATCCGGCGACCGTCCGGCTTGTAACATAATGCCTCAATCAACTATGCTACCGTGTGTGCCCCATGGACGTAGGTGGTAGTATAATAATAAAACAGATCACAGAGAAGTAGGGGACAGTGATATGGAGTGGGTTCTTCTGGCTCAGGATAGGAAAAAATGGAGGGCTCTTGTGAGCACGGTAATGAGCATTCGTTTTCCATAAAATGTTCTTGAATTGCTGAGCGACTGGCAGATTCTCGACAAGGACTCGACTCCATGGATGTAGTTAGTTAGAAATATTTGAATATGAAGTTAGTTTCGATAAAGTAATATACAAAAGCGAGATATTTCTGGGTTAAAGAAGTATATGAATGTGTTCTGGGCTCTAATCTTGCCTCGAATATCTGAATATGAAGTGCGAAAATCTGAGGTGCTCACGTCAGTTTCATATGGGGATTTAGTTCCAAAGCTTCGCAATATAAAACGCGAATTGAGTCAACATTCTATTAAATATTAACGCGTCGGTTCCGAGAAATGACCAATGACGAAACGTGACGTTTCATCCAATGCACGGATTATACATCGGTGCTAAATTCTATATATATTTTTTATTTCTAACAATATTTTTCATAGGATTGCAGTGGCGTTAACGGTTAATATATTTGGACAGGCGTGGATTTGCACGCATTCAGATGGCGTTAGAAACTTACACAGTGCTGTATGTTTAAATGTCTTCGTGTATACATCAACATCAGACAACTGCTCAAATGGTTAAATTTTCATTAGAACGTTATTAAAATTTCTAGGATGTGAGTCAGAATCAGAGTCAGTGTTACTTTACGACTGGAGGTTTACCGACAATCAGTTCGTCTCGCTTACAAACACCTCGAGACCCACGGCCAGAAAATTGTTATTTTCCAACTAAACACTTTCGGTTATATTCCTTATGTAACATCCTCGCTGGCGAGAGGATGGGTCTGTCGTTTACTATTGATGCTGGGCCTCGCCAGCGCAGTTATTCAGAGGTCCGAGTCTCATGGGACTCATGATCATATTTTACTGTCTCAGATTCGGGACTCCCACAACCTGGAGGGCCAGGTCCCCGTATTTACACCCCCAAGAAACGGTATCGCTCAGTTATACCTCCAGGAACTGGGTTCCCTTTCCGTCGCCTCCTACGACTCGCAGGGCTGCTTGTAACATTTTGGCACGGATCATATAGAAAACATGGCACTTCTATCGCTGCGCTTTTGTTCGTTGTGGCGGAAACGTGTTTACAGAACCGTTGTTTAGAAACTGATTATATAATCCCGTTGCTCTATTGTTGCCTGCATATATGTTGCGGGCGTTACCTAACAACGGACGCTGTTTAACGAGTCACTGCTTAGCAACGGGTCTGTACCTCACAGTACGTCAGTAAGTGCAACCGCTATCCGGGATCGGATTTGAACTCGGGGCCACCCAACATGTAGCAGCAGCGATAAGCATTTCACTGGAGTACATGTATTTCTGGTGAAAGAAAAAATTGTTATAAGCTGTAATAAAATATTCCATTTGTATTACATACATTGCCGGTCACGGTAGCCGAGCGCTCTAAGGCAGGCACTATCTTCGCTCCCTCGGAAGCCGGGACGTGGGTTCGAATCCCACTCAGGGCATGGATGTTTAGTGTTTGTGTGTAGGTAGAGGCCTTGAGACGAGCTGGTCACCCGCCCAAGTACTCCTACCGTGTGTCTAAGATCTAGTGAACCGAAGTGAAACTGAGAGTTTCATGGAGCTAGGCTAAGGCCCAAATTGGGGCTGTAGCGCCAAAAGGAAAGAGTTACATGCATTTTGATATTAAATACTTGCAGCGGTGCTCTTATTCATAGAATCAGATAGAATTTATGATAACTGAATGTTAAATCTGGAAATATGGGGTGAATATCTGCTGAAGACGTCAATCAAATTATATGCAATGTAGAGCATGATGCTTTTATAAGATTTCTCAGAACGGGCGATATTTTTACACTTGCAGCATACAAAATTCTAATATACCGGGGTAACATTACGGAAGATTGAACTCGCGATATATACACGTGTATATGTCTGTATGAATTTTTTAAAAGACCATTTTCAAATAAAGTGATTGGATAGACTTATCCCGCGCTTTGGTTTCTTGAAAGCAGCCAGTACTTGTGTGCTAGGTACAGTTGAGAGCAAGTGATGTGGAACAGGCTTACAGTTTATTACAGGCCCTTCAAGGGGCGGTGTATTAAATCGTAAGGCGGAGAGCCGCATCTTCCCCTTGCGATTATATTTTCTGCATCTCTCTTCTTCGGTTCTTCTCTTTGACTCCTGTCCCTCTCTTGTGATCCATCCTTCCACCATCCCTTTGCCTCCCTTTCTCATGGTAATCACCACTCAGATAAATCTCAACCTTGTGGAAAGGAAGGGATAGGGGTGAAAGTGAAGGGCAAAAAGGGAGGTGCAATAGCTCCCCCGCTTGCTATGGTAATGAGGAAAGAGTAACGGGTCTTCATCTAGAGAGCAGGGAACTGCTGAACTGCCTAAGCTTCAGCGAATTGGTCAGGGTGCAAACCGCCGTCTGAAATGGCTCCACTCATTCTGTATTGGATAGTTAGTGTTCAGGGCTCTGTTTTCGACTGAATTCGACTCAGTCTTCTATACAAAGAAAGGACGAGTGTATCTTCATTGGTTGCATCCTGTTGTGTGTTTCAGCTATATATAGGAATTAGGTTAACCGTCAGCGCAACAAATATACTCGATTTTAATGTTTTACAATTAGACTTTTTATTGCTGCCACATGTTTCGGCCTTATAAGACCATCGTCAGGCAGTTATACACAGGAATACGTACAGTTACTGAACTGCCGATACGGATCCGTACCAGTTCGACGTGTCGTATATATACTGACAGAAACATTTTGTCTCAAATTGGTAAGTATTACAACTAAATATAAAATAGAAGATGAAAACTAAAAAACTAAGATCCGTGGCCTGTAGTCCGCAAGCGAACTACATCGACAGAGCGACCGCCGCTTTTCGGCGAAATTAGTGCCAACTTTTGCGGATAGAGGGTGTCACGTGGTTAGCGGAACTGGTCCCCACGGCCGTTAATCTAGGTTTTGTAAAATAAAAGATAAAATAAAATAAAATAAAATAAAGGACAAAGAATGAAAATATATACCATATATCTAAGATGTATTAGGTGATATGTGTTGATTTATTACAGATATATTAAAAATACTTAAAATATTTTAAAAGTATTTAGAACTATTAAGATGAGAGGTTAAGAATATTCATCATTCATCAGTAATCTGTCAGACGACAGGTCCACAGTCTCTTCCAAAACAATTCCTCCACTTGATGCGATCTAGAGCTTTCTCCTTCAAATGAAAATATCCTCTTCTGTCCCCAAGGTCATCCAGCATCTTCTTACGTCTTCTTCCTCGTCTTCTGGTCACTTCTATCCGCCCCTCTATTTAAGAATATGCATGCCAAATTAATTCTAAGGTTCCGATGCTACAGTGTAGTACTGGACATGTTGTGTCATTTGTAGGTCTTTGTTGTTCGAAGCTTTCTGCATAGTAAAGCCAGGCCGTGGAGCCCAGAGATAAGTTTCTATGATGCATAGGTTGTTAATGTGTGATGTATTGGGTGTGTATAACACCGATAATTTTACGTAACTCCTCTGCACGGACCGCATAGACCACAGCGTTCATTCTCATATGTTAACCTTTTTCCGTTATCAAGGGAACGTGTTTAGAGAGCCGTTTCCCAGAAACGGATCTGGTAAAACCGCCCAGCTCACAATCATTGCATAGCAACGGTACCAGACGCTGCAGTGTATTTGCACCTCCACTTCCGCTCCACATCTTAAAGCTGTAGGGATTAGGCATTTCAGTAGCGCTAATCTCACCTTTACGCATCACAAAGAAAGCGAAAGCGGTTTCTGGACAAACCAGAGATGTTTATAAACATTTTAGGAGACATGAAGGAACTCGATTAAATACAAGAAGGCCTACATGCAGTCTATATGAAGAAGGAACGGCCTAACAAATCAGAAAAATATGGATCATTGGTCCCGTTAGACCCTAAACCAAGAATGATTAAGCTGGCGGTGGTCAGCAGTAATTTACCAGACGGACGAACTACGTCATCATGCTAATGTTCTATTGCATCTAGCGAAATAGACAATGCCATAGCTCGGGCGGTTATTCGTCGGCTTCCCACCGTTGCGGCTCAAGTTCGATCCCAGATCAGGGTATGTGGGATTTGTGGTGGACACAGTACATCTATCTATCTATCTATCTATCTGTCTATCTGTTTGTCTGACTGTCTGTGGTTCTAGAGCCCTTTGTTCGGCCCTGGCATCTACTTCAGTTTCGTAATCTCTCTTTACACATACGGTAGGCCTTCTTGGACGGGGGATCAGCCCGTGGCAAGGCCGCTACCTACACACGGAACAACACGAACACAGAATAAACGCATACAGACATCCATGCCTCGAGTTGGATTCGAACCCACGATCCCGGTGTTCGAGCGGACGACGACAGTTCATGCCTTAGACAGCGCGACCACTGAGATCGGTATATGATACATGTAATAAGAGAACATTTGAATAAAAATGCATAGTATTTGTATTGACGTGGGAAGACAAAACAGGTGAGTTACGATGAAAGGAGGAATTCACCGATTTTGTTCAACAATTTAAGGAGATTGTAGGATAAAGAAATGAATACAGAATTATGTACGGGGAGGGACCAGGAGAAGAGTGGCGGGGCGGAGAATAGGAATCTGGAGACTGGAAGGGGGGGGGGATTGAAGAAAAACGCATATGGGATTACCCCCATTTGTTGTAGCAGAGGAGGAGACTGAACTCACATATCGAGGTCTGAAGGAAAAAAAATATTTGGAGGGATGAAATTTTGGACAAGAGATTTCGGAATGTCGATGCATAAATAGGCATTAAGAAAGTAGAATTATGGAAGAACAAAGAGAAATTCAGAATGTTATAATAATTAACTCCTTGGCTTTAGTCCGCAAGCGAACTGTACCGACCGAGCGACCACTGCTTGTCGGCGAAATTAGTGCCAGCTTTAGCGGATAGAGGGTGTCGCGTGGTGAGCGCAACGAATCCCCACGTCGCGTTAATTTCAGTTTTCTAGACCGGAGCCGCTACTTTTCCGTTCAAGTAGCTCCTCAGTTATCCTCACGAGGCTGAGTACCAGAAAATCTGGTAGCCCCGGAAATCGAACCCGGGATCTCTGGCTCTGTAGCCAGGGACTCTGACCACTAGACCACAGAGACGGTCAGTCACACTCATACACGTGATAATATCAAAAGCGTCGTTAAGTAATCCGCAAACAGAAAACAGAGGGCTGTAATGTTACGTCAGTAGAGCCAGAAGTGTCTCGGATACACGTTTTCTCACCCCTGTTGTGTAATCGTGATAAGGAAGTTAATCTCTCTGCCTTGCAACCAGCTGCAATGCTGATCTGCTCTAAGAGACGTAATTTTACTTCATACAAGGCACGAGTTTCTACACTTAGATTAACAGCCGTCTGATTTCATTACACGTATTCGTGTCAGCTCAGTTACTGTGTAACGAGGCATTTATTTATGGCCTGGCTTCGGTGCACGGCAACGATCTCACGAACTAACGTTTGAAGGCACAGTGGCACAGGTGTCCGCGGCTAGATATCATTGTAGGATTTCGGAATTCAAGAAAATTTCGCATGTAATTTTGAAAGTTTTTCAACCGTTTTGACAAACATTTTGTTTTACCAGGGTTACTGGGTTATTTGACCGCCTCTGTTGTCTAGTGGTCAGAGTTCCTGGCTACAAATCCAGAGATCCCTGGTTCGATTCCTTGCGCTACCAGATTTTCTGAGAAGTAGTGGGTCTGGAACCGGGTCCACTCAGCCTCGTGAGGATAATTGAAGAGCTATTTCAAGGAAATACCAGCTCAGATCTAGAAAACCGAAATTATCGGCCATGGGGATTCATTGCACTGACCACGCGACACCCTCTATCCACTAAAGTTTGCACTAACTTCGCCGACAAGCGGTTGTCGCTAGGTCGGTATAGTTCGCTTGCGGACTCAAGCCATGGAGTTTGATCTACTGGGTTATTTTGGGATTTGTCTATCGTCTGTCCAAAATCTATATAACCCCCAGTATTATACACCATCGTCAGAACCATACAGAAGTTGGCTTCTAATAATATTGTTAGCGTGTAGAACCGTTGCTATGCAACTACCGCGAGATAACAGATATACCATCCCGCAGACACGGAAACGAAGGCAACAGTGGTACAGCAACAGAAGAACGGTGTCTCGTACGTGGTCCGTGGCGAGGGATTATAAGTGAGACAAGGTTTAGAGCTTTGTCATCTTAAACTTGGGGGCGGTCAAGCATAACGGACGTCTACCCCGTAGACTGATGGAGCTATTCCAGCTACTAGATGTTATGTAGAGCGTTATCTTCTGGGATTTAACGCCATATAATCCGCTGAAAAGTAAATAATGTTTCGAAGGAGTATGTCGCCTCTATCTTCAGGTTTTAAGAATAAGAAAAGTAAGAGACCAGCGTAAAGTAGGTGTCATTTACGCAGGTGTTTTGCTTGGCTTATTCTTCAACCCTGAGGATAGAGGCTACATGTTTCTTCGAAACATCGATTGAGCTTCAGCGGAGTACACGGCGTTATATCCCAGAAGATAGAAACTTTCATAAACACCGGTGTGAATATCTCAAGTCCTTCAAGGATATTAAGTGTTGTTCTTGTAGTACCATGGTTCAGGCTGAGGTTAATGTAAATGAAGGGACGTTATTTAGTGCCCTGTTTTATGAGGACACTCCGCTCCACCTATCGTACGAATTGAGCCTGATCCCGTCTTTTAAGACAGCCCTACGCTACTTTTCTTCCATCTCTCTTTCTGTCTGTCAGTGGCTCATTATATCTCACACATGGATGGATCTCAAAAACACCAATTTTTCAGCATCACTTTCTGTCAGGGCGCAGCTTTTTGCAGCATTACGTAGGGAATGTATGGATGACTTTCATATAGAGGAAGTAGCAATCGATACTTCAATATAAAAGCTTGATCGATGTATCGAAGTAAAGCATTGGTGCTAGGAGTAATATGATATTGAACCTTTAAAACAGAAACTGTCAAATAATGATTGTTGAGTTCCATATTCGGATAATTCTGGGTTCATGTATCGGTTCAGATTCCGGCTCTGCTGAAAGACTCCGTGGTGTTACTCAGTTACTCCACGCAAACACTAGGATAGTGGTTTCAGGAAAGTCACAGCCCCATAATTTCCAATTAATCATTTAAGAATACATAGTCCTAACCTAACGTGTTGGAAATTTGTTAAGTAAACCAATAGCGATAAATACGAAAAATAGAGACGTTCTTGACCAACGTAGACTCCTTTGGAGACGTAGATTAGAGGATAATATTAAAATATGGGGGGGGGGCTGATGCTTTCCCGGCGGTGAAAACGAATGTTATGTTATTTTGCCTTATGATACAGTTTAGTCTCACAGGCAATTATCAACACTTGGACTGGACCACAATGATATACTGAAGATGTATGTGGTATGTTCTTCCGAAACAATTGTATCCACCTATCTGAATGCATATTAGTGTAATCCGGTTGACAACAATATGAATATTAAAATAGGTCATAGAACTGATGTTTTCAATGTGTTGTGTGAATTCAGCTGGCTCAAAGCAGAGTCCATTGTGAACGCGGTTCCTTCTGGTTCCATTATTGGATACGAATTTTTTGACCATATGATTAACTATAAATTTTGCCTCCAGTTTTAACGATGTTATCAGTAAACGAGACGTTATAACGCCGAATGTTTTACTGGAAAGGAAGTGAAAGGTTTCGGTAGTGGTATGACTTTAGGTACACAAGTATATGACAGTTCTTCCTTTTTGTTATTCTTTCTTATCATCATCATCGTCATCATATTTGACAAAACAGCCATTTTTGAACCATAGCCTGCCTCTGTGGTCTAGTGGTCAGAGTTACTGGCTACAGATCCAGAAGTTCCGGGTTCGAATCCAAGCCCTAGCAGATTTTCTGAGAAGTATTGGGTCTGGGACAGGGTCCATTCAGCCTCTTGAGGAAAACCGAGGAGCTGTTTCAATGAAATATCGGCTCCGGTCTACAAAACCGAGATTAACAACTGAGGGTATCCGTTGCGCTGACCACGCGACACCCTCCGGCCGATAAAGTTGACAGAGTGGTCCAGCTATAACCCCAAGCACCGGGTTCCCTTTTCGTTGCCTCCTACGACTTGGAGGGCTGAGGTAGAAGCATTCTAACCCACCTTTACAAATGTCTAAAAATACAGACTAACTTTCCGTGACTTTAGAAAAGTAAATGTCTCGGTAAAGCCTGTGGAGTCTACTTCTGTTTTATGGAGTCCCTGGGGACAGTGCCATGGTCGATCTCACTTAAATGCGATCCTGAGACCGTAGGATCCGCTTTGTCACTGTTGACCCTAAGCCATCTCCATTAAACATACCGGCGGTAAGGTTTCGAGGAAAAGCAGGAGCGAAATCTGTTGTAGTTTCTTTGCCGGACGTGACCTGCCTCCAGATGTGTGAGTCAAAGGGAGGGGGGTGGTGAGTGGAACGGGGTGGCCTGCGTCGAGTTGTGATCCGCAGTCCGACAAGGTTCACGGCTTCATCTTTAGTTTTCTTTATCTTTTCCGCAAACTTCTAGAGCCCGGAGGCAACAGACTACTGTTAGTCTTACAACTAACACAAACTTTCATTAACTTTATGTTTTTTTACGTATATTTACACTTCGAAACTTTTCAAACAGCCACATTTCCGTTACAGTGGACTTCTGTGAGGTCTTGATGGAATGAGATGGTAGTTTCCGGTTTCATTAAATTGAAATAAAATAAAAGTAGGTTTTGTGTGTGTGTGTGTGTTGTGTGTGTTTGTCTGTAGCGAAGGAGCGAAAATGTATCAGAAAGAAAAGAGAAGAAGAAGATACTGTGGGAGGGAAGGAAATAATGATACTATCGGTATCATTGCAAGGGTTAAAACATTAAATGGAAAAGCATTAAGAAGAGGTAGGTATTTGGGAGTGGAAATATATCTCCACGCATTCTTAACCTTGGCAATAGATCATCAAATCACGACTTCACTGGATATGTACGTTATGAACTTAAGAACTGTTGGAAAGGCAGCCTGACAGAAGACTCAGTACCGCTAGTCAGTTGTCTCTGTATTGCCGACTGAACACTACTTTACCCTTCCGTGTATTGATGTCATCTCGTTGTAAAGGTAAAGGCAAACAAGTTAAGCTGTCCCTGTAACAGGCCGCGGAGGCTCATAGGCTTGTGAGACGTCGAAGTTCCCATATTTTCTATAGACAATCGGCTCATAGATGGCGGTAAGGTGAGCCCTACGCGCCGGCCGCCCTTTACCCTGAAGAATATTCCTGGTACTCATTTCTGTTAGAGGCTGAGTCGACCCCAGGGCCATAGTGTGGCTGGAAGGATTAGGTCAATTGAAAAAATCCAATGACCTCATCGGAATCGTAACTGGAACTCGACAATAAAACGTCAAACCACAAACAAAAATGGTGTAAAAATACTGATTTGTTTAGGCGTATACATATAGGTATGCTTTTATATATACAGGGTGCTGAGAGGAATTTTTGGATCAAAAAGAGATGAAGTTACGAGAGATTGGAGAAAACTACATAAGGAGGAGCTTCATAATTTGTAATCTTCACCAAGCATAAGTAGAGTGTTCAAATCAAGGAGAATGAGGTGGGCAGGACATGTAGCACGAATGGGCGAAAGGCGGAATGCATATAGGATATTGGCGGGAAAACCAGAAGGAAAGAGACCACTAAGAAGGCCAAGACATGGGTGGGTGGACAATTTTTAAATGGATCTTAGAGAGATAGGATGGGATGGATTGGATTGATCTGGCTCAGGATAGGGACCTGTGGAGGAACCTTGTCAAGACGGTAATGAACCTTCGGGTTCCGTAAATGCTAGGAAATTCTTGAGTAGCTGCGGAATTGGTGGTTTCTAAAGAAGGGCTCAGCTCCATGAGTGAGTGAGTGTAAGGAATTAAGAGGCACGGCTCTGCCTGATAACTCAGTATGGAAACTGAGATGCTACCGGAAGTTTTTGTTTCCTCGTTTGGAATCGGCGTCAAGATAATTAATTTAAAGACCTAGTTTCGCTTTACGTTGCCATAAACTTGTTGACTAGTTTAATTATCGAAAACTGCATTAATCAATTCAGTTTGAACTTAATATTTCACGACTCGTCTCTCTAAAGTTCTCCCGGTGTGATCACTGATTTCAGTTTAACAGTCTGACAAGGAAAATCTGACTGTGTTCTGTCAACAATAAATCACGATAAATTCTAACTTGGAACATTATACCCAACTCACTGCCAGACTTCAGCATCAGAGCCCTCTACTGGGATCTGCATTGAAACATGTAGGATGGTCAGTTTGATAGTTTTCAACCCCGGTTAGTTTACAGATGGCGCCTGGAGGAGTGGGGTGCCTCCAGTAGCTGGGGCGGGGGGGGGACACGGTGGAAGGCAAACACATCCCTCGTTTCTGACAGGGACTCGACGATATTGGAACTGTTCTCCGCGTATGCACCTGCTGCTGTATTGTTGGTAACAGATCTTAAAGTGCAAAAGTGGCATCAAGATAGAATTACTGTGCTTCTGAACATCATCCGTCGTCCTGTCTTTTTATTGAAAACACACAAAGTTTCAGAGACTTGATTCAGTTGGAATCTACCTTCGTACAAAATCGATAGAGCTAATCCCTATCACTTGTCCGGATATCTTGTCCTCGACACGTTGTGTGTTTTAAATAAAAACAGGACGATGACTAATGTCCAGAAAAGCAATAAATCTACTAATATACCACTGTCACTAAATTTACAGATGGCATAAAAATGATTTATAATATGGTGATGTCCCTGCACTTAATACTTTAAAATCCTAGTGGTTCCTATATGTACCATTTGCTGTATCATACTAAAACTCTGCATTGTGCCATCATCCTGTCTGATGATGGTCATGTATGACCGAAACATGTCGCAGTAAATAAAAATCTTAATGTAATACTGAAATATTTGTTGTGTTGACGGTAGCATATTGCCTACATATTATACAACAGAGTTTATTTGTGTGTTCTGTATGGTTCTCACAATAAACAGCGACTGTTTCCCTAAACAGCATTAACCGGTTGGGCTTTGTAGCGGAGACGTAATGTGTTTCCTGTGAGGCACGAACTGAGTTTTCTGCCCACAGAGTGTATTTGTGTGTTCCATATGGTTCTCACAATAAACAGCGACTGTTTCCCTAAACAGCATTAACCGGTTGGGCTTTGTAACGGAGACATAATGTGTTTCGTGTGAGGTACGTGGCTTAATTTTTATATATTGTTTAAAAGGAATTCAATCCTTGGGATTTATGCGTAATTAAGATAAACCGAACAATCACCTACGCTGACAATATGGTGGAACAGAATAAGCAAAGATGACCATTGAGCTGTAACATACAATCCTTTGTTATTGGATCCAAGTATGCACACTCAAATAGATCTGTCGAACCAAATAAAGGAACACTACAGACAGGGATTAATATCAGGGTTCGCAGGCTGCTGGTTAGAAGTTGATTTGCATCCGGAAGATCCTGCGACCGGCAAAATCGATCATGGTTTTCCGCGGTTTTCCTCACTTCTAGAACAAGTACTAAGTCGGTACACAAATTCCAAATTGCACTGCTTGCCTCATATGCAGCCCTCCCAATGGTAACATCAAAATTTCGCTCCAAAATGGCCCTTCCCATATTAGATCAAATTTTACTATACTGCAACCTTTCAACCGTCATAAAAATTACTTGGAATCATATGTATTATCTCTAGCAGAAGGACGAGCGGGCACTACCTAGGAACCTGAAAAATCGAAGATGTATTTTCTTGCCTCCTTTAAATGTAGTGTCTGTCACTATCTCCAAACTTTCTCTTCTCTTCTCTCACTTCCACTCTCTCTATTCTCCATCTTTTATGTGCCATTAACATTAATTCCCGTAAATCCCCGGCTCAACTCCCCTCCCCTCCGCTGCTCATGGCAAAGTCCACATCCTAACCCATTTCCTTTTCGGCTTACTAAAGCGTTACTCTCTCTGAAACATAGCTACAACAGACGGTCAAACGTACACTGTCTGGGAACCTTCACAGCCTGAAAATTTTTCTGACCCCCCTCCCCCCCCTAATTTCTCTTTCTCTTTTCACTCTACAAGATTTTATCATGACGTTTGAAAGCTTCCCGGAGACGCATTCTCAACGTAGGCACTGTGAGAGAACATGGTGCTAGTAACATTTCTTGTAACTCACAGGGAGGAAATAATACAATGTCCCTGTCCCTGTAACAGGTCGTGAAGGCTCACAGGGTTGTGAGACGTCGAGGCTCCCATATTTTTTAGACAGTCGGCTCACAGATGGCGGTAAGGTTGTCAGTCTTACACGCCGGCCGTGCTTTACTCCCCAGGAAAATTATTTAATTAATTCCTGGTACTCATTTCTGTTAGAGGCTGAGTCGACTCCAGGGCCATAGTGCGGTTGGAAGGGTTAGGTAAATTGAAAATATCCACCTCATCAGGATTCGATTCCGCGACCTTCCCGCTTGTAGCATAGTGCCTCAACGAACTACGGTACCGCGTTCCCCCGTATTTTTGGAAGGAGGTTCCTCCGAAACGTTGGTACATGCGTACCAGACTACACAGTTTCGTTACTGGAACGTCAGTAGGAGACTCCAGGCTCCACGAGCAGTCACTCCCATAGTGCACTCTTGCTGGAACACGACGGTAACCTAGGTTACGGGGAGCTGGCAGCAAACAATAAGCAGCCCGACAGTGCATTCATTTGTTTGCTTGTTATGGTATGTATATATTTGTATACCGTGATTACTACTGTTTCCTTTCCATACAATTTAAACAGTGCATATGCGATTGCCGCGGGAAACGGCGTAGCGGTTGTCACATGAAAATGGGAACGGGAAATCTGAATGATTTGATTGGATCTGAGGGGCTTACGGCGCCGTGTAGTCTGGTAGAAGTTTATGCACAGTAAACCTCGCTAATCAGGAGTAATTGGAAGCCGGGATAGCGCAGTCGGTATAGCGATTTGTTACGGGCTGGCGACCGAGGGGTTGGAGTTCGATTCCCGGCAGGGGCAAAAATTTTCACTTCTCCACGTCGTCCATACCGGTTCTGGAGCTCACCCGTCTTCCTATCCAATGGGTACCGGGGGGCTCTTTCCCCGAGGGTAAAGCGGCAGGGACGTGAAGCTGACCACCTCCAGCTAGTGCCAAGGTCAAAATATGGATCTATACATCTGGTCCCCAATACGCCTTTATGGCATAGTGTTTAATTAGTTAAGCACAGGAACATCTTTACCTTTAATCCTGACTAATTCGGGGAGAGGTCGTCCGGATTAATCAATAATCCAGGTTAATGAAGAAAAAGATTGCCCTAAAAACTTGGGAAAGGAATAAGTGGGAAATTTAACAATATAAGCAGTGTTACTAAAATAAATAGAAAAATATCACTGCAGTAACTTCTTCCTCTGTCAGAAGCTGAAATCCAGGGTCTCCTTCATCCAGCTGAAGCCAATCTTGGATATTTTCTTGCGTGTTTTCAGTCTCTCCAGCTGCCCTCAACTCAGTCTGAAAGTCCTCTCGCTCCTAAATCCCATGTGTCTCTTTAAAGTATGTACTCAACTGTGAAGAGAATTTTTCATTTTTCGTATTTCGATCCGGATTAATTTTAACTAGATTGGCGAGGGTTTGCTGAATTTCTCGATTGAATATCCTAATTCCATCTTCAAGGAGAAAGAGTAAACCAAGCAAGTAACAAGTAAGAAGCTTGGAATTTTACCTCTTCTTCGACCCTGAAGATGGAAGCAATGCGTTCCTTTAAAATGTTGGTACACTTGTACCAAAGTTCACGTTGTCACATCTTATAATATGCTGTGGTCCATGGGATATCTCAGTCGGTATAGCGACTGGCTGCGCGGCCACGGGGTTTCCTCTTCTCCACAGCGTCAAGACGACTCTGGAGTACTTGCAGCCTCCTATCCAATGGGTATCGTGGTTTCTGTACCTGGGGTTAAAGCGGCGGGGGCGCGAAGCTGACCACTCATCTCCATCTATTGCGAAGCTCAACAATGTCGGAGCTATACCTCCATTTCCCCTTGTGTCGTCATGGCGCTATGTTTATTTAATTAGAGACAGGGGAAATTTACCTTCAATCTTCAAGGTGTTGATCTGCCTAACATTTCTAACACCGTACATGCTCTGCTTTTAGAGCATAAACATGAGTATCAGGCTCATAAACAAGCCCGGAAGCTGGTATCTGACGAGGCTGTCATAACGGCAATGCTCTAGACTTGTATTTGGGAGGTCCTCTGTTCGAATATTTGGCGGCACATTGGATATTCTGAAGGATGTTACCTGTGGATTTACTCAGTCACTCCAGGCAATTTTTTGGTATATTATATAAATGAGGACACGAAATCTCTTTCCAAATCCCTTTAAATTATTCATCCATCCTTCCATTTGACATTCTGTAACTTAGCTACTGACGGCGTTGTGGGTGCGCGCGGTAGTGTAGTTGGTTGAGGCACTATGCCACAAGCCTGCAGGTCGCGGTTTCGATTCCCAATGAGGTCATTGGATTTATCAGTTGACCTAATCCTTCCAGCCGCACTATGGCCCTAGGGTCGACTCAGCCTCTAACAGAAATAAGTACCATGAATTTTCCTGGGTGGTAAATCGGCCGGCGCGTAAGGCTGACAACCTCACCGCCATCTGTGAGCCGACTGTCTAGAAAATGTGGGAAACTCGACGCCTCACAACCCTATGGGCCTCCACGGTCTGTTACAATGATAGCGTTACCTTTTCTTATTTTTAACTTTCACTGACTGCGTCGTAGAAGAACCCACAATAAATCAATGGATTCATCCGGAATTGATCCAGGCCATCCGTAGTGAGGAGCCGCCGCTCTACTCGTCACCGCCTCGAGACCGAGCCCAGCATTGATGTCACTGTCCTCTCCTCGTTACAGGGAGGAGTGGGTTTGCCATAACGAACTGTTCCTACGGTTTCTTGGAAGAGCTAACTGCGAGTTTCATGTTTTTACTTGCAATCCTGATGTATTGTTTACGATTTGAACATTTCTATATCACGGATTTTTAATAAAACGGTTTGTTTAGCTGGGCAGTGTTCATATTACGTTTAGGAGGTTGTCGATAAAACTCTAACAGACTGTACGTCGCCACTAGAAGTTATAATTCTTCAAAAGAAACTTAATCCACGCTCTAAAGGTCAAGTTGTCCCTGTGCTTAATTAATTAAGCACCATACCATGAAGACGTATGGGGAGAGTGGAAGTATTCCTCCACCTCTCTTGACCTCGGTAGTAGATGAATTTGAGTGGTCAGCCTCACGCCCTGGCCGCTGTACCCCCGAAGAAATCGTCCCTGGTAATCTATACCCTGAAATTTTATTATTAAAGATGCAGTTTTATGTCATGTAGACCCGTTGCTTGGCAACGGCCGCGAAACCAACAACTAGAAAACGGCCCGCAAACATCAACAGAGGAACGGTGTTTTCTGTGATTCCCGTGTCGAGATGTTATAATTTAGTGAGAGTCAGTTGAGTTGAGCTGAGTTACTTGGTCAGTGACTGAGTCATTTAGGGAGAGAACTTCTGAGGTTCAGTCATTGTGAGCTTTTGTTATTAGAATCTAGTAGCTGAGGTACGGGGACAATTCGGGAACACATAATAAGGGGAACTTCCGCCGTTGTAAGCCGTTACCGAGCAACGGAAGTGAAAACATGACTGTGGACACTAATCTGTGTGTGTGATAGTGAATTGTAAAGTGTAGTCACACGCTCCATGAAAGAGGCCAATAAATCGATAGTCAATCCAAAACCCCGTCTGTAGTCACACCCAATCACGTGATAATTTTTTCAGGTAGGATAAATCTGACGTCAATAAATGTACACATGTTCCCCTGCATAATTTAACTGCGAATATTCCATACGGGTGTCTATGACGTCTCTTCGATATTGTATCACATAAAGACAGATTTTATGTAGTAAATAAACGTGGTTAGATGTGTTAAAATTAATTAAGTCTCTCTGTTGTCTATTGGTCAGATTTCCTGGCTACAGATCCAGAGGTCCGGGTTCGGTTCCCGGCGCTACCAGATTTTCTGAGAAGCAGTGGGTCTGGAACGGGGTCCTCTCAGCCTCATGAGGATAACTGAGGAGCTACTTGACTGGAAAAGTAGCGACTCCGGTCTAGAAAACCGGAAATAACGGCCGTGGGGATTTGTTGCGCTGACCACGTGACACCCTCTATCAGATAAATTTGGCGCTAACTTCGCCGACAAGCGACGGTCGCTCAGTCGGTATAGTTCGCTTGCGGACTAGAACCACGGAGTTTGTTTGTGGATTATTATTTCTAGTGTAGAATGTATGATATGAACCCTCGGGAAAATGCTCGAGCTTTATCGGTCCGTGAAATATAAAACGTTCAGAGCAACTTAATTTAATCTGGAAACGAAATATGCTCTTCATACTCATACCAGAAACTTCTGGTCATTGAATTCATACAGCTTCAATCTAATTTTTAATCATAGAAGTGATTTTTTTTTGTGTCTTCAGTTTTAATACCATATAAATGCTTCTTTATGATGTAAATATACACGTTTAGATGCTGTAGTAATTAAATCTGTAAACTCTTATTTGCGTTGTACAATGCGGGACGTATAGACTGCCTCTCCTTGGGGGAAACCCCTATGCAGTATCACGTGACGGTTGATCAGAGAGCGTTGTGAATCTCTGCTCCGAACAAGAGGATTGTCATGGTTGAAACGTACACATGTATGCTATGAAAAGAAGCTCTTATGTTCAGGGCTCAACAAATTCACTCTTTCCCTCGTCCATATCGAGTCAGAAAAAGAGACCCACAAGTAGGAAAAAAATATTTCAATTTGAAGGGTTTTCTATCTATTAGGATATGGCACTGTTTAGTCCGTTGAAAGTCAAAGGACGTTTCTGAGGAACATATGATCTTCATCTTCAGGGTCGACGAGCAAGGTAATCAGGAAACTCGTATGTAGCAGCCACTAGTAGTCGTGATGATGGAGGTGATATTTTCTTCAGAAACGTTCGTTGGCTTTCTACGGACTACACGGCATTTTATTAAAGGGAATAGAACGCTTCAGAATCACCGCTGTGAAAGGCTGAAATCGTAAGGTGTTTTAATTTATTCGATAATATTCTTCCGAACTCCCTGTCATGAATTCTCCACTAGAAGCTGAGCAGTAAATTTGTAAATCATAAGAGTGGCCGTCATGAGAACTTGCATTAATCACGTTTTTGTTTTTTATCTCTTATTATGCACGGCGTGTTTCATTCTTAAACGGTCATCATCAGTTGATATGCACATAAATCAGCCAAATATATTGAAACTCTAAGGAAAAAATTTGTTGAAATATGTAAGTATGTAAAAATATAGATAAAGTTAAAGACTGAGATCTGATGCGGCACAACTTCACAAAGAAAGGAGCATAATATTGACATACATCTAAATCCTATATTCTGCAACGTTTGTTACTATAGCAAATGTTTTATTTATTCTGAAATCTCATATATATTTAAGCTCTTAACCTTCATGTAGTACACTTATAGTATATTATTTCCATCTATAATGCAACACATTAATGACACTGATTTACATTTAATCAATACAGAAAAAACTACGTGACCTGTAGCCCGCAAGCGAACTATACCGACCGAGCGACCGCCGCTTGCCGTCGAAGTTAGTGCCAACTTTAGCGGATAGAGGGTGTCACGTGGTCAGCGCAACGGATTCCCACGGCCGTTAATCTCGGTTTTCTAGACCGGAGCCGCTATCCCCTTGAAATACCTCCTCACGAGGCTGAGTGGACCCCGTTCCAGACCCACTGCTTCTCAGAAAATCTGGTAGCGCCGAGAATCGAACACAGAACATCTGGATCTGTAGCCAGGAACTCTGACCACTAGACCACAGAGGCGGTCCATTTACTCCATACAATGATCGTTAAATATACACGTACGTAATGTACAAAATGTTATTAATATTAAAATTGTATGAATAGGGAGAAAGTAAAGGGACACTTGATAAGCACAATTAAGAAAACAATACACCAAGGAAACACAGAAACAGCCGCAGCGCAATAATGATATGAAGGAAACAGAAAAGGTGTAACTGTGCTTTAGTCTCCGTATAAAAGTAGTGCTCGAAAATGGCCTTATATGGCCGAAACATGTAGCATTGTGGTTAATGCATTTTTTAATATTATAATAATTTTAATAACGTTTTATACATTTAACGATCACCGTATGGATTGAATGTGAATCAGTGTTATTAATTTGTTGCATTATATATGGAAAGAATAGGCTATAAGTGACACCTCAATGCAACAGCATGCTCATTATAATATTATTAATATATTTTACATTTATTCCTCTTTGTCAGTGGGAGTTAAATTCCAGCTTTACTTTGTAAGTTGGTTTGATTTCTTAAGGTAATCGGACGGGTCTATTTCGTGCTTTTCCGTCGGTGAATATCCGCAATTTTTCTGGGAAATAAAGAGGAAATATTACATTTTATCGGGTTGCAGAACTAGATTAATATCCGGGTTACAGTCTCAGTGTACTTACGGATGTTACGAAATATGTATCTACGTTTCTGGGTGGCAACATTTTACGAGGGAGAGTCAGTAAGTGTGTCACAAATGGATAAGAAACGTAAAACATGTTATATTCGAACGTACTAAATATATTTATTTCTCGACATATCCTCCATCAACATTGATACACCTGCCCCATCGCTTTACCAGTTCGTCGAAACACGGGGATAGAGTCTTTTGACTATTGCCTCAGCCACTCCCACACCTGATAGGGTGTCATCTGCGACTTTCGAACGTCCTTGAGGGAATTTCTCGAACAATTTGTGAACCGCTTTACGTGACAAACACTTCCCACCTAAACAGGAAATATTTCTTTATGAATATCCTTTGCAGTGATTCCTTTTGTCCACAAAAATCGAGCGTGTAGTGTGGTGTACACCTTAAACACGGTCGCCATTTTGACTACTGAAACTAACATCTGAATATGAATATGCTCGTCTGCTACGTAGACTGTCATAAAGCTGGACTCTGTTGCTGCATAGTTATGCATATAGAGAACCTATTACGTCCATTACATCTGTTTCACTTCCATTTATGACATATTTACTAAACTTTCCTCGTAGTATGACTAGCGACGGTAGTGCGAGCGTAAACTATTTTCGAGTTTGATTCGTCAGCATATAGTGACGTCATGATCAGGAAGTTTCCAGCATATTATGGGCTGTGTCTATTTCTTTTATGGCTAGTGGGGTGGGACTAAGTCTCTTGTGCTGCGGTCACTTCTGGCCTATTGTACCAGCCCCAGATGGTAGGTGAGGGTGATTGTGGAGCAATTGGTGGAATGAAGATTGGCAGGGGAAACCGAAGTACTCGGAGAAAACCTGCCCCAGCGCCACTTTGTCCACCACAAATCCCACTTGACCAGACCCGGGATCGAACCCGGGCCGCCGCGGTGAGAAGCCAGCGACTAACCGCTTGAGCTATGGCGCGGCCCTTGAGCTCTGTCTAACTCAAGGTTACCCTCTCCCATTTTAGACACATAATATGGGGGCCTTTATAGACGTGACATTGACGTATTTCAACTTCCAGATATACGGACAGAGTACAAGAAATTATAGTCCGTAATTATAACGGGCGAGGTAAGCTCAGTCCAATTTGTAGAGAAATTTAGTGTAGGCTGGTCACCGTAGCCGAGCGGTCTAGGGCATGAACTGTCTTCGCTGGCTCGGAAGCTGGGAATATGGGTTCGAATCCAACTCAGGGCATTGATGTTTGGTGTGTGTTTGTGTTGTCCTGTGTTTAGGTAGCGGTTTGCGACGGGCTGATAACTCGCCTAAGGAGTCCCTACTGTCTGTGAAACGATTAAAATAATAAAAGAAAACCTCGACACCCGTATAAGTGTATAAGAAAAACGGACGAAAAGAATGTAGTGTAGAATTTTTGTCTGTGTGGTGACAGAGTGGAGAGTTGGTGAGCCCTGCGTGCTCCAGGAACAAGAGTCTAAACGTATCCCGCTAGTGACAGATACTTTATTGCTACGTCACAGAGGTACATTAATTTATCTTGTATTCGTTCGTTTCGAATTGTATGTCTGTACGTGCCTGTCATCTGCAGAGCGCTCCTCATGTGTTGATATGTGTCCGCAGGTGCTGAGTGCCAGCATGGGATCCACGGCCCCGTGTTCCTCCTAGAGCCACCCCCGGTTCTCAGCTTCTCCAACGCTACCGGCTCTCAGGTGAGCTGCTCGGCTCACGGCTCCCCGCCCCCTGACGTCACCTGGCTTCACCATGATGGCTCTGTAGTAACAGCGGTCCCCGGTTCAAGGTAAGTACCCTTCCATACTACCTTGTGATTGATTGTTCGTGTTTGTTTATGAGTATATAACGTATCTGTACATGTTACGTTATGGTTTCCCAAAATGTTTGTGGTGAATTGTTTAAAATTTACTAGTGTAAACACACAGAGCGCTTCTGTGGTCTAGTGGTCAGAGTGGCTACAGATCCCAAAGTTCCGGCTTCGATTCCTGGCGCTACCAGATTTTCTGAGAAGTAGTGGGTCTGGAACGAGGCCCACTCAGCATCGTGAGGATAATTGGGGAACTATTTCAAGGAAATAGCGGCTCCGGTCTAGAAAACCGAGATTAACGGCCGTGGAGATCCGTTGCGCTGACCACGCGACACCCTCTATCTGCTAAAGTTGGCACTAACTTAGCCGACAAGCGTCGGTGTCTCGGTCAGTATAGTTCGCTAGTGGACTAAATGCCACGCAGTTTCGTTTTTTTTTTTTTTGGTATACACACAGTTTTGAAAACTGGCAGTCAGGCGTTGTGGGCTGTTGCTGTTAGAATTTGTTAGCTGAGGCAGGGTAAGTTCGGGAACCCAGAGGAAAGGGTGAACGTCCGCAGTTTGAGGCCGCTGCTAAGCAACGGTTAGTGAAAACTTTAAGAGATTGAGAACACTAGTGTGTTTGTGTGTGTAATTGTGAATGTAAAGTGTAGTCGCGAGTTGTGTGTGAAAGTGTTCAATAAATCCGTTTAAAAATCCAAAACCCCGTCAGTAGTCACTCCATCACGTGACAACACGAAGTGATATATTTCAGTTACGCCACCTTCAGTCTCCACCTTATCGTGGTGAGGGTGTTTGAGTATGCCAAGGACCCTGAGAGCTATACCAGCGGTAGCGTAGCTACTGGCAGGGCCTCCCTTGCTGGACAGGTCAAAGGGTAGGCATCAGACGAAGAGAGACACCGAAAACTGATGCCGGAAGCAGCGTCATCAGCGGCGACTTGAAGCACAGAGAAAATAATGCTCGAGATGGTTCAAGTTCGTATAGCAACAGGCGTGACCAGAGTGGTTTGAACGGCTGTTGTACTGCGATGTGGAAAGCAAATGGAAAAACTACCACATTATCACTATTCCTGGATAGTCTCTTTCCAAAAACAGAAGATCGCATTAAGTGGAGAAACTGTTTTGGAAGAGGCTGTGGACCTGTCATCTGACAGATTACTGATGAATGAATGAATACATGCTGTATGAACGTTGTATTATCTACTCTGCAAGGGGCTTCATGTCCATAGCAACTCTGTTGTCCACCAAGCCTTCTTTCCAAGGGTACCGGATCTCTTTCTCCAGCACTAAAGCGGCTGAAGCGTGAAACTGACGTCTCGCCTACAACTAGTGCCCAGTTTATATTACATATTATTATACCTCCACGCCCCAATACATTCCGATTACATGATACTTCTGCATGTATTTAGCCCTTATTCTCCTTTCCTGCTGACATACATCATATTAACCAAGGACTCAGAATTATCTGTCAGTCTGTCAATGAATTGTTCCAGCCATAAATTTCTCTTATATAAATACGCGAATACATCCATCTGTTGCGTCATCCAGACTCAACGCTTGTAAATAATAATGTAATTCTTATTTAAATGTCTCCGAGCTGGTTGCCATGGTGGTAAAGCTGTAGATTCGTTTTTGGAGATGCTTTGTTCGATACTCAGTTCGGATATTGGTTATATTAACTGAAGTTTTTCTTGGTTTTTCTCGGTCACACCAATGAAACTGCGGAATACTCTCTTGATTAAACGGCGACCGATTCCTTACAAATTCTTTCCAGTTCATCATTCATTCCATAATACGAAACTATGTTCTAGACAGAGTTGTAAAATAACCAACAATTTTAATGTCACTGATTGAATTCAAGTAAAATGGACAGATAGCACATCCATCGCACGGAAGCATTTCTCGTGATATCTGAATCACATTCATTACACTCTGAATACTCACGTAATACAATTATGAACCTAATGAACCTCCCTTCAAACTTCACTGTTACCAACAGATTTCAGATATCACATTCATGCCCAATTTTCGATATCAGAATATCGGCAGCTTTGCACATTGTTATGAAATTTAAACTCCCACCACTTTGACCCACGTCCCCAGTACTTCCCCGACATAATGGAACGAAATGGGGTCGAGTTTTAGGATAAGCTTCCGGAATTTTAATTTTATGGACAGAATGTAGTGAGCTGAACATTCTAGCTCAGTGCCAAATCATGATTAGGACAATGAACTAACTAAAGCTATTAATTTGTACAGAAAGGGGAAGTGAATACTGTCACGTGTATGGGTTACTATAGACAGATTTTCGGGTTGGAAATTGGATGTAGTGACCATTTTAACACAAGACACTTGACTACATTTAATTATAGCTCCATTGCTAATCTCCACGATCTCCAGAGCACACGTTAAGTATTTTCAATCTGCTGCAGTTCTTACAAGTCGTTTTCTGGTAAACGCTTCTAACCGTGGGGAATCTTCAACAACACCGACCGAGTTTGCTCTTTGCAGATTCTCTTACACTCTATTTTAAGTCACTCTATTACAACTCTCTCACAACTCAGAGTCACTTTACGACTGGCAGTTTACCTCCAATCAGTTCGTCTTGGCGATAAATCACTTGAGACTCACGACCAGTAATTTTATTTTTCAATAGAACATTTGCGGTTACAATGCTTATGTAACATCCTCTCTAATGAGAAGACGGGTCTGTCGTTTACAATTGCTGCTGGTCCTCGCGAGCACAGTCATTTACGGGTCCTAGTCCCGCAGGACTCATGATCATATGTTACTCTCTCAGATTCGAGACTCCCCCGACCTTGGGGCCAGGTCCCCGTATTTATATCCCACCAGGAACAGGGTGACCCGGTTATACCCCCAGGCACTGGGTTCCCTTTTCGTCGCCTCCTACGACTCGCAGGGCTACGGTGGAGGTATTCTACCCAGCCATCATAGGGGGTTCCTCTCGCAACTTCTAAACTTGTCTCGGTTATAATATCTTGGCACGAACCGCATGGAAAACACTCTCCATTTTTATACTTAAATCGTTTCCGTGGGATCGTCTCTGGTTGCGAAGGCTTTACCCAGTAACGGCTTCTAATTAAGTGCCCGTTGCCTAGTAGCGAATGTTGTTTCGTTGTTTGTTTCGAGGTCGTTACCCAGTAACGGTACACGCTACAATACATTTGCTTTCCCTACAAGCCAGGTTTCCAAACACTTGCGATACAGGAACGTAAGCATGTGGTGGTGTTGAAACTGGCAGTGTAAACGTAAACGTAAACAGTTTCACTGCAACAAGCTGCGCGCGCATCGTCGCTGTGGTTAACAGACAACAGCTCTTATTATATCTTTCGCTTCATCAGTAAGAAAGGTAAGGGAAAGTTGTCCCTGTGCTTAACTAATTAAGCACTACGCCATGAAGGCGTATGGGGGGAGAGGATGTATAGATATAATTTTTGTCGACCTCGGAACTAGTTCGAGTTGAGTGGTCAACTTCACACCCCGGCCGCTTTACCCCCGGAAGAAATAGACCTCCGGTACACATTGGATAGGAGCCTGGGAGGGCCCCACAGCCGGTATGGACGACGTGGAGGAGAGAAAATTCTTAATAGTCCCTGGAATCCAACCCCTTAAATAGTCTCTATACCTATTGTGCTACCCCGGCTCATCTGGCTACAGGCTGAACGTCTGAGGGGTCGGAGTTCGAGTGTCTGCAGGGTCAAGAAATGTCACTTCTCCATATCGTTCAGACCGGCTCTGGGGCCCACCCAACCTCCTATCCAATGTGTACCAGGGACTCTTTCCCCAGGGGGTAAAACGGCCGGGCCGTGAAGCTGACCACACCTCCAACTAGTGCCAAGGTCAAGAAAATATGGATCTATACATCCACTCGCCCATACGCCTTCATGGCGTAGTGCCTAATTCGTTGAGTACAGGACAAATTTACCTTTATCTTTTATGCTTTTCCACAGCACAACATAAACAATAAGAACTTTATTCGGAGACTGAGTGGGGCGCTTCTCCCCCCTTCACATTGCCCTTGACATTCTGAAAATGAATTTCCTGTCTCGATGGAGAGGAACAGGAGAACCAGTTGCGTGGTTCCTTCCTTCTGCCTATCACACGCCTCTTATATATCTCTTTCATTTTGGCCTGTCAAAGACTAAACGCACAGCCAAAGAGTGAATGAGCTGGAGGAACTGAAAGCTCAGATCTCTGCATCAGATGAGGGTGTCACAGAACACGTCACACCGCGTCTAGTAATGGGTGGATCGTAAGTGAGACGTATGCAGAGCTACAAATGGCGGTCACTCTGAAACGTTTCGAACCTAAAACTTTTCCACTTGTGCATAAAAAGTCCAAATTGATGATTAAATTGTTGCGAAGAACATAATATATATTGTAAGATTTGAGGTTTTCACAGCGGTGACTATGAAGAAAGGAGTCTTCTGGGATTTGGCACCGTGTATATGTGGTGTTAACCGACGTTTCTGAGGAACGTATCGCCTCCATCTTCAAGGTAGAAGGAAATATTGGAAATATTTCCAACGCCAGTCTGCTTGTACCGGTTCTTACGGTCTCTTCGCCGGCGGATTTCTTATATTTTTCCTTCTACCCTGAAGATTAAGGCGATACGTTCCTCCGAAACGTCGGTTAACACCACATCTACACGGTGCCAAATCCCAGAAGACTGCTTTCTTCATAATATGTATTGTCACGTGTGGTAGTGACTAAGACGTGTGTTTGGATTGACAGTCAATATATTGGATAACTACAAGTCGTATCTACAGAAAATTATGACTCTCCAAATTATTACTGGAAGAATAACACATAAAGTAAAGTATTCAACACTTCAATTCTAATCTTCGTTTGTAGCCTCCTGAACTCTGCTATTGGATTCTGAAATATTGTCATTGTTATGCTGGAGTGACGTGTTCGAGCTTTGACACTTAAATATAGTTCATAAGTTTATTTATTTATATTGATATATAATTACGTCCGTTAACATTCGTTCATTAATCAATTAATCTTAATAATTCGAATTTCAGTATTTACTTTTTGGAAAACTGAAAGGGTCCTGTTATTCTGACCATGAAATATATCATAATTATGATCATACATACAGATTACATATAATTTACGAACTAGCTGAAATTGAAGAACTGAATTATTATTTAGCGTAGTTGGTTGAGGCACTATACTACAAGCCCGAAGGTCGCTGGTTCGAGTCCATATGAGGTGGATTATTTTCAATTGGCCTAATCCTTCCAGCCGCACTATGGCCCTGGGGTCGACTCAGCCTCTAACAGAAATAAGTACCAGAAATCTTCCTTGGGGTCCGGAGCGTAAGGCTGACAACCTTACCACCATCTGTGAGCCGATTGTCTAGAAAATATGGGAGCTTCAACATCTCACAGCCCTATGGGCCTCCATGGCCTCTTAAAGGGATAGCTCTAACTTTTTGTTTTTATTAAGATATTCTTAGGAAAATGCATACGTAAATCTGTGAAATTTTGGTGTAACATTCTCACATTTATACGACTGAATGTTCTACTTTATATTTCCCAAGCTTTGGAGTACATCACGATTTATTTCAACGTAACACTCTCTTACTCTGTCCGTGAACGGAAATATCCACAAGTCTATCATTCGACGGAAACGTCGTCTGGGGCTAATCCGACGGCCGATATCAGCATAAAT
The DNA here is from genome assembly GCF_002891405.2 of Cryptotermes secundus. Classification (NCBI taxonomy): domain Eukaryota; kingdom Metazoa; phylum Arthropoda; class Insecta; order Blattodea; family Kalotermitidae; genus Cryptotermes; species Cryptotermes secundus. The sequence continues at coordinate 3,955,604 of NW_019740656.1, forward strand.
AAGTCGCTGTATTACAGATGTTAGATTCGAGTTTAAGAAACTTTGGACATGACAATATTATGTTATGATTCTCACAACGTTCTCTCTCTCTCCGAGACAGTTCCTAGTCAACAGGTACAAGTCTGTTAAATGTGTGAGTGATTTAAAGTGCGGTTAAATATCTATAGTTCAACTATGATCCAGATGTCGCGGCTGGTAACCTTGGACTCGGAGACAAGTACTGAAAGCGTGTTGATGGCACAACTAATCATACGAATTCACTCACCCACCCATGATCTCACTCACATGCCTACTCCATGTAACCACAAACTCACTTGTTTACTCACCCGTCTAGCCACACACTCACACGTCCATCCACTCACAAGCTCACTTGTTTACTCTTCCATCTAGCCGCAAACTCATTGGCTCATCCACTCACTGGTTCACTTGCTTACTCTTACATCTAACCACAAACTCACTGGTTCTCTTGCTTACTCTTACATCTAACCACAAACTCACTGGCTCATCCACTCACTGGTTCACTTGCTTACTCTTACATCTAATCACAAACTCATTGGCTCATCCACTCACTGGTTCACTTGCTTACTCTTACATCTAACCACAAACTCACTGGCTCATCCACTCACTGGTTCACTTGCTTACTCACCAATCTAGCCACACACTCACACGTCCAACCACTCACTGATTTACTTGCTTACTCACCCACCTAGCCACAAACTCACTCGCCCATCCAGTCACTTAGTCACTTGCTTACTCACTCACCTAGCCACACACTCCTACGTCCAACCACTCACTGGTTTACTTGCTTACTCACCCACCTAGCCACAAACTCACTGGCTCATCCACTCACTGGTTCACTTGCCTCCTCCATCTAATCACAAACTCACTCGCCCATCCACTCACAGGCTCTTTCAAGGCCAGAGGCTGCAGACCCTACGTTTCTTCTTGTTCTCCTCACAGTGTCCCTCCCGGCATGCGAGAGAGTCACGCATCTGGCCAGATTAGAGAGTCAGATTTGCAGGCGTCTCGGATCCTTGATTCACTCTCTCACCGGAACCAGTGAGGTCGCACTGGTGACCGGACAGACCCCATTTGCAATGTAGAGCGTACACAGAGCTGCGGGGGCAGATCGATAGGCAGGTGATTTGGGCTTGCTATCAATCATTCAACTGGTGATCAAACAAACATTGGGACAGTTAGTCGCTCGCTCAAGCACTCAACCATTCAACCGTACATTTCACAGGTAAATTAGAAAATTAACTTTTCAACCAAATCAGTTGATTTGTCATTCGGACGTTCTCTCTGAGTGTCTTTTATTTGCTTAACCTTTTTAAGCGTAATGGTTACTCTATGCACCGCCTGCTTTAATATTAAATTGTGTTATTCTGTGCCTACGCAGTGTATTCATATACATAACAATATTATAACATATTTAAATAAAACTAAAGCTGTGTGTCGGCTGGGTAAAATAGGCCAGATAACAGTCCATTCTCAATCAGTCATCAGAACCATTCTCCTGTCCGCAGCTGCATAACGTAGAGAATTTATAATTCGTCGTTAAATTGATTTCTTTTTCTTATTTATGGTTTAGACCCTCTGGCTTATTCAAGTTTAAAATTAATTTTTGAAATTATGAATCATTTTTAACATTTGGTCAGAGGCCTTTAGTAGGGAATGTGCCCTTCGTAAGGTCTCTAACTACACAGGAGAATACTAACACAATTATGTGCCCTTCGTAAGGCCTCTACATACACAGGAGAATACTAACATAATGATGTGCCCTTAGTAAGGCCTCTACATACACAGGAGAATACTAACATAATGATGTGCCCTTCGTAAGGCCTCTACATACACAGGAGAATACTAACATAAAGATGTGCCCTTAGTAAGGCCTCTACTACACAGGAGCATACTAACATAGAGAAACGCGGACATACAATCATTACTCGCTAGGGGTACGAACCTAACGACCCTATTCTTTATGCAATCGAAAATATTACGCGCCTTATACAGCGCGGTCATAGCGATCCTCGTTAAATTAAATAAAAATCAAGAGGCAAATACATGTTTGACAATGAGAGAAGTCTCAAGCTGAAATAACTCGTTTCAGGACAGGCGTCAAGTTTGGAACCAGAAAAACACAGGGACTGAAATCAGCTTTAGCGAAATCTCATCTTTGTTGAAAAGCGTTTACAGGTTTACGTACGATAACGAGGTAAAGTTACACAGTTTCGTTAATGACTTCTTCTTGTTAAATAATTAATTAGTCAGGAGTTGAGGCGGAACGCAAAGAAGACCTATATGCCACTATTGCGTGAAGGTTCTTTAGCGGCGTTGATTATGGCGAAGATGGAGACACGGCTCTTCTCCGTGTTCCCATTGTTCCAACATACAAAAGGACGGATGTCTTAGTTGACAGGAAGCCTCACTAGATAGCGTGGCCCAAGAACACGTGACGCAAACATATAGATCGGTGAATACCGTAAACCAACTTCCTTTTCTCAAGACGATGTAAGTGTAGGTTAAGGCGACCGATTGTTTTATAAGAAAGATTACTGATTTACACTGAAAATCTTACCATCCGGGATACCTCCCTTGAAATAGCGACGGGCTTCAGGCAGAAGTAATAGAACTTTCTCTATCCCATAGCCTCCAGACAGGATGTGGGGCCCATCCAGCCTCATATCCAATCGGTACCAGGTTCCCTTTCCTCAGGGATAAAGTGGCAGAGGCGTGAAACTGGTCGCTTACATACATTTAGTGCTGAAATTAGGAATGATGGAGTTATACCTCCATTCCCTCATACGTCTTCAAGACGTATTGAATAATTAATTAAAGATTCTGTGGTCTAGTGGTCAGAGTTCCTGGCTACAGATCAAGAGGTCAAGGTTCGAATCCCGGAGCTACCAGATTTTTTCTGAGAATTAGTGGGTCTGGGAAGGGTTCGCTCAGCATCGTGATGATAATTGAGGGGCTATTTCAAGGAAATAGCGGTTCCGGTCTAGAAAACCGAAATTAACGGCCGTGGGGACCGTTGCGCTGACCATGTGAAACCATCTATTCGCAAATAGTTGGCAGTAACTTCGTCGACAAGCGGTGGTCTAGTTAGCTTGCGGTCTCAAGCCACGGAGTTTGTTTTTGTTTTAGTTTGTTTGTTTTAGGGACAACAATTTCTTTTTAATTTTTTCATATTTTTTTTTACAGAACGTTTAATGGTGGTTTAAAATGATAAGAATTCTCTTGGGCTATGCCATAGATCAGATTATAGTAGTTTATATGTTGTCTTCTATTCTTGGAATCTCGAGTTGAATCCTCGATAATGTCATGTAAGATTAGTGGAGAATAAGGTGACATTACAGGTGATTTTTCTCCGATTTTCTTCGGTTTTCCCAAGCTAAACATCATTCCACGGTTTCTCCTTACCCACTGTTCTCTGAGATGTATGGTAGCCTCTGTCAGTCAGCACATTATCACATCTTCGGTCTCTAAGTGAAGCCGGGATAGCGCAGTCGGTATAGCGACTGGCTACGGGCTGGACGACCGAGGGGTTGGAGTTCGAGTCGCGGTAGGGTGAAGAATTTTCTCCACTTCATCCAGACCGCCTCTGGGGCTCTCCCAACCTCCTATCCAGAGTGTTCTGAGGGCTGTTTCCCCGTGGGTAAAACAGCAGGGGCGTGAAGCTGACCAATCACTTCCACCTAGTGATGAGGTAAAAAAAATGTGGATCTATACACCAAGTCCCCCATACGCCTTCATGGCGTAGTGCTTAATTAGTTAAGCACAGGGACAAATTTATCTATACTTTTTTACCCGTCTCTTAAGTTCTGACTCTGACCCAGCATTTGATTGGTTACAAAATAAAGAAGTTAACGCAGGATTTGAAGCGTTCAGGGCGGTGACTATGAAGATTAATATCTTCTGGGGTGTGATTCCATGTGTTCTGGTAAATCTTCTGCTTGAAATTGAGGCAGTGAGTTCCTCCAATTTATCGGTAAAGTTATACCAGAATACACGTTGCCACATCTCAGAAGATGGTAACTCTTAGGCTTAGCTTGTTAGTTTAGGACGTCCAGGCCTGTATTAGGAATGGAACATTTTCATAAACCTTCAGAGAATCTAGTTCCCTTAGGAATAACGGGAAATTTCTCTGTGTGTTGAAAGGATTCTCAGTTGGTTCGATGTACTATCATGGTGTTGCGAACTAAAGTATGAATCAAACAAGACGGCGACTGTGAAATTATTACGTAGGCACAGAGAGGCAAAATGTAAGATAACATTGCTCATAAATTTATTCCATTCATCACTCCTTGTAACATTAATAATGTTCAGAAACTTGTGATATTTTTAATTATTCACATATATTTTAATGATTTATTTATTATAATAGTATTCCCTCTTATTAACAATAATTTTCGATGTCCGACGCATGGCTCAGCGTTGCAACTTGGTGACTAATACTTTCGTAAGAGGAGCCGTGTGATACAGGTTCCAAAGCCTGACTGACGCTGATTGGTTTAATTCTCAGCATGTAAGAATCAGAGCGCATGCGCTACTGTCACCCGCCATCTTATTTGATTGTAACTATAGTGTGCTGTAATACTATACTTAGATCATGATATGTGTGTAGCAGTTGCAAATGCACACTGTTTGACCGGCGTCGCTCCTGGGTATGCTAATTGTTAGCCAGCGTAACATCCGGGCGGTAACGGAACTATAAACACCTGCGGTTCCTGTCCGATAACAACTATGCTCATTGTAGATATGCATCCGTGACAAATGATTAATGCACCCGGTTTGACGAGAACTGTCACAGTTATTCCACATATAGAGAAAGGTAAAAGTAAAAGTTAAATTTGTCCCTGTATTTAACTAATTAAGCACTACGCCATGAAGGCTTATGGGGGAGTGGATGTATAGACCCATGTTTACTTGACTTCGCCACTAGTTGGAGGTGAGTGGTCAGCTTCAGGCCCCGGCCGCCTTACCCCAGGGGAAAGAGCCCCCATTACCCATTGTATAGAAAGTTCGGTAGACCCGAGATCCAGTCTGAACGACGTGGAAAAATGAAAATTCTTGACCCTACCCGGACTCGAACTCGGACCTCTCTGTCGTCCAGCCAGTCGCCATACCGACTGCGCAGGTACCAGTAGGCAGTCGGTTGTTTTGGATGAGGATGAGTTGAAACACTTGAAATGTAAATATGACTTTAAAGGGTTGTATCCTTTCCATTGACCTTAATCAGGCCTTCTTCACCCCCGCTCTCTCTCTCTCTGAGTCTTGCGGTCATCTTCCTTGCAACATGCATATGTAACAGGGCCGATTCCTGAATCTACACTCTTAGACCCTGAAGATGTAGGCAAAATATTCTTTCGAAACATAAGTATTTGCCTACAAGACTATACGGTGTCAAAACTTCAAATCTTATAAAAAGGTAAAGTTGTTCCTGAAAGTATATATTTGTCAAGAAGACGTATGGTGGAATGGATATGTAGCTCCACGCTTTCTTAATTTAACACTGGATGAAGGAGAATGGTCAGCTTCATGGGATGCCCCTTTTCTTTTCGGGAAAAGGGCGGGAGATTGAGTGAGATTCATAGTCCATCTGACGACGGCGTAGAAAAATATCCCCAACCTGGAATCTAACTCCGATTCCCCGGTGAGCCACCGTCTAGTCTTGTCTTAACAGAGACAGCTAATCATACTGAACCCAGTTCGTGTTCATTGAATTTCAGCTTTAACAGTCTCCTTCCTTCTGTGCCTTGATTTAGGTGAAGAATTTCCTTTCAAGTGCTTGATGGAGTTTCTGGCAGCCATTGCATCTCCATTTGAAAATTTTATTGGGTGAGATGTGACTCTTAACCCTGTCAGTTCTTCATCTGATGCAGCAAGCTTTACTCTTTATACTTGCATGCAGTATCCATGACAACACATGACTGACGTCCATTGGCGGAACTCACATGCGATCTGAATTAATTTATGGAAAGCAGCGGAAGTTAATTGAAGTTACTAAGATCAACAATAATTTGTCTATAAAATATTGCGTTTATGAATCTTTGCTTACCGAGAAGCTAATAATAACTTTCGTCTATTCAAGAAATTCCTCACCTTTCATTGCGTGCTTACGTAAGCTTAGGATTCGTCTTGAAGCAGTTTGATCGAGCGCAACCACCACAGATTAATCCTTTAAGATTCATTTTAAAATTATCCACTCTGTACATGTTCATTTTTGCAGTCAGCCCTCTATAATCGGTATAATACTCGCTGCACGTGGTCCATGTTCTAGAGCAATTTGGGAATCCCCGTTCTTGCAGTAACGTTCCAGGTATGTATTCGGGATTTGTCGTGTTGGAGTATCAGCCGGGAAATCGGTTCTAGTGGTATTCTTCAGTACCTCCAGGTAAATGCGGGATTTTTTTCAGTTCATCCTTCTCCAATCATCGATGATAAATTATATAGACTTTAAAAATATAGTACGTATTAGTAAAACTACAAACACATATATACAGTGTCCCAGGAGGATAGGTCAATATTCTGCTAGGTCACAGTATCGGCCATTCTAAGCAAAACTGTATATGTACATGAGTCCTATTCCGAACGGTTTCCGAGATGCAGCTGTTCCACCGTACAGTACACTGTACACTGTACACTGTACAGACGGGCAACACGCCATGTCCTCACACGTGTTGCAAAGTGCATTGTTGATGGTAGAATTTTCGAAATTGTATTATACTACGTAAACTACCAACTTTTTCACTTGAACAGTAAATACCGGCATTAGAAACAGTACGTAATCTCTTTCCAGTCAACAGTTTTGGAATTCTACAGTGAAATAGCTCACATGTACATATACACTTTTTACTTGGAATGACCGATACTGTGACCTCCCAGAATATTTACTTTCCTCCTGGGACATTATATATATATAAAACAGCAAAGGAAGCATGTATCCGCGATTTCGCGTTTCGGTTTCCTAGCAACAGATGCGTTTGTTTCAAGATTTCGACGTTCGTGCTCGTCTACGAACCTACAAACACAACAAAACGATATCCTGGGTTCATAGCCCAAGTGACAACATACGTGATACATTCTCTACTTTTTCTTCCAAATATTTTCAATCCCTTTTTCTTTATTTTGTGAACAGATTGCGTCACGGAAGAGCAGCTTCTTTCTTCTTTATACAAATCGACGTTTTCCAGTGAGAAAGACATGAAATTCTCGCTTATACAAATATGTAAGGAACTGTGTTTGGATTACTTTGTACGTGTTACCTAAACATCTTTACAGATTCGATTCTTGTCACGTGCACAGATGAGAAACTAAGCAGATGTTCTTATATGCATAGAGTTCCTTTGTATGATTTACTGGGGTATCAAAACAATATCATTTCTACGCAGGAATGTTTTCTTTATGCGTAAGAATACGCGTTGTGAATATGAATTGAATCACAGTAAGAAAAAAGTCTTGCCATTTCTTTTGTCTGTATATTTGTTCATGAAAGTGAAAGGAAATTTAAATTAGATACCAAGTTCTCAATCAAATCAGCTGTTTTTTAAAGAATCGATATGAATATAAGGTCACTTTTTTACACTTCTTTCTTTCTACATCTAAAAGTCTTGTCAGTGTGAGATTTAGCATTTTTATAACCCACTTTCGGTTTAGAGTGCGTAACAAAGAGCCGTGGACACACAAGATTCTGGAGAACAGTGTTTATCAACTGGTGATGCTTGAAGATCACCTGGTGGAGAGTGAGATCTCGAAAATAAATAATTCAACTAAACCAAATTCAACTGCACGGAAACTTTACTGCGTTCTTACCAAAAGCTTGTCGTTAATATTGCATCATAATCGTATTTCAGAGTCAGAGTCACTCTACGACTGGCGGTTTACCTCCAATCAGTTCGTCTTGGCGAAAAGCTCTTTGAGACTCACGCCCAGTAATTTTATTTCCCAACTGAACTCTAGATGTTAAAGTCGTCATGTAACTTTCTCTCTGACGAGAGGATTGGTTTGTCGTTTACAATTGCTGCTGACCCTCGCCAGCGCAGTTATTCTCAGGTCTGAGTCCCCGCGGGAAGTCATGACCACATTTTGCTGTCTCAGATTCGAGACTCCACCAACCTGGAAGGCCAGGTCCCGGTATTATATCCCTCAGGATAGCTTAGAGCTCATAATATTCATATTTGTGTGCTAATGGAAGTAGAATTTAAACGTTATAACTTTTGGGATATAACGCCGTGTAGTTCGAAGTAAGTTGACGTTTCGGAAGAAGCGTGTCGCCTCCATCTACAGTTTTTTCATAAATACAGCTGTGAGAATTTAAAATTATACAGATTTTTTTTTTGGAATATTATTAATGCAACGTAACTGTTGTAACAATTCTCTGATTTTTAAGAGTTTCCAAGAATGATTATTACAATACTAAGATGTACTTAGTGCTATAATTTCACCTTATAGTTGAGACTCTCTTTTTATGGTGACTCTGCCGTTCTTTGACAAAACGAACGTCGGGACGCCAGTTCCAAGAGGTTCAGAAACATTCTCCCTAGAGGATAAATACTCTTGCTTGAGATTTTAGGTTATCGCAGCGGTAACTGCTGCCCTCTGGGATATGATGACGCGTAGTCCTGAAGTCTCTACACTTCTACCAGACTCCACGATGTCACATGCAATATGTCATAGTCACTGCATTGAGAGTATGAAAACTCACGTAAGCACACCTATCATCTGTGCTAGCTTGACAATTTTTCTACCTAGAACAAGGAAGCAGTACCTTCCTCCGAAACGTCGATAAAATTGTAAGTAAGTAAACTATTTTCTTCTGGGCTGTGATGCATTATTATTTGATCGATAAGTAGGAGAGTTTCCAAGGAAAATATTTCCTCCATCTTCAGGGAAGCTTTTATCCCATTATAGAAGACCATACATAACCCTAACACTCACGGCCATAAGATCTTCAAGCCTGAAACTATTTTTTATTTTACTACGTTCATTTTCATAGCCATAAAATCTATAAAGAATTTCTCTACAGGGCGATGGGCTGCAGCAGGCAATGCATTTCAGTGGGATAAAATATTCACCGTACCTGGCCTAATTTGAGGTAATCCTACTGCTCCTATATTCATCCGGAAAGACTGAGGAAGACCACAGAATGTCTCAGTCAGAATAGCCTGCCTCCGGGCCGTGGCTTGAACCTGTATCCCTCCGAATGGGAAACTTGAATACAAAGAACGAACTCCGTGGCCTCTAGGCCGCAAGCGAACTATACCGACCGAGCGGCCGCCGCTTATCGGCGATGTTAATGCCAACTTTAGCGGATAGAGGGTGTCGCGTGGTCAGCGCAACGGATCTCCACGGCCGTTAATCTCGGTTTTCTAGACCGGAAGCATGAATACAGGAATCAGACGGAGTGGACGTTGCGGAGTAGGCGGCGCATTGTAACTGCGCCTAACCTGATCCTGCTGCCTGCCTCTTGTTTGTTTACATGCACTACATAGACATTCCGAATGAAGTATACTTTATTCACCGAAATTAATGATGTCCGATTTAAAAATTGAAGCAGTTTTTTTATATATATTTTTTTAAACTGCCCTCATTATTATAATGTTGTAGTTGATGAGGAGCCGGGATAGCGCAGTCGGTATAGCGACTGGCTACAGGCTGGACGAGTAAGTGGGTCGCGGTTCGAGTCCCAGTATGGTCAAGAATTTTCTCTTTTCCATGTCGTTCACAATGGCTCTGTGGCCCAGCTAGTTTCCTATCCAATGGGGAACGGAGGCCCCACTTCGGGGATAAAACGGCCAGGGAATAAATCTGACAGGATAAACGTCGCAATATTTTATATATATGTTTCATCAATTTGTTGTTTTTATTATTTCGAGATGTCCATGTAAATCGGCTTGGAACTCAATGAAAGCAGATGTTTAGAGCATATTTGTCTGGAGACTTCTTGTGATGCCACTTGAAGTACGAACCATTTCAGTATCTGCAGGAGCTTTTGTTACACACACTAATGACTGCTTTGTATGGGAAGAGAATTTGAAATTGAATATACTAAAACAAATTGAGGAGCCTAAGAGATTAAATAAACTGGAAATAAATTAAGGAGCCAATTATGAAGGTTTCTGACGATGGTACATGTTATTGAGCTTATCAAACTACAGGCAAAGTTACAAAAGTAGTTTAACTTCAGTTTTCTCTGTGGTCTAGTGGTCAGAGTTCCTCGATACAGATCCAGAGGCCCGGATTCGATTCCTGGCGCTACTGGATTTTCTGAGAATTAGTGGGTCTGGAACGTGGTTCACTCAGGATAATTGAAGTGCTATTTTCAAGGAAATAGCGGCTCTGGTCTAGAAAACCGAAATTAACAGCCGTTGGGATTTGTTGTGCTGACCGCGCGACATCCTCTATCGGCTAAAGTTGGCACTAACTTCGCCGACAAGCGGCGGTCGCTTCGTCGGTATAGTTCGCTTGCGGATTAAAACCACGGAGTTTATTATTATTTTTTTTGTTCTGAAATAGTTGTCAAATTTCTATTCCTCTCATGTCACATACATCGTGTACTACAGCGCACGAGTTGCACGACTCAAGTTCAAATTTTAATAAATCGCTTCTTGGTTTTCCTTAATGTACTCTGTTTAATACATCTTTGTGTGTACTTCACACTCTGTGGAGGCAACCATACGGGAGAATAATCCCTATGTTCAGTGAGATCTCTGGCATGCCTATTATGTTTCCAATTATATCTTGAAATATAATTTAGTAAGAAGATTGGAGTTGTCTGGGTTGTGACGACGTAGATTTCGAAAAAATAACCCGACGTTTCGGAGGAAATTATCTCCTACATTTTGATGGTTGAAGGGTGGCCTGAAAGTGGAGATGATAGTGTGACATGTAGACCCATTGCCAAGTAATACCTGTGTAAACAGGCGATAGTACAACAGCCGTTACTAGGTAACAACTCTGGATTTTCTTCACCGGCAACGAGAGAACATGCAATAAGGGAAGAGATGTTTTCTATGATGTCCGTGCAGGGACTATATAACGAGGATTAGTACAGTTGAGTTAGTTGAATAAGACATTGAATTTGCGATAGATACACTTGCCAAAGGAGAAGCGAAGCCTGTTCATAAGAAACAAACCCATCCTCTCGTCAGAGTGGGTCTTACATAACGACTACAACCGCAAGGATGCAGTTGCAAAAAAAAATCTTTGGTCATGAGCCTCAAAGGATTGGCGTCAAGACGAATTTATTGGCGGTAAACCACTAATTTTGTGAACGGAGTTCATGGAGGTAGGCCTAGGCCCACTGGGGCTGTAGTGCCAAAGGGAAAACCCACTAATTTTGAAGTAACTCTCTGACGACTCTTCTTCACGCATGATACTTAATTAATTAACATTGTGGCAATTCTCACATTTTATTAACAGCATCATTAAGTAAGCCACAAGGAATGAAATTTCAATTTCTGTTACGTTTATTAAACCCATTGCTGAACTAGATATTTCATTGAAAACGATTTAATGTTTGGTGCAATTAACACTGTACACTGTTGCCATTGGTAAGTTCGGACCAGCTATGTATTAGCGTATGGCTTGCTTTAGTTTAATTATAAATGTGACCCCAATTTCAGGGGCGAGGGGGGCGCGGGTGTATAGTTGACTCCTGATCTAATATTGGGACTAAGTGAGGGATGTATTGTCATTAATACAGTCGAGGTTTCTTGACGCTACACCTCCACCCCGTTACTCAAAGCACCAGTTACGAGAACTAAAGTGGCTTAAGCTAATTTCAGTATAGCGCTTTTATATGTGACCTGCAGTGTTACACAACGGAATGATTATGCGACAGTTGTACTTGTTACTAAAGCCATGAGATGAATCATTCTTTTAATGATCAAATGATTATCGTCATTGGCAAACGTTTGCTAAAAGAATCTTTACATAATGCACATTGAATCATTTTAATTAAATATTACACACACGACAGCTTCATAACTTGTACTCTTCTCCAAGTATAATTAGAATGATCAAGTCAAGGAGGGCGAGATGGACAGGGCATGTAGCGCAAATGGGGGAGAAGAGGAATGCATGTAGGATATTGGTGGGAAAGCCACAAGGAAAGAGACCACTAGAAAGACCAAGGCGTAGGTGGCTGACAACATTCCCCTTCCCCTGGATTCCAGAACTATCCCCGTGCCGCAGCTACAAGCTTCTAACAGCGACTGTGCCGCAGTAGTCATCTAACTCACTCACTCGCTCACCCACTCACTCGCTCACCCACTCACTCACTTACTCACTCACCCACTCACTCACTCACTCACTCACTCACTCACTCCATTAACAAACCGAAAACACTACAGTGTCAGAGCCAGAGTCAGAGTTAAAGTTAATTCACGACTCGTTACTGAGTGTCCTGCTTATAACATCTCGGCACGGACAGCACAGAAAACACCGTACATCTGTACCTGTACAATTGTTGCTTTCGAGTCTGTTGGCCTTCCCACATGATCGCTACTCAACCACTGTATAGCAACGGCCGTTGTTTATAGAGCCATCACTTAGCAACGACTGATGTATAGTTTCTTATTTAGCGGTCGTTGCCTAGCAGCGGGTCTTCATGCCACAATATGACTGGAAGTGTTACGTTGTAAAATTATTTTGTCATTAAAAAGAGTTTGGATATACTTGATAAAACATTTATGATTGTAGTTCGGGTTTTCGCCATCTAAAGATACAGAAATATCAGTTCATATCAGGTTTGTTCCTTATTTTATGTGTGTTCGAAACTTGGTCTCTAGAATTAAGGGCACAAAGTAGAGAGAGGACATTTGTACTCAGTAGGGAGGAATTCGTACTTCTCGCCAAATATGTATTAGTGTGATCGAACAAAAGGGGTTGAAACGGGCGGAGCTTATAGCATATTAGGGAAAGATGAAACATGCATAAAAATTTCTGTACTGAGCCAGAAGGAAGGAGATATCTCAGAAAACCCAGATGTAGATATAGGAAAGAATTTAAAATTGATCTTAAATAAATAAATAAAATGAGAGGATATTAATTGGATTAATCTGACTCAGGATAGGGGAAGCATAAGACTTCTTACCGATTATTTCTTGCTGGTTGTATGCTTTATTCATATGTATCAGATGAACCGGGTATTAACCCGTAAGACAGTTGCTATTCAAATTTAAAATAGATTTGTTGGCTGTCGCTTACGAGAGACAAGAATATTAGTCACAGAGAATATGAAAACAAATGCCGTATGAATATCGTTGCGCAAGCAATCTCGACGCATCCAGTGACGTCAGCCTGTCCTGGGAGAACTTATGAGATTTATGTGGAGTGACATTGAGTAATGGAGGCTGAACACTTCTTGTTCAGAATCTGGGTCAAGGCTGCAGAAAAAGGATTCTGCATTCTATAGACGAGGAACGCGGTAGCGTAGTCTCGGGTTCGATTCTCGATGAGGGCTTTGGATTGTTTCAATTGAACTAATCCTTCCAGCCGCGCTATGGCCCTGGGGTCGACTCTACCTCTAACAGAAATGAGTACCAGGGATCTTCCTGGAGGTAAAACGCGGCCTGCGCGTAAAGCTGACAACCTCACCGCCATCTATGAGCCGATTGTCTAGACGATGTGGGAGCCTCGACGTCTCACAAACACTATGGGTCTCCACGGCCTGTTACAGGGATAGATTTTCCTTACCTTTAATCATCTGAAGGAGGAGACGTTGGTAATTACATGAAACATTAAATATAGATTGTCTTCGGTGTCACGAGACAGTGTACGTAGTCTGTTAGGATGTGACCAACTTTAAGGACAAACCTCTTTCCTCAATTTTCAAGATTCATAAGCATCTGCCAAACTACATGACCGGCCGGCTTCCCACCGCGGGGGCTCAGGTTCGATCCTGGGTCATGTCATGTGGCATTTGTGGTGGACTGAATGACATTAGGGCAGAATAACTCCGTTTCTTCTGTCAGTTCCCATTCAACCAGATGCACCATATTCGTTATGCTATCTGTCTGTCCATCTTTGTGTCTACAGCCTGTATGGACCTTGACTGTTTTCCCAGTTTCTTATTCCATATTCAGTCAGTAGGACCCGTTGGACGAGGGATCAGTCTTCGCAAGGACGCTACATACACAGAACAAGACAAACACAGAGTAAGCGCACACAGACATCCATGCGTTGAGTGGGATTGGAACCCACGATCCCAGCGTTCGAGCGAGAAAAGATAGTACATGCCTTAGACCGCGCGGCTACTGTGATCGGCAGTTGTTCTATTAAGGACGCTGAATATCCTTGATACTGATAGCGTTTCTGAATGACAAGCATTCAAAAGCTTCTCCAGTTCGGCAATCACTACTTTGGCACGTATGTAATGTGTATGAGCAAGTATTGTGACCGTTACAACAGTCATTACCAACACGGTGTAAGATTTGAGGCTTTCACAGCGGTTACTATGAAGAATGCCGTCTTCTGGGATCTTGCGTGAACCGACGTTTCAGAGGAACGTATGGCGGGTGGCTTCAAACAACAAAGAATGGTAGAGGTATACTGCCTTCCCCCAAACGTTTCATGTCGTAGTGTGTAATTAATTAATTAAGTACATGGATAACTTTGTTCTTACTTTTATTCATTATAAGTCTATGTCCGGTGAATACGAACATTCTAGCGATAAATGTGAAGGCATCTACAAACACGACCCAGAAAACAAAATTGCGATTACCTCGAATATGGCCTAAACGATTTGAATCGATTTTCAGTATTTTATGAAGGCCATCTGCATCGATAAAACTGGATAGGCCGTGTGTTCAAGAGGTTAATGGGAACCCCCCTATCGGCCCAGACGAATATGCGCGAAAATATGTGCAATAATGTAATTTTAGTTTAAAAAATTGTTATGAATCGTTGTTTACGAACAACACATTAAGTTTATGGATAGAAAGAATGGTTCGTGGCAAATTTAACTGTATTGTTCGCAATAATAATGGAGTGCCATGCTGTTTACGGCTAATGGGAATTATAGGATAAGCCGAATGTTCCGCGCGTGCGCAGACAGCCCTATATAGTGTTACGTAGTTACCGGAGATTTCAGAAACATTGACATGGTCTTAAGTTAACCCATAAAAAATCATAGGCTGGTGCTTAATTAAGCACAGGCAGGAATTTGCTTAAGAGAGCGACTGAGGGAATGAAGGGATTGTGTTGAGAAGAGTAGGAACTGAGGAAGAAGAATGGGAAATAAAGGACAAGAAGAAAAAATATAAAGAAAGCAGTCTTCTGGGATTTGGCACCGTGTATATGTGGTGTTAACCGACGTTTCGGAGGAACGTATCGCCCCCATCTTCAGGGTTGAAGAAAAAGTATAAGTAAATCTGCAAGCGACAACACCGTGAGACACGGTAAGGCAGACTGCCTTACCGTGTCTCACGGTGTTGTCGCTTGCAGATTTACTTATACTTTTTCT
This sequence comes from Cryptotermes secundus, assembly GCF_002891405.2. Taxonomy (NCBI): domain Eukaryota; kingdom Metazoa; phylum Arthropoda; class Insecta; order Blattodea; family Kalotermitidae; genus Cryptotermes; species Cryptotermes secundus. Next base: position 3,971,073 of record NW_019740656.1, read on the forward strand.
TCAACCCTGAAGATGGGGGCGATACGTTCCTCCGAAACGTCGGTTAACACCACATATACACGGTGCCAAATCCCAGAAGACTGCTTTCTTCATAGTCACCGCCGTGAAAGCCTCAAATCTTACAGAAAAATATAGATGGAATGACGAAAGAAGAATGCTAACACAAAAGATAAAAGATCGTTAAAGCAGAATGAAGTAAAGTAAAGAGGAGAGGAAGAAAGGAAGAGCGAGGAAGGATGTGAACGATGGGGAAAAAAAAAAGACAGTAAGAAAAAGGAGAAATAGAAGGTAGGGAAAGAGTTGAGGCACCCTAAAGCCGGGGCGTGTTTGTTTGGAAGTTCATAGCGTGCTCTTGGCTAACTGTTACCTGGGGCTAGCAGTTTGTGTAGTGAACAGACTGAGCCGCGGTGAATTATGGGGCGAACCTGCAGCCCTGCGATTAGATAATGCTCGCCAGCTCGCCATATTTCACCTGTCAGCCTATAGGACCATGCTTACTGCGCAGGCGCACGCGTCTACGAGAAACGAAGGCTCTGATCTGTGTTGTCCTGTCGGTTCTTCCTATTAACTCCGTGGAACTGTGTCCTTTGTAAGAAGCTGATAAAGAAATTCGCTTCCCTTTATGGCACCAGGAGGTCCATTATTTTTTTTTTCACAAGAACCAACGACAACCAGATTAATCCCCCCAACATTCCATCCTATTTCTTTAAGATCCCTTTTAATATTATACTCCCATCTACCCCTTGGTGTTCATAGTGTTCTTTCTCTTCAGATTTTTTCTACAAATTTTTATCTTCTTTCCCATACATACTACATGCCGTGCCCATCTTCTACATTTTATCATCTTAATAATATTTTGAGATGAGTATGAATTCTGTTATTTCTTCCCTCTTAGGTCCAAATATTCCCCTCAGCACCCCTCTCTGACTCTCAGTCTATGTTATTCTCTTCATGCGAGAGGCCAAGCTTCACACAGGTACAAAACCAGAGGCAAAATTATTCTTCTGTCTATTTTAATCTTTAGTTTTTTTTTGCTTTAGGAGTACGTGGTAGCGTGGTTGGTTGAGGTACTATGCTACAAGCCGGAAGGTCGCAGGTTCGATTCCAGATGAAGTCATTGGATTTTCCAATTGACCTAATCCTTCCAGCTGCAGTATGGCCTGAGGTCGACTCAGTCTCTAACAGAAACGAGTACCAGGAATCTTCCTGGGGGTACAGGGCTGCCGGCGCGTAAGGCTGACAACCTCGCCGCCATCTGTGAGCCGATTGTCTAGAAAATGTGGGAACCTCGACGTCTCACACTATGGGCTTCCACGGCCTGTTACAGGGATAGCTTTACATTATACATTTCTTACTTCACTTCATATCAATGATGCTAGTTTTGCCCATTACTTGAGTAAAGTGCATAAAATTTACACATAATTTTCATGTTCGGCCCGAAATTATTGAAAGTGTTTTAATATATCTTATTGCTGTGGTTCGTACTAAAAACTTTTCGGCGGTTGTAATTTTGCTGTGTACAGGTCATCCGTGCCCCTTAATTTATCACTTTCGGACCCTGATCATACGGGTCAGAAGAGGAAAAAGAAATGGGAAATTGTGAAGGAAAAAGATAAGGAATAGGGCAAGGAGGGGAATGAAAAGGGGAGGGGAAACGGTGAAGAAAATATTACTAGGATGAACAAATCAAGGGGGATGAGATAGGCGGCGCAGCTGGCACACAGAAATGCAAACAGAATTTTAATAAGAAATCCAGAATGAAATAATAACGCGATACTCGTAGTCATAGGAGAAGGGATAGCCACAGGCTGCGGGCTGGACTACTGGAATTCGATTCCCAACAGAACAAGAGAATTCTCCTCTCCACAGCGTCCACACCGCCGCTGGGACCCACCCAACCTCCTATCCAATGAATAATGGGGGAATGGATCTTTCTTATGGGGTAAAGCGACTGGGACTTGAAGATGACTACTCTGACCTAGTGTCGATGCTAGAAATGGTGGAGCTATACCCCTACTCCCCAATGCGTTTTCATGACGTGGTGCTTAATTAATTAAACACAGGAGGAAATTTGCTATTTTTATTTTTAGGCCTAGTTGCAGATCGAATGATAATATTAAAATAGATCTCAAGTAAGTAGTATGAGAGAGTGTAGACTTGATTAATATGGCTGATATTAATACGGTGACGAACCTGCGGGTTGCTATAAGCTGCCGGGAATTTCGTGAGTACGTTGCGAATATATTCTGCTCCATAGATTTACTCAGATATTTACGAGGTAATGACGTCATCATTAATCATTTTAGAATAATTGTCGTTCAGATGTTTATTTTACTGGTTCAGAGTTAGAATGGAAGTCAACGTGCATTCAAGAACACCGCTGTAAGCATCTCGTACACCTTTGGGAAAACAAGAATGCTATTAAGTACGGTGCTGTGAAAGTAATAGTTGTGAGAATCTTGACGGAAATAGTGTTATAATGAAACAGACTTTGAAAAAGAACGGTTGAACCTCTGCTGAAAGAGATGGCGTGGATTTCTCTGCCTTGATATTAAATTTCCTTTCCCCACACCGGTTGCTGAAACTGCAATAAAGTATAATGAATGGTTAACTTTGTTGCATATTAACGGCAATAAATTTAAATCATGAATTATTAACAACTGAACTCCTGTATGTAGTACAGCATCAACTGCAAACTTGCGCCACGTTTTGAGACGATGTTTCGTATGGGGCGGAGGGTTACAGACGCCGACACGGGACTAGCAATAAGTTTTACTTGGTCGCATTATGAAATACCGAACAAACGTGAGATTTAGGTGCGTTAGAAGAGAGTTATATATATGGGTGTGAGACTTGGTCTCTGACAATAAGAGAGGAACATAGACTGAGGGTGTTTGAGAAGAGGATGTTGAGGAAATGACAGGAGGTTGGAGAAAACTGCATAATGAGGAGCTTCATAACTTGTACTCTTCTCCAAGTATAATTAGAATGATCAAGTCAAGGAAGATGAGGTGGGGAAGGGCATGTAACACGAATGGGGGAGAAGAGGAATGTATATAGGATATTGGTGGGAAAGTCAGAAGGAAAGATACCACTGGGAAGATCCATTTTAATATTGTCCACCCACCTACGCCTTGGTCTTCCCAGTGGTCTCCTTCCTTCCGTCGTTCCAACAATATCCTATATGCATTCGTCTTCTCTCCATTTGTGCTACATGCCCTGCCCATCTCATCTTCCTTGACTTGATCGTTCTAGTTATATTTGGAGAAGAGTACGAGTTAAGAAGCTCCTCATTATGCAGTTTTCTCCAATGACGTAGTCCATCACGTCATAAGTAGAAAGTTACTAGATTCTATCGTAAACATATTTCCTATATTCATACGCCTGTAGGAAATTCAGTTTCTTCCGTGAGGTTTCCTACGCAGCTTATGGCGAATCCTGGTAGTGTGTGCTGATCCCAAGGTTTCGTAGGAACATCTGCCTTCATGTCGAGAATAGAGGACGATTTTACCCTTTGTATAAGGAACAAATAGTCTTAATGTCCCTGAAGTCACGCATTGCGTGGATCTTTCCTTTTTCGAACTTGAGAGACAGGAATATTGTGACAGAGAGTAATAGTAGACTTGTCAGGTCCTTAAATAGTAGAGTTCGCTCTGACATTGAAATAAGAGAATCGTGACTTTACTTCCATTTGTGTATCTACACGAAACATAAGCCCAGAGACCTCGCTGTCCCCTGGGGTGGGGTGAAACAAATCTGCATGCAAGTTAAAGTAGGGCCGACTAAAGTTGTCTCACTGATCCTCCCCCACCCCATCTACACTCGCCCACTACACTCCCCTTACTCCACCCCCAACACTCACCCACTTCATTTCATTGGACTACTCGTTCTAGAGCGTTAAGAGATGGACGATAGTAGCTGCTAAAATGCTGAAGTGGGGGAACATGAGCTCCCACCGCCGCGAGTGTTTTTTGGCAGCCTCAACTGTAGGTATGTTAAAAGTCATCCGTGTGCTAAAGCTCTACTCCAATGAGGCGAAGGGGGAAGTGAAGGTATATTTTAAGCCATTTATAATCTCAGAACTGTATGGAGGAGAGAGATCAGCTTCACTCTTCGGTTCCTTTTCTTTTTGCCTTCTTTTATAAAGTTTCGATTCGATGGGTCGCAAAACGTGTCTGAACGCAGTGAAAACAGGAAGTACCTTTCCCCTGTCTAAGATTTAACTTTGGTCTTCAAGGTTATATTACGCAATTATACTGAGATATTAGGAGCCGGGATAACGTAGTCGGTATAACGACTGGCTACGGGCTGGACGACCAAGAGGTCGGAGTTCGAGTCCAGGTATGGTCAAGAATTTTCACTTCTCCATATAGTCCACACCGGCTCTGAGGTCCACCCAGCCTCCTATACAGTGGTTACCGGGGGTAAAGCGACCGGGGCATGAAGCTGATCGCTTACCTCCAACTTGTACCGAGGTAAAGAAAATGTGGATCTATATATCCTCTCCCCCATAAGTCTTCATGGCGTGTGCTTAGTTAGGTAAGCACAGGGACTAGTTATGAAGAGTAGCTGAAAGTTAATGACAACCGTTTATGCTCACTGAGACAAGCGTAAAGCACGCAGGAATAAACAGATGATGAAAAAATATGGGAATGAAGTTCGGGAAAGGTGGTGGGAGTCAGATTTTTGCCTTTTACGGAGTTTGTAATAATGACAATTGAAGACAGAAGACATATTCACCTTGTGCACTACAGGAACAACAATGCTTCATTGTCAGTTATTGAGATGGACTCTTCCCTCATCATTCCGAAGTGTATTATATCTATATACGACGTACTTCTGACGATGGTGTATAACACTCAGAATTACTAGGGTTTTTGGACTTTGTCCTTCATCCTGTATTCTAGAAACTAGAAAACACAACGTTTCGGAAACTGAATCCATTTTCATCCTCAGGTGAAAGGGGAGACACTCTTTTGGGTCCCTTAGAAAGAGCCACCCTCACTCACTGGACAAACACTGCCAGATTCACTACAGCTACTTAATTACCTGAGACCAGGCTAATTTGAAGGAGATAACAGGAAAATGTGGAATAAAAATTTCTAGAATACCGGACGATGGACAAAGTCCAAAAACTCAGTAAGTCTGAGTCTTATACACCATCGTCAGGACTTTTAGAATCGACTGCCTTGGGATAAGAACCAGTGGAGGGCTCTTGTGAATGCGGTAATGAACCTTCGGGTTTCATAAAATGTTCGGAAATTCCTGTAAAAAATTAAAGATATTCCCTTAACAGGCCGTGGAGGCCCATAGGGTTGTGAGATGTTGAGGTTCCCACATTTTCTAGACAGTCGGCTCATAGATGGCGGTAAGATTATCAGCCTTATGCTCCAGCCCCCCTTTAACCCCAGGAAGATTCCTGGTGCTCATTTCTGTTAGACCGTGAGTCGATCCCAGGGCCATAGTGCGGCTGGAAGGAATAGGTAAATTGGAAAAAAAATCCACCTCATCGGGATTCGAACCCGCGACCTCCAAGCTTGTATCATAGTGCCTCAACCAACTACGCTACCGTGTGCCTTCCTGAGAAATTCTTGAGTGGCTGCAAAACTGTCGGTTTCTCGAGAGGGGCTGAGCTCCATGAAGTTAGATTTATGGGAGCTCTATCACATCTGTTAGTAGCAGAGACTGCTACTTCCGGTGCTTAAGGCAAGTCTACTCTTAAGCTCCATATACGAGAAATGTATCCTGAAGTGGCTTAGTTCTCTCCCGTGTTTTTGTTCAAGTGGTATGAGACATGTGACTTGACAGTTGAATTTCAATTTGCACCCACATGCCAGGCGCCTTATAGTATTGCTTTTCTAAGTTCTCGTTAGTAGCTTCCAGTCCCTCGCTGTAACGTCATGAAATTTTGTTGCGAGCTGAGAGAAGATGGTATAAGCGAGATCGTAAATCATGAGCCGCTGTAACAATTCCAATTTGGGTTCGGCCATATTTTCTGATGCACTCCATCTGCCATAGGAACGAGCGTGCGTCATCATCAATTAGTGACGTACACCGTTACGTCAGAGGATGTGCTCTCTATCTCTATGGCTCTACAGCCCTGCATTAGGAAGTTACTTGGATCCATTTTCGACATAGTTTCTGTATTCATACGCCGGTGGGAAAATGAAACATACCGTGACTTGATGCACAGAAGAGACATTAGTAAACTCAGAGATGTCCTTTGCTAGGCAACTGCTCGGTAAACATATTCCCGCTGCAAAGAATACGCAAGCAAAAATTTAATAACTTCCGTTGCTATGCAACGGCGCTGTAAACACACCTTATCAACAATATAGACGCTGTATTTTCTGCTTTGTTCGTGACTAGGTGTTATAAAAAGAGAGAAGTTGAAGCCAGGCTTAGAAAATATAAGAAACTTAAATTTGGCGGTGGTCAAACTAACGACCGTTCAAGTGAGTAAGCTGCCGTTGTAGCATAAGATACGTAAGATAATCATGATCTGATTTGCCTGTGCTGACAGAGGATTTGGGTTCAGTGCAAAAGTAAGAATTTCCAATAACACGCTATATGTGCGATACGCACGCTTGACAAAGGACAAGCCTATTCATAGGAGACGAACCAATCTTCTCGTCTGAGCATGTTACATAAGGAGTATGACCGCAAGGGTCCAGTTGATAGAAAAACTTTTCTTGCCCTGGATCTCAAGGACCTTGACGCCAACCGTCAGTCGTAAAGTGACTTTGACTTTGAGTCTGACGTATGCGTCAGTCGAGTTTCGAGACGCTAGCCTGCCAGGATATGAGCTTTGCCAGCAGAGAATGGAGAGGGTCGACAGTCGGTGTTTCAAAAGAAATGGCAAGAAATGAATTAGACAGTGCAAAGAAGTCTTCATGTGTGATTAGAATTTAGACAGTTAAGAACCCGCTACCAGGAAACGACTAGTGAAAACTGAGAATCCTAGTGTGTATGTAACTGTGAACTGTTGCACGTGTAGATCAACGATAGCATTGTATTACCTATAGTCCCGAGTTGAATGTAAGTGTCAATAAATCCAATCATTCAATCCAAAACCCGTCTAATAATCACGTTTCCCTATTAGATGACAATATATACACATGATTCTTTTCTGTAATGTTGCCTAGACGATATATGACGCAATCTTCTTCATAAATAATGGATTTTATACGTGTATGCGACAGACTTTCAGATAATGTATTTCCGCTGGCATTTCAAGGTCATTTGGGAAATTGTTGCGAATTATTCTGCGCAAGCGCCTTTACGCCGAGGAGACTTGAATTTTTAGAAGGCTCTTTCTGCGAATGATGGTGGCAATACATGGGATAATCTTTTCAACATCTGGCTTACTAAAATGAATCATAGCGAAATCGATTGTCTTCTCGACTGTTAGGGTAGTTCGTTACGGAACAAGTTGTGATGTTTCCTTGCCACTCCCATCTTCCGTAAAATGCGCTCAGATATCCTGCCACACTTGCGCGATACCTAACATTTTCTCTGCTGAGATTTCCCTGTCTCATCTTTGAACCGTGCATCTGCACTTTTTTATTTCATTTTTTATAAGCACCGCCTTTCCTCGAGCTTGTATCGTCACGTTCGTCGTTTGATGTTCGATCTCCGAGCGGTATGATGCTGAATACAGGAGTAAGCTTTGTTGACAGCTGACTTTCTGAGAAGTTTGCAATGATGTGCATGCAAATATCCGGGAGAGAGAAACAATTTTTATTCATTACATGCACATAAATAAAAATTCTTTCAGATCCACAGGGACATGTAGTTGATTTGCTGAAATGTTTACGGCCAAGTACAAGCAGATATCTCGAAGCAATATTATTCTCTCCATTACAGTTAATTAAAGCGTTTCCGAATAAATGAAAGCCTTGACAGTTTGGTTGGAATCTGAGAGAACTGAGTCAGTGTAGTAATAATATGGCTTGAAAACCTAGGATTCGGGGTTCCATTCCCCGCAGGTGCAAGAGATTTTCTCTCTTTTTTTATATCGTTGAGACCAATTGTGCTACCGACATCCCAACCAATGGATATCAAAGAAATACATTTCATCCCTCTTCAGGTTAGAAGTGAAGGACGTGATTGAATAGTAATCCCAGCCGCCTCTATGGTCTTTTGGTCAGAGTTCCAGAGGTCCCGGGTTCGATTCCCGACGCTGCCAGATTTTCTGAGAAGAAGTTGATCTGGAACGGTGTCCACTGAGCCTTGTACTATGACTGATGCGCTACTTGAATGAAAAAGTACCGGCTCCAGTCTAAAAAACCGAAATTAAATGCCGTGCGGACTAAGGCCACGTTGTTTTTTTATAGTAACCCATAAGGAAGAAATGAATTGATCATGAGTGAATATGTAGAATGAAAACCTCTTGAGTTTACAAGAATGGTGTTTGCTCAGGTCTGCTGAAAGGGGACAGGAAGCAGATTTCTGCCCGGACCAATAGGAAGTGAGAATATGAAACGTGACGCACTGATCTTTATCCTGCCTATATAAATGCACTACCGCGGGTTCAAGTCCCGATGAGGTCATTGGATTTTTTTTTCAATTGACCTAATCCTTCTAGCCGCACCATGGCCCTGGGTTCGACTCAGCCTCTAACAGAAATGAGTACCAGGAACCTTCTTGGGGGCTAAATGCGGCCGGCGTGTAAGTCTGACAACCTCACCGCCACCTGTAAGCCGATTGCTTAGAAGATGTGGGAGCCTCGACGTCTCACAACCCTATGGGCCTCCGCGGCCCTGTTACAGGGATAGCTTTACCTTTACCTTACAGGTCGTAACTACAAATAACTGTAACATTATTATTGATTTCCACACTACAAATCACTCCACACGAAGTCTTCTAAGTCTGTTTTCACTAGTCGTTGCTTGGTAACAGCTCCGAACAATGGCTATTCCTCTGCATTATTTCCACTAGACGCTTCCCGGTAACTGATCTTAACGGAGATTCTTCAGCTTCCGTGGCCACGCCGTTGCCCGCTGGTTAACACTCCGCAACTGAACTCATACAGAAATACATACACTTCTACTAACTGCTCACTTGGCACTCCGGAATTCGACTATTCCCAACTGAATTCTTCTTTCCAACCGAATAGGAAGCACCGTTCCCAACAAGTCATCTATTGTTACTTGCGTATCCTTTGCCGCGGACACTTGTTCACCGAGCCGTTGACTAGCAATGGACGTCACCTCTGGCTCCACTATTATGTTCTTCAGGCGTCATGTCACAATGTTATTAATTTAAGACTCATTATCGTCACATCTACGCTTAGTCTTTTTCAACTGGTCTAATTCTTTTAGATTCCCAACCAAAATTTTGTATACATTTGTGATCTACCATGTTTTATACAGCCCCGTTTACCTCAGCCTTCTTCATTTGAACACCGTAATTACACTCAGTGGGGATAGAAGACATGAAGCTCCTTATTATGTATTTGTTTATTTTTTATTTATATTTTGTAAGCTTCAATTAATCCGAAACCGCTGAGATATATTTCAGGAGAGCGAGAGAGAGGGGGGGTAACATACTAATGGCCGGGAACGTCAGTCTCGAACATGGAAGTTATCCAGGACCTGAGCAATGCTCATTAGCCTGGATGTTAGTGAACGAATTTTTTGATTCACCTTAAGTATTAAGTACACATAGATATTGTATCGTTTCTCCTTTCTTCTCTCGCCTCCCCAATACAGAAACTCGAAATAAATTACGAAATTTGTTCTGAAATGTTTCCAGAATATGCGTTGGACACGACTGCTATAGCGATCTGCGAGTGTTGAAGTATAGTTTTCGGATTCTCCTTGATTCCACATTCTCGTTTTACTTTATGTATCTTTTAAGAAGTAAAAAGCTACATGTGATGTGGAGGTCATATCTCTTCCCCTGTGCACTTATATTAATGGCGAAACGTCGAAGGCTTTAACTAAACTTTGTTGATAGTTCCGACTTTCACACATATTGATCTAATATGAAGCCCAGTTTCCATGGCAGCACTTTTCTATATATCCCACAAAACTGTTGATAGATCTTTTTTTAATTCGAAGTGGTATATTTCCATTAACTTGCATTTAATTATTCACGTTTTAGGCACGTTTAATGTACTGTAAAGAACGCCGCTGACATTTGTGTGCACCACATTATGTACTGTATGCTTTCCAATCTTGTTAATTACACGAGCTAATCATAATTTATGAATTTTGCGTGTTATTCATTCCTTCGAGGTTTCTTTACTGATGATAAATGCAATCATGTACAGGACAAATACTCCTGAGCATTATTTCATAAGATTGTACTTGTTTATCTTTTAGAAAAATAAAGAAATTATGCTCCATCTACACCAAGGCGTAGGTGGGTGGACAGTATTAAAATAGATCTTAGAGAGATAGGATGGGATGGTATGGATTGGATTGATCTGGCTCAGGATAGGGACCAGTGGAGGGCTCTTGTGAACACGGCAATGAACCTTCGGGTTCCATAAAATGCTTGGAGGTTCTTGAGTGGCTGCACAATTGGCGGCTCCTCCAGAAGGGCTCAGCTCAATGACTAAGTAAGTATACTCCATCTGCAGGGTGAGCGAGATAGCGTCATCATCAGTTACTGACGTAGACTGTTACGTCATCAATAGAAAGTCACTAGATTCTATTTTCAACATAGTTCTGATATTTATACTAACTCCATGGAGTCTAGTCATTGTTTGGAAGTTAATAATTTCCAGTCACTCAAGAAATACATAACATTTTGTAGAAACCGAAAAATCATCAAACAAAGACCAAACTCCGTGGTTCTAGTCCGCAGCCGAACTATACCGAGTGAGCGACCGCCGCTTGTCGGCTAAGTTAGTGCCACCTTTAGCCGATAGAGGGTGTCGCGTGGTAAGCGCAACGAATCCCCACGGCCGTTAATCTCGGTTTTCTAGACCGGAGTCGCTATTTCCTTGAAAAGCTCCTCAATTCTCCCCACGAGGCTGAGTGGACCCCGTTTCAGACTCACTACTTCTCACAAAATGTGGTAGCGTCGGAAATCGAACTCGGACCTCTGGATCTGTATCTAGGAACTCTGAACAACTAGAATCATCAACTTTTTCATAATATCCTGTCACGTTCGGCATCTTAAGCTAGTTGAATCCAGTTCTCAACCTCCCACCCAATTTTTTTAATATCTATTTTAATATTTTACGCCCATCAGGTATTCATACGCCTGTGGGAAATTCAACCATAATAGGAATTTTGTTCCGTAAGGTTGCCTACACAATGTATGACGTAGCCTCGCTCGCAGAGTGGATGAACTTCTACCTGGAGTATGATACAATCCCCTCTGGTTCTCTGCTACAGCCTCATAGCCCCAGACTTCATTAAGTGTTTCCATATCAGTGTTTTATGACGTACTGTCTATTATCCAGCTTGTTAACTCAGAACGCTATAAAGCGCTTCTTTACTGCATCTTATATAACCAGAGAGACCATTACCAGACAAACCTTAATGATCCAGCAACACATGGAACAAATTATTTGGACCTCAGAGTCAATTGGAATCCTTTATGTTGTTCAACAACATGCATACAAGTTGTGAAACTGAAACACAGGCTGGTTCGTATAAAGAGGTTGGATTCGTTGCATGAAGGGGTGAGGTTGAAGTGAGAGGGTTGGTCTGTGTCGTTACATTACCCCGTCAGCTTCCCGCTGTTACTCCTGCAGCATCGAGCAAATAGAATAACTAATGATGGCTAACTGAGTTGCCTGGTTATACAGGAGAGATAGTTAGAGAGTATAGTGGTTATGGAGTCACTCTATGCTTGTCCGTCCGTCTGTCTGTCTGCATACAAGTGCTGACAACGTCGATTCAACTTCTCACAGGGATGTTGAAACTTAAGACTTCTTTGCCGCCAAGAGTAGGTTATGTTACACCATTTAAGAATTAGAAGATATCTTGATCGATGCAGTCTATTATTATATTATAGTGTGTGTGACTATAGACGGGGTTTGGATTGGCAGTTGCATTTATTGACCAATTATAGATCTTAACCATAAATGACTATTACACTGTCGCCATTTCCGCAACTTTCAGTCCACTAGAGCACACATGCTAGTGTTCTCAGTCTGTTACTAGACGTTTCCTGATAATGGCTCCAACAACGGATATTCCTCTGCCTCCGGCTCAAGTCCTCTCTTCACAGACTCCCGTACAGAACTGACTATCAACTGACCTTGTCCCTTGCAAGTAGTAAAATCTGAGAAAACTATTGTGTATGTATCGGTAAACTGTAAAGTGTGTCGATCTGAGATAGCGCTGTATTACCTGTAGTTACGAATTGAGTGTATAAGTGGCCAATGAATGCATTCATCCAATCCAAACCCCGTCTAATAATCACGCCCCTAAAACGTGACATTTTATTAAATTTGAACCACAATGTTCACATTCGAATATAAAGAAATAATACGTTTCAATTTTCATAGGATTCAGATTGTACCTGCTTCCTTGGTTGCCCTGTTGCGATCCTATGGCCAGGATCACGCTTTGTCAGGTTATGTTCCTGTGTTTTAATTATGAGTCGAATATCGAGGCAGGATGAAACCTAGGTCACCGTTCATGTGAATCCCAACAAGACCAAACAGCATCTCTGGCCATGCTGCAGTTGTGTGATACTGTTATAATGGGAGCACCACAATCAAAATGGTGTCTCTGACGTCATTAAGTTGGCGATGGTTTCGTCGGAGCTGCAGTTAGCGAGATTTCTGTTACGAGAGGCCTTCTAAAGGAACCTTCGCAGTGCAAATAGCCAATGTGACGCAACTCGCACGCATAATGTGCTCCCAAATTAAACCGACATTTATATCGACCTGTAACGTAAAGGTGAGGGGAACTAGGACGAAGAGTACCGGGCTATGCGACACAGGAGAACCTCTACTCTTGAAGAACTAACGGGTTCTTGAAAGTGACTTATCCGTCATTTCCAAGTTTGGAGAATATTTGAACCGAAGAGAGATGAAGTGACAGGAGGTTGGAGAAAACTGCATAATGAGGAGCTTCATAACTTGTACTCTTCTCCAAGTATAATTAGAATGATCAAGTCAAGGAGGATTATATGGGAAGGGCATTTAGCACGAATGGGGAGAAGAGGAATGCATGCAGGATATCGCTGGGAAAGCCAGAAGGAAAGAGACCACTGGGAAGACCAAGACGTAGGCGCATGGAAAATATTATAGATCTTAGAGAGCTAGGATAGGGTAATATGGACTAGATTGATCTGGATCAGGATATGGACCAATGGAGGGCTCTTGTGAACACGGTAACAAACCTGCGGTACCGTAAAATGCTAGGAGGTCCTTGAGTAGCTGCACAATTGGCAGTTTCTCAAGAAGGGCTCAGCTCTGTGTAGTTAGTTAGATAGTTATGAAGTTAAATACGGAAATAAAACTGAATGTTATGTTGTCTTCAGAGTTGTGGTACCGTATGGTCTTGTATTCGAAGACCGAATTTTCGGATGAACTTTTTACTCGCATCCACGAGACAGAGTCAGTAAATAGGACACAAATGAAGTAAAACTCCTCTAATGAACATAATATTTTTAATTTCTAGTGGGGTGGGACTAAGTCCCTTGTACTGCGGCCACTTCTGGCCTATTGTACCAGCCTCAGATGATAGGTGAGGGTGATTGTGGAGCAATTGGTGGAATGAAAATTGGCAGGGGAAACCGGAGTACTCGGAGAAAACCTGCCCCAGCGCCACTTTGTCCACCACAAATCCCACTTGACGAGACCCAGGATCGAACCCGGGCCGCCGCGGTGGAAAGCCAGCGACTATCCACTTGAGCTATGGCGCGATCATTGATGAAAGTAATAGGTGTTCTATGTGTATCACTGTGTAGCAAAGGAGCGTGCATATATGCAGAGGCTGGTTTTAGTAGTCAAAATGGCGACCGTGCTTTAAGAGTGTGTTTCGAAAAGCAGCATACTGTTGTTCGTTTTTTATGGGTAAAAGGATTCAACCCAAATGCCATTCATAAAGGAATGTTTCCTGTTTATGGTAGGAAGTGTTTGTCACTTAAAGCGGTTCACAACTGGGTGGCAAACGTCTCGCTGATGACGAGGTTGGAACGGAGGTGCGGAAGTGGCTAAGACAACAGTCAAAACTTCTAAGCTGCGGATTTCGTCGTAGTGGTAAAGCGATGGGACAAGTGTATCAATGTTGATGGAGGGTCTGTCGAGATATAAACGTTTTTTCCAGGTTCGAATATCACATGTTTTACGTTTTATATCCAGTTTTGACCTATTTACAGACTCTCTCGCACATGCCTATATAACTCAATCGATTCTTCTGTCTACAACCTACGTACAAGACTGAACGGAGTCACAACACAGACTACCACGATATGAACAATCGACACCGTGAAAAATGTAAGATTTAAGTGAAAATTAAATTTTATAATTCCTTCTACGTCTGTGTTGTCAGTTGTAAATTAGTTCTCCCAGTCTGAACCGAACATGAGAGAAGCTCTTAGCGATGGAAGGTTGTCATGAACTGTTCTGCCAGAATTTGTTTTCCCCAAAAAACGATGCGGAAAGAGAATCTGCTGCCTATCACAACATATAAGTCCACATCTTAGAAAAATATAATTTTATCAGTGAATAACTTATAAAAATCAAACTCCGTGGCCTATAGTCTGCAAGCGAACTATACCGATCGAGCGACCGACGCTGGTCAGCGAAGTTAGTGTCAGCTTATATCGATTTATATCGACAGAAAAGTTTTTCTCCCGTATGTTATTTAACGATGCTTACAGTATCGAGAGTGTATCCGATGATAGGATGACATGTGAAAGGTGAGGATTGGAAAGAGTTTCGATGGAATCGATAGTCGCCATATCGAAGTACTATTTTGTGAATTTTGCTCAGAAAGACTTAGGAAAACCAAGAAATCCCTAGTCGATATAACATGCATCTCAACCGAGACTCGAATCGTGCATCTCACGAATATGTGTCCAGATTGTTACCTCTAGACTAGCCTGTTCGATAAGATATGAAGCTTCACGTTGTGAAGACATAAAGGGAAGTGGAGGTATAGCTCCACCATTCTTGGATCTCGGCAGTAGACGAATGTGAGTGATCAGGTTCACGTCCCGGTCCCCAGTACCAATTGGATATTGAGTCACTCACTCACTCACTCATGGAGCAGGGCCCTTCTTGAGGAGAAGCCAAATCTGCAGCTATTCAAGAATTTCCCAGCATCTTATGGAACCCGAAGGTTCATTACCGTGTTCACAAGAGCCCTCCACTTGTCCCAATCCTGAGCCAGATTAATCCAGTCCACACAATCCCATCCTATCTCTCTAAGATCCATTTTATTGGTCTTCCCAGTGGTCTCTTACCCGTACCGGGAATTGAACTTCGACCTTCCGGCCCATAGCCCATCACTGTACTAGCTGAGGTATTCTGGTCCCAGTCGTTCCCCAATAACCCAATTATCATTTAATCTGAAGTCAGTTTGCTGTGTCTGAAATGCAGAATCTCTGCCGCTGTTCGTATGCGCCTTAGATTTTCATGATTCTGGAAACGATCAATGGCAGCAATAGCACCAGAGACACGTCTGTGTATGTATGTAAGCATGACGCACGTGTGGTGGCGTGTTTACGAACGGCGGAGTATCTTTTTACACAAAGCTGCTCCATCCAGCAAAGGCGTGAGTTTCTCTCGAGATATTTGATCTACACACTCCTCTGTATAAGGTAACTGCACTGGGTTGAGTTATCCAGTTCAAAGGAGACATTAAAAAGGGACGGAGTTGGGGGCAGTTAGAGAGAAAGGGATGCGTTATTACATTAAGGGAGTTACGCTCTCTGCTGGCAAAAGAAATGAGGAACGGATCCGCCAGATATCCCTGTGAGATTTCACTCAGTGATCCGAGACATGAAGAACCGAGTGGTAGGCTTATTCTACAAAAAGCTCTACAGATCGACATATAGAAAATTGTTTTCATGAAGCTGTGTCATGTAAAGTAAAGTAAGTAAAGCTGTCCCTGTAACAGGCCGTGGAGGCCCATAGGTTTGTGAGACGTCGAGGCTCCCACATTTTTAGACAGTCGGCTCACAGATGGCGGTAAAGTTGTCAGCCATACGTGCCAGCCGCTCTTTACTCCCAGGAAGATTCCCGGTACTCATTTCTGTTAGAGGCTGAGTCGAATCAAGTGCCATAATGCGGCTGGAAGGATTGGGTCAATTGAAAAAATTCACCTCATTGGGATTCGATCCCGCGACCTCCCGGCTTGTAGCGTAGTGCCTCAACCAACTACGCTGCCGCGTGCCCCCTGAAGCTGTGTCATGTACTGTTTTAAATTTGCAATTTATCTGTTGAAGTAAAGTAGACAAGAGGCCTGTAGTTGATTTCTTTTTTTAATTTAAAACACTGTTAATCATAAATCGAGACTGCAGAAAATTACACAAAAAGAACTTCAGAATTTGCACTTCTCGCCAGATATGTATACAGATATATATGCAAGTATATACAGTGCAATGTTGTAAGGTATGTTCGAGAATCTCAATGCTGTGAGTAAAATGATTACAGGTATCTGAAATGTGACGTTACTTTCTGGTAGAAGCTTACACACATTTCGGAGGACCGTACTATCTTCATTTTCAGGGTAGAGGAATATATTCTTGTAACTCACCCTCAAAATGAAGGCATATACCTACAAAAATATAAGGTAAATTTATTTCTATAGCAGGCCGTTGATGTCCATAGGTTTGTGGGACTTCTAGGTTCCTACATTTTCTAGAAAATCGGCTCACAGATGGCGGTGAGGTTGTCAGCCTTACTCACCGACCTTTACCCCCAGGAAGATTCCTGGTAGTCATTTCTGTTAGAGGCTAAGTCGATCTCAGGGCCATAGCGAAGCTGGAA
This sequence comes from Cryptotermes secundus, assembly GCF_002891405.2. Taxonomy (NCBI): domain Eukaryota; kingdom Metazoa; phylum Arthropoda; class Insecta; order Blattodea; family Kalotermitidae; genus Cryptotermes; species Cryptotermes secundus. The sequence goes on from NW_019740656.1 coordinate 3,987,985, forward strand.
TGAATAGATAAATCGTAAAAGAAAACCAGTGGCTTTATCTGTAATTGAACCCGCTACCTTCCGGCTTGTAGCATAGTGCTATACCTACATTCTCCTTTTCTATATCAAGATGTGAGGGCGCGTAGTAACGTGAAATGTGTCCAAAGTGAAGTGCATTCACATATCTTTGGATTCTCATGCGAATGACGTTGGGTGTCATAAAGTATATAGATGGATCGGAATTGTAAGGGTATCCTGGGTCCACGGGAATCCTGACACCTGCGTTAAATTGGTCACTGAGCCCTCTACTCTCATTCCAACAGAAATGGATTATTCGCACCGGATCGTGTTCTCTTCAGTTGATTTCTGTGCAGCGCGAAATGTAAGCAGTTCCAGCGGGTGAGGTGGGGGTGGGGGGGTTCAGAACTGACTAATTCTCTTACTCAGAATCCGAAGGCTCAAATTTTGCAATACGGCCTAAGCCAGAACATGGAGACAGTAGTTCCTCCGAAACGTCAGTGAAATTCTACCGAACTACACGGCGTCACATCCCACGAGACACTTCTCCTCATAGATACCGCTGCGATAACCTACGATCTAACATCCAGAAACGATACAGCAGTATTTGCACACTATTTTAACAGACGTGTTTACCGTACTTATTGGTAAGAGCATGAATTAAATATCATAATATTATCATGTGGTAGAGTGACTACAGACTTAGTTTGGTTTGGAAATCGGATTTATTGGACACTGTAACACAGAACTCGTGACTGTCACTGTCACACAAAGACTAGTGTTCTCAGTCATGGTGTTCACTGCGCTGCCGGGTAACGTCTGCCAACAGTAGACGTTTGTCTGTTCCCGGGCTCACGTCCTCGCAGGCTGGTGGCAATCTCACATCAACCTCCTACTCTTCTAACTGCCGTATGGTCCTGGTTATATAGCCTAGGCACGGACAGCACAGAAAACATCCCTTCCATTATTGCGCGCGTGACTGTTGCTGTGATCACATGACGATTATTGAGCCATTGCCTAGCAACAGGTGTGTTTGTAGAACTGTTTTCTAGGCCGTCTCTTCTGGCTTCACAATTCTGGCTTACGGCAGATATGTCTCAATACTTTCAGTTCTTCTCTATTAGGTCCTCAGTGTGAAGCATACAGCGGACAGGAACATTACAGTTCTGTGTTAGCTTGTGGCCTTCTGGGTTAGAACACCTTGTGGTGTCTTCTACACTGAAGATGGAGACAGAAGGTCCCTACGAAGCGCTGGTTGGAACTTAAGAAAACAGAAGACCACAGTCCTTAAAAATGATAATTAGTAGAAATGAAAACTTCACTAAATTACTTTATAAAGTAACTACTTCCAAGCGAGCCCTTTTTGAGAAGCCACCTGTCGCTCAGCCACTCAAAAAAATTCCCAGTATTTGTGGAACCCGAAGGTTCATTATCGTGTTCACAAGAGCATTCCACTAGCCCCTACACTGAATCAGATCAATCCAGTCCATATTAGCCCATTATATTTCTCTTATTTTAAATCCTCCCATCTAGCACTAAATCTTCCTAGTGGTCTTTTTCTTTATGTTGTTCCCACAAAAATCCTATATGCATTCATTTTCTCCCCCATGCTTGCCCCATGCCCCCCCCCCAAAGGGAGATGGCCCCCGATTATCCATTGGATAGGAGGTTGGGTGGACCCCAGAGCAGGCCTCAGTCCTATGGAGAAGAGAAAAATCTTGCACTTCTTGGAGTTGAACACGGGCCGACCAGCCCGTAGTCTGTCACTATACCCACTGAGCTATCCCCTCTCCGCTTTTCAGTATTGTCCTTTGCAAAATTACTTTGCTTGATAAAGGTATTAGCTCCTACTTGTGTGTCCTAACTCTTGAAGCTTCTCTTTGGTACACTGATCTTGGCAGTGCGTTTGTTCAGTAGCCAGCGTACGGGGTCAGGTGAGAGTCCAATCAAATAGAAGCTGGCAGCTACATTTCTCTGTGCTTTCTAAATTCGCACGAACTGGGCCCCCTCTGGCTCTTCGTGGATCCAATCATTCTACCTATCCTCTTGCTCGTCAAGGGACCGGATAATCCTCTATCCACTTCGCGCCTGACTGTCTAATCACACATGTTCTCTTGTCGTCACTGACGGAACACCGTATTTATTTATTTGAAATTTTGTTACATTGAATTCTCTTAGTTATTTAGAAATATTTGGGTTGAAAGGTCTCACGGTCTAAGGCTCGCGATGTCCAGTCTCTGTTACGTCACAAAGTAAGATGAAGGAGTGATAATAATGTTGCGTGTTCTGTGTGCCGTATGGCACTAATAACGAACAGTAAGCATAACTAACTGAATAACTGACTAATTACTTAATATACCATCCAAATACCCCACCAAACATTCATTCATTAGTATCTCTACAGCCCTATGTTGGGCGGTTCCACTCTGGAAAACCGAGATTAACGGCCGTGGGGATCCGTTGCGCTGACCACGCGACCCCCTCTATCCGCTGAATTTGGCACTACGCCGGCCAGCGGCGGTCGCTCGGTCGGTATAGTTCGCTTGCGGCCTACAGGCCACGGAGTTAATCCTATACACAGTGGGTAGGATTCAGCTCGTCGCAAGATCGCTACCTACACGTAGGGTAGCACAAGAAGAATAAACCCGTACAGACATCCATGCATCGAGTGGGATTCAAACCAACGATTCCAGCGTTCGAAAGGGAGGATACAGTTCATGCCTTAGACTGCGCAGCAACAGTGATCGGCAACCAACTAGTTAACCAAATAACCAATTTAACAAGGCCGTGTCGTATTTCAGGCAGTCAGTCGCCGGCTTCCCACTGTGGCTGTTCAGGTACAAGCGAAGGCCAAGTCATGAGACATTTGTTGCGGGCAAAACGACATCAGGACAATTTTGTTTTTCCTTAGAATTTCGGTTTCCCCTGCCAATTCTCATTCCAGCGACTTGTACAATGAACTCAATGGTGGTCAGCGCACCAGTGGACTTAGTCTCACCATAACTCACGAATAAAATGGGAACCAGTAACGAAACGTCCAACTGATGAACCAGTTAACTAACCAACTAACCAGCTCCAGGGAGAAGAATCTATCTTAGTGAGCTAGTTAAGCAATTCGCCTCTTTTTGTGGAGTGAGAACATTATACCGAGCCAGTTAAATCCAATCAACGTTTTCACACCTTATTTCTTTGAGTTGCATTTTAATATTATCTTCCCATCGAGAGCTGCAATTTTTAATTAAGATTTTGTATGTTCTTGCAATTCTTCCACGCGTGTTACATGCGGCAATCTCATGTGCCTTAATTTGAGTGCCCCGATTTCTTCATTTCATGGCGCAACGAAACGAAGCCTGTTTGACTTCTCATACTCATTCCAGCTGTTGCGAGGTCTTCCTGGATTTCAGGATCTTTTGGTTTACAACGTAGAATGTTTTCGCTATTTCTTCATCAGCCATTCTGGGCAATTATGTAAAGGTAAAGATGAAACCATCCCTGTAAGAGGCTATGGAGGCCCATAGGGTTGTGAGACGTCGAGGCTCCCACATTTTCTAGACATTTGGCTCACAGATCGCGGTGAGGCTGTCAGCCTTACGCGCCGGCCTTTACCCCCAGTAACATTCCTAGTACTGATTTCTGTTAGAAGCTGGGTAGACACCAGAGTCATGGTGTTGCTGGAAGGTCAATTGAAAAATCTATTGACCCCATCTGTAATTGAACCCGCGGCCTACCGGCTTGTAGCACAGTGTCTTAACGCTACAGCGTGATCAATCTGATGTATCCCCACTAAGAAAAAAAATCGGCACACAATTTCCATTCCACTAAGTCTCCTCAGGGATTAGGCAGTCTGGAGGCTCCATCTTGTGATGCTCTCTGTCTTTTCCATCAGCAATCAACCCCAGCCAAAGTGAGAGCCCTCCCCTATAGATAGAGCCCAATAAACTCACTCGCTTCACTTGTTGGGCTGCTACAGGCGGTCCCAGAATTGGCGCCTCATCCGCCACCTCGTTACGCGGAAGACACTTACAGATGGTCTCTCATCTCCTGACACAGCAGCGCAGTAGATTAACACTGCGACAGGAGAACACAGAAACTACTGACAAACTAACCTGCTATGTGATATTAGAACAGGAAGCTTGGAGTCTGAACACAACACCCTCAGAGGGATCAATCCCTAAGGACATGAGTATAATCCACATTATTAAAGCCTGTGACATAGTAATTTAAAGCTATCCCCAAGCACGCTAGTCTAACCCACATTATTAATGTTCTAAAGCTTGTGAATTATAGCCATTTAATGCTAAACACGACAGAAGCCCAATAGATCGGCTCGGGATACTTACATTATAATCGCTACAGCCAAAGAAATCGGCTCGTTGTTAATCCTTTAATATAAGATGATATTAATAGATGGCGTTGAATGTGGCATATCGGTCTTTATAGCAGAGACTGTTTTTTTTATTTCTATAATTTCGAGATTTATCATTGTTACAACAACAATGAATTTTGGAACTTTAATATGCTGCGTAGTAGATCTTGAATGATCGAAAACTATTTCAGTATATCGTGTCTGTTCCGTGAGTACTGATAAGCTTTTGGTGCGGATATTTGATGTGTTGTTTGCTGTATAAATGAGACGATTTACGATTAATTATTCATGCTTGTTATTCGTGGGAGATTGCGCCAAATATCGGTCTCGACTTATCACTCGATAACACGTACGTCTCAGAAGGAATACGGAAGAGAGAAAGGGCAGATAATGATACTGAAGCTTATAATAATGGATGAGATTTGCTATTGAATTATGAATAGATGTTATTAGAATAATATATATCAATGTAATAATAATACCTGTTACCGCCTAGGAAATAAGTCCTGGGAAGATAAGGAGACCCTGCAGAAGTATTCTGTGGTATAAGAAGAAAATTAGTTCTGTAAGATAAGGAGTTCTTGCCAGTGGTGGTTATGAGGAATTCTGTCTTCTGGAATATACGTAAATCTGTGTAGTCCGTTGAAAATCAACCGATGTTTCGAAGGAACATGTCTCTTCCACCTTCAGGGTAGGATGGTAAGCCCAACAGGACACCAGCTAAGCTTGCTACCTCTTTCATTTTGTCTTTTTTTTCGATCCTGAAGGTGGAGGCGGCATACTCCTGCGAAACTTCTGTTGATTTTTAACGGCATACACGGTGTTATATTCCAGAAGATCGAATATTTCAAAATTGTTGAATTTTAAATTTCCTGAACTTTCCACATTCAGGTAGTTGGACCCTCAAACTTTTTCCTATTGGTGGTACTCGGAGAAGGCAGAGGGTTGGGTACTGGAAGAAGGGCCACAGAGATGCGAGGGAGATAGACAGCCAGGAATTGATCGGGCCGAATCGGTCGAGGCAGTAGGACGGGGTACAGTACGACCGAAAATAACATGCTCACTTTACATTTCAGCACGCAAATCTTTACACAAACACATTTCAGACATTATTTTGGGCTCCTGTTCACGTGATTTATTTTATAACGACGTAACAACTGTTGAGCTTATACAGATCAGTACGTTATGGTATAAAGGCTTATGGCGTATAGACCCGTTGCTGGGCAAAGACCTCGAAACAAATAACGTGTATAGACGTTGTTATGCAATATTAGAATAAAAAACAGCTGTTTCTCAGCAACGGGACAGTAAAGGCTAGAAGAATGGTGTTTTCAGTGTTGTCCGTGCAAAGCTTTTCTAAAGAGCAGAATTGGGGTAATCCAGTTAGATGAGGGTTGGAGTTGAGTCGACCCTGGAGATGGAAGCAGAATGTTCCTCCGAAATGACGGTTGACTTTCAACAAACTACAGGTCGTTATGTCCCAGAATGTTCTCACGTGTAGTATGTGTGACTATAGACGGGGTTTGGATTGGTGACTGGATTTATTGACCACTTACAGGTCGTAACTACAGATAGCTGTAACATTATCGCTGATTTCCACAATTTACAGATTACTACTCGCTACGTTTTCTCCAGTCTGCAGTGTCTTCACCAGGCGTTTCCTGGTAACTGTGTCAAACAGCAGAGATTCTTCAGCTTCCCGCCCTCAACTCCACTCTTCACAGAATTCCGTAGAGAAATGACTGTAGCTCAGAGTCACAGTTTCTTTACGACTTGCCGTTTCCTTCCAAAGTCTTGGCGACAAGCCCCTTGAGACTCACGACCAGTAATTTTATTTTCTAACCGAACACTTGCGGCTATAGTCCTCATGTAACATGCTCTCTGACGAGAGGCTGGGTCTCTGTTTTACGATTGCTGATGGTTCTCGCCAGCACAGTAATTTTCAGGTTTGAGTCCAGCGGAACTCATGACCATATTTTACTGTCTCAGATTTGAGGCTTCCTCAAACTGGAGGGCCAGGTCCCCGTATTTACACGCCCTGCCCCAGGATCAGGGTGGCTTGGTTATACCACCAGGCACTGGGTTCCCTTTTCGTCGCGTCCAACGACTCGGAAGGCTACGAGGGGGGTATTCCATCCACCTACACACGGGAGCAGCTCGGCTTGTGTCCTCGTTATGTAAACCTCTTTACACGGACCGAGTAGAAAACACCGTTTCCAACAGTTTATCTATTGTAGTTCAATTGTTGCTTGATAAAAATTTGCTGCCTAGCAACGGCAGTTATCACGTGTGTTCCGGGGTCGTTGCCTAGAAAAGAGTCTATACTCGACAAAATTAAACACTTCGAGAATTGCCGAGTTTTCAGAAATTGCTTAAAACTGCAGAACAACCCTTTTACATGAAGAAAGATCCAGAAATATTAATACGGGAATCCCCCTTTTCTAAGTTGCTCATCTAAGAAGTAAGAGATAATTTCCCTTAGTTTACACTATTCTCTTACTGGTTTCTGACGCCGTGTTATTTGATATTTAGAAAGTTTCTGCTGAGTTTTCTGTCTCCATCTTCATAGTCAGATTTCTCCAAAGTTTTGATAAGAATCTACTAAACTACACGGCGTCTGATACCAGAATACAATCTTCAGAGTCATCGACGTGAAAATCTCAGTTTTCGTAAGTCCAGAGTTGTTTGTTATCCTCTTATTCTCCTGTTTCTTCCGCTCACAGTTTTCTCTCCATGTTCCTCTTACTTCATAATCATTTTCCTTTGCATCTTGTATACTTTCTCACACACGTAATGCAAGAATCTGTTGTGAACCTCAAGGAAACTTTCTCGAGATTTCGAGGGATTTTCGTTTTCAGCCACCCTGAATATGAAAATGTGGTTTTTGGTGAAACGTTTGCCAATCTATGTATATACGTATGTATGTATGTATGTATGTATGTATGTATGTAACATGTGCGTCTCGCTAGCGCCTGAAAGGATTGGACGATTTTTATTTCGTATTCAGCATTCAAGAATTTATCCATCACACGTCGGAGCCTGGTGAATACGAACATTCAAGCTAAAAAAAAAAAGATAATAATAATAAGGGTCCTACAAATGGGCCTGAAAAACAGAATTTCTGTTTTCTCGAAAATAGCTCCAACGGTCTTGATATTATTGATTTGTGAAAAAGGTCTCCCTAAGTGAAACCTCATAATTATCATTAAATTCAATTGAATTCTTGTTTATTTACGTGCGAACTTTACAGCCCAGATGCCAATTACAAAGTTAGCACAAGTACGTAGAAAGAAACAACAAAAACTTACAAACAAAATACAAGGAAAGCAGTTTGTAATGATAATAATAATAATAATAATAATAATAATAATAATAATAGTTCCACGTAAGATCAAATTTGTCATTACAAGGCGAGAAAAGTCAAATAAATATATTTACGATAGTTATGCCCATTATGCGGCTGGAGAAGATGATGATGATAATAAATAATAATTATGATATAAAAGGCGATTAAAGAGAACGTTTTTGGCTCAGAATACGTCAGCGTCCGTGCAGACATCATTACCAGGTGCTACACATCTAGCAGAAGGACAATTTTTATACGAGAAGCAGACATTAAAGAAAGCAGAGCTCTGATATACCGAGCAGGAACTCGAAGAACAACAATTTCCAAAACAGAAGGACAGAACTTAGAACCAAAATGAACTTGAATAAGAGAGAGAGCATCGAGACGATGCGTCCCCATACGTAGAGTGTGCAAGTTTAATAGCAGTATTGGGCTTCAGGAAAGAAACATTTAAAACAGAGGGTCGAAACCTCTGCTGGATGCGTTCCAGCTTGTTGCAGTCAGTTGACATAATCGAATTCCTGACAACGGACGTTTATTCAAACTTAGATCTAACTCAGATATAATTTGTGCATACATTCAAGAGATGAGAAGGCTAAGGTAATGCTTCGAACTAGAGTCAACAGCTTAATACAATGAGAAGAAATATGATTGAAGTTATGAAAATGAAGTTTAATATCAATAAATATTCCCATATATTTATTATCGATTAGGTTAAGCAATAAATTCTAGCATCAATTGTGTTTAAGAGCATCGACGCTGGTTGATTCTCTACTCACGTTCCTCCTTCTAATCAATTTACTTATTGCTCCTTACTGTAGTGAGTAGATTGTAAATTCGCAGAGAAATAAAAAAAATATCTTTATTATCGTCCATCATGGTTATGGAGGGTTAACATATTTTATAATTATAGATCAGTACTTTAGTTTTCGTGGAGAACGATATAACATTAGTTTTACTGATACTGAGTTTTATACAAACAGTTGTCCAATAAACGTGTATAGAATTAAATTCAGGCTCTAGTACATTGCAGTCTTCAGGACACTTGATGACTCAATAGAGTTCGATATCGATCCATCGAATATGCTGAAGAATAATGATAATATCGATACGTCCCCCGGGGAGCCGAAAGCCAAATTTCAACTTTATTGGTAATGACTAGTAATGATTCAATTTTGGCCTATAGAGGCAATGAACCCAGATGATGTTTACAGAAGGTAACTTCATTGAAACAGTTTAATACAGATATGACAGAAGGCCGTGAACCGCCAAGCATATGTGAGAAAGTATATGTAATGTATTTGCTCAGATTTCTTGTCATAATGTCCCTCCTGTCTTTTATATTTACTCCCATCTTCCACCTTTTCATCTCCTCTCTCCTCCAACTCTTTCACCGCCTTCTCTTTAATCTCTTCCTACTTTCGCATGGGCTCCTCTTTGCCCCTCTCCAGTGATATAACCCTCACAATGAAAGGAGTAATGAGGAGCTTATGACATCGGTCCCTCCATGCGTGTCATCTCCAGCTACAGTTGACAGATCGGTTGAAGAGGTATTGTCTGTTTAGAACATCTCTGAGGGCACGTCACGACGTCAGTAGGCAACCTTACGGAAGAAGTCGCTATGTGTTCAGGGCCTTCCGGTTCTCGTTGTATGTTCAAAATAGGAAGCCGGGATAGCTCAGTAGGTACAGCGACGGGCTACAGGCTGGACGGCGGATGTTCTATTCCATGCTGTGGCATGGGATTTTTCTCTGTTCCACAGCGTCCATACCGGGTCCGAACCCCACCCAGCCTCCTATCCAACGGGAACTGGGGTTCTTTCTCTCGGGGGTAAAGCGGCTGGGGCGTGAAGCATGTCGTTCACCTCCGTGCAGTGTCTAGGTCAAGAATGAAAGAGCTATATTTTCACTTCCCCATACGCCTTCATACCATAGTGCTTAACTAATTAAGCGTAGGAACAAATTATGTAATAATTAATGTTGTGGTCTTGTGGGTTTTGACGTTTCAGAGGAAAATACTGCCTCTGTCTTCAGGGTTCTAGTTTGTAGGTTCAGTTATAATTACGTGGTCAAGTTACGAAGAAAGTGGCCATGGGGCCAAAGCGAGAAGGTAAAGAAAGGAACCCGACCCGAGCCAAAGGGAGAAGGGGGAGGAAATCCCCTATAAGGGACACATTCTACAAAATTTATGGGGATGATATAACGATCTGCGTCATACTCTAATGATAACTCACACTCAGTTGTATTCTTTGTCACAAAACCCCGTAATAAGAAGGCTCAAAATTTTAATGACACCGATTATACAGAATGATTCTAAATTATTGTCGGAGTTTCCGTGGCGTATAAAGGTAAATACAGACAATAACCCGAAGGTTCATTACAGTGTTCACAAGAGCCCTCCACCGGTCCCTATCCTGAGCCAGATTAATCCAATCCACACCATCCAATCCTATCTTTCTAAGATCCATTTTAATATTGTCCACCCATCTACGTCTTGGTCTTACCAGTTATCTCTTTCCTTCTGGCTTTCCCACCAATATCCTATATGCATTACTCTTCTCTCCCATTCGTGCTACATGTCCTGCCCACCTCATCCTCCTTGACTTGATCATAACCGGTGTTAAACTGCTTTCCTTATACGTGTCTTCATCTTTTAGTTCTTATTAAAGTTTTTGTTATTGCTAGTGAGGTTGGACTAAGTCCCTTGTACTGCGGCCACTTCTGGCCTATTGTACCAGCCCCAGATGAGACGTGAGGGTGATTGTGGAGCAATTGGTGGAATGAAGATTGGCAGGGGAAACCGAAGTACTAGGAGAAAATCCGCCCCAGCGCCACTTTGTCCACCGCAAATCCCACTTGACCAGACCCGGGATCGAACCCGGGCCGCCACGGTGGGAAGCCAGCGACTAACCGCGTGAGCTGTGACGCGGCCTCTTATTGAAGTTACTGCCCATGAAAGAGTGATTTTTCTCCCAGTTCAAACTTATACCATTGTCCCAGCTCCTTCTTGTGTTTGTATTTCTTTATCTTCGTGTACAGTACTAGTAGAAGGCGAAGGGACCACGCGTAGGAACTCCTGTAGCCAGTGAGTTATGCTACCCGCAAACGTATAAATTACAAATGAGGCCTAGAGGGGTTCAATTTAAGGTTGAATTGGACAGAAGACTCCCTTACACCTTGATTTGTACATTGCTCAGTTCACTACAGTGGAACGATGCGATCGGGGTGCACTTCCTTCCCCAGAACAACACCCCAACTCCACCAGCTGCCCTCACACTGGCACTGTATGCATGCTCCTTAGTCTTGGCCGCGCCATAGCTCAAGCGGTTAGCCCGGGTTCGATCCAGGGTCTTGAGAAGTGGGATTTGTGGTGGACAAAGTGGCGCTGGGACAGGTTTTCTCCGAGTACTTCGATTTCCCCTGCCAATCTTCATTCCACCAATTGCTCCACAGTCACCCTTACCTATCATCTGGGGCTGGTACAATAGGCCAGAAGTGGCTTCAGTTCAAGGGATTTAGTCCCACGCCACTAGCAATAAAAGAAAATCAGTCTTCATGAAGATGACGTCATCGTCGTCTTATCGAGTATAATTTTATTTGGATTATCCTTCTTACTATATTTATCGTAGGTATTTTTGTACAAATGTTTTTTCGTCTTTTGGTTGCAAACCATCATCATCGTCATCATAACCGTCATCATCACAATAATCCTTATCGTCATTGTCATCATTTTCATAAACCACGTGGGTTATCGCAGCGGCAGTGTTCTACATACTTTCCGAGACGCATTTGGCTCCCGTATCTACCATTACACTTCCTGACGAGTTCTTGGATTTCTTCAGTGCCTCCAGGAAATTTCAGAGACAGCATATCTATTAGGCTATAGTCGATTCCTTTCAAATCCCTTCCGGTTCATCATTCATCTATCATCTTGACATTCGCGCTGTGTATATTGTCACAAGAAGGAGTGGTTATCGACGGGGTTTTGGTTTCGATATTGGATTTATTGACAACTTTGAGACACGACTAGTGACTACAGTTAATTATAGCGCCATTGCTAATCCGCGCAATTTATAGTCCAGTAGAGCACGCTAAGTCTTCTCCAGCCTGCAGTGTTGTGTTCAGGCTACTTCCGCAGGGGTAAAGAGGCCAGGGCGAGACGCTGACTACTCACCACCATCAGTAACGGCTGCTTATTCTTGCTTATTAAGAATACGTTGCCTAGCAGCGGATGATGTTTCGTTGTTTGTTCCACAGTCATTACCTAGGAACGGGTCTACACGCTACATTTTGTAGCGCCGAATGGTGAAAAGGCAGAGTGGCCTTTCTGCCCAGTCAATTAAGCATTATTCCATGAAGGCGTATAGGGAAGTGAAGGTACACCTCCACCATTCTTGATCTCAGTATTATTAAGACAATACAAATTGCAAAGAATTTAGAAGGAAGAGCTCGTGTAACATTTCAAGGGGGTATCCCGAAATTCACAGGAAGAAAATGAAGAAAACCACGCAAACCCGATATCAGGTTACTTGGTTTTTCGGTTGATATTTGAGTTTCTTTTAGTTTTTTTTTTTTTTGAGTCAGACTGAGTGCACTTGGTACGTCGACCACTCTTGAATCTATTTTATCAGGCCCGGATGACAGATGATGAGTGTGGAGCAGTCAGTGGAATGAGAATTGGCAAGGGAAACCGAAGTACTAGGACAAAATCTACCCCAGTGCCACTTTGTCCACCACATATCCCACATGATCTGACCTGGGCTCGAGCCCGGCCGCTGAAGTGGGAAGCGGGCAACTAACCACTTGAGTTATGACCTGGCCACATGCTTGAGTTAATCTGTCGTCTCTGTTGTATTAAAATTGCTTCTTAAATTTCTATGTTAGGTCTACACAACGTCCAGGAAAGAAATACATAGAAGAAATTGGTTCCAGAATCCGGAATGGAAAACCACTTCAAAACAAAGGTTAAGATGGGAGAATAATATTACAACAAATCTTAAATAAGATGCGAGGATATTAGCCGGAATTATGAAGGCCAAAACAGAGACCAGTGGAGGGCTCCTGTGAACACGCTGACAGACTTTTGAGTTTCACAAAAGATGGGGATTTATTGACCATCTGAGCGACTATTCTGCTCCATGGAGTTACTTATTCATGAATTAATGAATACTTTATGAGGTCCATTACGGTTTACACTTCAGGCTGCCCGTTTTTTGTGAGTCCTTGGGCCTTCTCATCAGGAGCCAAATATTCGTATAGTAGAGGACTCGTCTGTTATACATAAACATTTTAATTATACACATCCCATTACTACTCCTAATAATTACTATTCATATAAATTTATTCGTGCTTCACTCTCGTGCTTTCTTGCTATCCTGTCCAATTTAACTTTATATTAAACATATATACACCTACTCTAGGCTTACTTTCTTTATATAAAAAAATAGGAGTTCTGGGAAGAACTAATCACTTACTTTCCTCGATACGACACGGACCGTATAGAAACGAAGCGTCAAACAATTATTCTATCATTGTGTTTGAATTCGTTGCAGCGGTAACGTTCTTACCTAGCCGTTGCCTAGCAACGACAGAGGAATATACAAATAAATACACAGACTGATTGATGGCAGGTGTTTATGCAGTATGCCGTTGAGAAGGATTCAGTTGCCATGATATACGTACAGAGTATTATAAAGACTGATTCAGACATTTTAAGATTTGATTGTGGAAGGGAGTACAGACATAAATACTAATTTTTTTTCGAAATAAGGAAGGGGAGCTAATAAAAGGGGGTTTTCGATATCACCTGACTCTCTCTCTTTCTCCTCCTATCTGTGTATTCCCCCTCATTTGTTAGGAGGCTTATGAGATCACCTTGCTGTCTGTGTGTCTGTGTATTCCTAATTTTTTCGTTGTCTATGCGGTCCATATCGTATCTGAGGATATAGGGCGATTAGTTCTTTCCAGAACTTTTTTTTTATTTCTCTGTGTTCTTAGAACTTCTTATTTTCTTCTTCCTCCAGTTTGGAGCATAAGGCATCTGTAAAATGCTTCGTTTCACTGCAGTTTCTTAATCTGTGACAGTCGGTAGGACTCCTTGGACAGGGTATCAGCCCCAGTATCCATACCTTGAGTGGGGTTCGAACCCACGATCCCAAAGTTCGAGAGAGAAGACATTTCATGCCTTACACCGCGCGATCACTGCGATCGTCCTTTTTAAAACCTACTGCCCTCTAAACATCTATTTATACAGTGATATTCCTAAAAGTCTTTTCCAAAATCTTGTTCATCCAAATTTTCTTTTCTTCACATCTCAATAATTTGCCTTTTTCGATCTGTATGTTACACATGGAACGAATTCCCTGATCATTCATCCCTCTAACACCCCCTCATTAACCATATTTTTTTCTTCTAAATATAGGTTTGTGTGTTTATATATCTGCATATAGTAACTAAAAGCGACAGAGGGAAGCTTATATAGTTATAAAGGAAGTTACATATTGAATTGTTACGTAGAAGTTACTGAACTTTATTTCTGTGTTGTAAATTAATAACTCTTTTTTTTTCCTGGCCAGAATTTTTGTTACCTCATGATATGACAATTCTCAGTGCAAGCAGCTGGGATCTATCTACTTGTGTGTTTAATAAAAGCCTTTGAAAATTCGCAGCGGGTGATCGCGTATGATTTGATATGAAATACACGGCTCAGGGACATTTGTCAGGAATACGGAATATAGATTGGATTTGTTTTAGTGTGACATTGTTAACAACGAGATATAGAGCGCTCTCTGGTTTTCTCCTTTTTTGTAGCTGCGGTACAGAATCAGTTGAGTTGATTTGCTTTTGTTTTGCTGTGACATGTTTAATTTTCAACGTACTCCATTGCAGTACAGATATCTAGCGAGTTCTCGCTTCGGAATTCGATATATCGCACTGATCTTACATTCGAAGGAGGTCGTGCCATAGCTCAGGAAGATAGCAATTTATCATTCTACCTTTCCACACTAACAGCATCGTAAAAGAGCACACAGAAATCTCCAACTTTTATAGAACTCAATAGAATCCATAGGTTCGTTGCCGTATTCACAAAATCCATCCACTTTTTCCCAATTTTTTAAGCCCGATTTTAGTATGATTTTCTGATGCCTTCTAAATCCCCACTACAATAGTCTATCAATTTAATGTTTCTCATGCTTGCTAAACGACCCTGTCACAACGTGACGGATACTGAGCTATTGCATAGCAACAGACGTGTTTCCAGAGCCGTTTCCCCTCAAAGTCTGTCTCTGCTGGCTTCACAGTTTTGGCTTTCAGCAAATAAACCACAATATTATGTCTTCTTTAAAAAAAACGAAGTTCGCTGGATCCTAATGAAAATCAAATCAACAAAACTAATTTGATTTGTATTTATTTCCATTTTATATATTTGTTTGTAATCTACATTGTATACAAGTATAAATTAATATCAAACATTACTATTCCACAATTCACCACATTACATAATAGCATTATATTTGCATATTATTTCTGATATTCTGTAACTCTACTATCAATATGTGCTCTCCTATTTCCTGTACATGAATTCCAACTATTCCACGAACATACTGTATT
The DNA here is from genome assembly GCF_002891405.2 of Cryptotermes secundus. Classification (NCBI taxonomy): domain Eukaryota; kingdom Metazoa; phylum Arthropoda; class Insecta; order Blattodea; family Kalotermitidae; genus Cryptotermes; species Cryptotermes secundus. The sequence goes on from NW_019740656.1 coordinate 4,003,304, forward strand.
ATTTACGTATTAATGGATTTTAAAATACATTGCCAGCCGCAGTATTATGCCAATAGATGCCTCTACGTTCATTCTTTACATGTCAGTGTATTATAAAACGTCAGCTATGTCAGTGAGTGATAGTAATGATTGTTTTGTTTACTATATACATATATCTATGCACGTAACAACACTAGAGCACTTAACGAGGATGGAGAGTGATTACTTGCTTATATTCCCGGAAATTACAGGATTATATCCATCCCTCGCCATTACCATTCAGCATTTAATGGTTCTGAAGTGTTAGGATTTGTGGATTTTTAACCATTTACACGCAATACGTGAATTTTCTCACTAAAACAGCTGTATAGTCTGGTACAAAGATTCAAACTTTTGACAATAACATGTCGCACCCTTGTTTAGAGCAGTACGTTTTCATGAAATGTTGGTTCCTGCCTATCTGATGATTTGTTGTCGTTACCAGGCGACCACAAATACGAAGTCATCCATGTAACAGACAGTGGAGGTCCATAGCGCTGTGAGACGTCGAGATTCCCACATTTTCTAGACAATCAACTCACAGTTTGTGGTGAGTTGTCAGTCATACGTCCCGGTCTGCCGTCCTTTACACACAGGAAGATTCCTGGTACTCATTTCTGGTAGATTCTGCGTCGACTTCAAGGCCACAGTGTGGCTGGAAGGATTAGGACAATTGAAAAATCCAATGACCTCATCTGGAATCGAAACCGCGACCTTCCGGTTTGTAGCACAGTGCCGCAACCAACTCCGCACTGCCCCACAAATACCTCTTAGAGAAATGTTACATGATACTGTACAGTACGGTGTCTGAAATGCGATTGGTTTTGAGACTATGAACTTTTATCTGAAATAAACGAACATCATGTCTCATGAAGTAGCTAAACAAAAAAGCAAATAATATATGAAGAATATATTTGTATTTATCTTGTATTTAGACCTTGTCGTTTTAACAGAATGTGGAGTGTGCCTGATCGAGTCAACTAAACGAGATAATGATTGTTGAGTGCGTACAACAAGGCCATAGTTATGTAAGATTTGAGGCTTTCACGGCGGTGACTATGAAGAACGCAGTCTTCTGGGATTTGGCGCCGTGTATATGTGGTGTTAACCGACGTTTCGGATGAACGTATCGCCTCCATCTTCAGGGTAGAAGAAAAAATATAAGAAATATGCAAGCGAAGAGACCGTGAGAACCGGTAAAAGCAGACTGTAGTCTGTAGTATATTTTTTCTTCTACCCTGAAGATGGAGGCGATACGTTCATCCGAAACGTCGGTTAACACCACATATACACGGTGCCAAATCCCAGAAGACTGCCTTCTTCAAGGCCATAGTTACATTTCGTCACCTTCGTTCCCTTCTACAAAATATTGGCAACCCCTGTCCCTCTATTACCTGCCACATGACAGGTATAAAACTCGGGCATTATATATCTCCTGTTTCATCCAAAATGTTGGATTCAATTTGTCATGTTAGGCTAAAATATACTGTAATTTGTTTGAAATCTGTGCTAAGTACTGAATGAGCGCTTTAATTACAGAACCGAATTATTTTGCAGGCAAACCCTGGGCAACGGAACTCTGTATTTCCCACCGTTTCGCGCCGAGGACTATCGTGCAGACGTCCATTCGACGGTATACCGTTGCAAGGCGTCAAATCTAGGCGGCGCCATCCTCAGTAGAGACGTCAAGGTCAGAGCGGGTAAGTGCCACAAACATTTCTACAGTTTGTCGGTCTGTTGAATAAAGTAGTAGTACGAATGGATATTCAGTCTCTTTAAAGTATATTATTTTAATCCTTTAAAGATTTAATCTCTTCTACATAAAATACAAAAAATCAGTTTGTACCTCACAAGAAACACGTTATATCTGTGCTACAAAGCCCAACCGGTTAATGCTCTTTAGGGAAACAGTCGTTGTTTATTGTGAAAACCATACGGAACACACAAATACACTCCGTGGGTAGAAAGCAGATTTTTAGTATGTTACTGCGGGCGGTACAGAATCACTGAGATTTAGAGTGTACGAGAATGTAAACAAACGATATTTTATGAGCACGGAATGAACTAAATTATTCGTATTTTACCAGTAATTTGAATTTTTAGCATTTTCGAAAGCGTAACTATTTGTATAAGTACAAATTCTAAGAACTAAATTCAGATACTTCAGTCGTGTGAATACTTTGGTAGAAATGTGAGCGGACATAATATTTTTAAAATTTTGTAAGAAAATAATTTTATATCTTTTATCAAAATGTAATTGTTGGCAGAGGCAATGCTAGAAGACTTTCCTAGCTTTTCTTGATATCGGATCCACAGATATTGTTAACTTAATAAAATATTTAAATCTTTCTTTGCTGAGCTGAATTTAGAAGAACAATTCTTTCTTTCATTATACGTGGTCTGTTAAAAACAGTTCCGGAACTTTTGAAATAGCGCGCCAACTCGATGTCTTGGTAATGTCGGGTAAGTTGTGCTACCTAGTGGCATACTTTTGGCCGCGCCATAGCTCAAGCTGTTAGTCGCTGGCTTCCCACCGAGGCGGCCCGGGTTCGATCCCGGGTCTGGTCGAGTGGGATTTGCGGTGGACAAAGTGGCGCTGGGGCAGGTATTCTCCGAGTACTTCGGTTTCCCCTGCCAATCTTCGTTCCACCAATTCTCCACAATCACCCTCACCTATCATCTGGGACTGGTACAATAGGCCAGAAGTGGCCGCAGTACAAGGGACTTAGTCCCACCCCACTAGCAATAAAAAATAGTGGCATGCTTCCTAATTATCATCCTTTTTGCGGCATCATCCTGCTGTGATTAGTCATCGTCTTAGAGCTATTTGTTCACTTGCGTGTAATGGGTGCCTTGCGATATATAAATTCGAGATCGCTGCTGATCGCGGCGTAATAACAGTAAATTTTGCTTTAAGCTAGGGAAAACGTTAACGGAGACTGGTGAAATGTTGAAAAACGTTTATGGTGATCAGTGCATGAGCCGTACACGTTGTTATGAATGGTTTAAGCGATTTAAGGGCGGTCGGCAGTCAACACATGATGAGCTGCGTTTGGGATGCCCCTCAACGTCATGTGACGACGCTCAAGTTGCGCAAGTTCGTGATATTGTGCGTTCCGATCGTCGTTTTACAGTGCAGGAAATATCAAAAGAGTGCAACATATTGATCGGTTCCTTGTGCAACGGTGAACTGTAAACTGAGTAAATCAGCGATAGCGCTGTATTGATTGTAATTAAGAGAGATTGTATAAGAATTTGATGAACCTAATCACCAATCCAAACCCCGTCTACAAGTCACTAATATACACATGTGACAATATTTTAGACGCAGAATATTTAGGAGTATATACTTATATATTTTTTATCTAAAGTCAGCTCTACTGTGATTCAAAGACGTAATTTTATACAGCTTTTAATTTTTTTTCTAGCTGGTGTATCCATAACTTAGAAACATCTATATATGACCTATTACATTTAACGAATACTTACACCAGCTTACTAATTTTATCCTACATTGCACCAAGCATAGTTCGGAGGATAATATTAATATGGATCTTAGATGTATATGATTTAGTATGAAATGGATTAATCTGGCTCGTGATAGGTACAAGTGGCGAGCTCTTGCGAAGACACTAATGTAGCTTCGGGCTCCATAGAATGTTGGAAATTTCTCGAGTAGCTAAGAGACCGATCGAGACCCAAGAGGAACAACAGTTCTGTGGAGTCAGTTCTTACATGAAGCAAGTTCGCTAAAGCGATGAACGTTTCTGCTTTGTTTTCGGGAGGCTCCCGTTTCCAGTCTCGATGAGTCATCAATTAAATGCAGGAAAGTTATCTCAAATTAGGACCGAGCCGTTTTCTTCAACACCCTTTCCAATTCATTACCCGCTGGTCACCCTGATCATATCGGGATGGTCAAAGTATGGAAACACCCAACAAAAGACACATTACCCTGACTAATATGGTGTAGGACAACCTCTGGCTTGCAGTCTCCTTGGAATGGATAAATAGAGGTCCTGTATGATTTGCAAGGGAATCTTGTACCATTCTTCCTGCAAAACATTGGCAAGTTCTGTTAACGATGATGGAGGTGGATAGCGCGCACGCAGATTGCTCTCCAAAACAGACCACAAAGGCTCAATAATATTGATATCTGGCGATTGTGGGGGCCATGGGAGACGTGACACTTCATCTTCGTGCTCAGAAAACCAGTCCTGGACGATGTGAGCTATGTGAACACAGGCATTGTTGGCTTGGTAAATGGCATCACCATTAGGGAACAAAGTTTGCACCATGGGATGGACCTGGTCGCCCAAAATGGTCACATAGTCGTTGGCAGTGAGGTGACCTTGCAGGGTAATGATGGGTCCGACAGAATACCACGATATGGCTGCCCATACCATGATCGAACCCCCGCCATGTTTCACTCTTGGCAGCAAACAATCTGGATCGTAAGCTTGGGATGGCGTTCTCCAGGCGTAAACTCGGCCAGAAGTCGGAAACAGTGTGAAGGTGGACTCATCCGACCAAATGACCGTCTTCCATTGCTCCATAGTCCAGGATTTATGACTTCGGCACCACACTCTCCTCTTAGTGGCATTTTGATCACTGATGAGTGGCTTTGGAATTGCAGCTCGTCCAGAAATACCCTGCTTTGGGAGTTCCCTTCGTACTGTTTTGGTGCTGACAGGGTTTGTGAGTGTGACATTCAGTTGAACAGCCACTTTTGCAGCTGTAGTCTTCTTATTTTTCGTCACAATCCTACGCAATGTTCGTCTGTCTCGATCACTCAACACACATTTCCGTCCACGCTGGTATTTATCGGATGCGGTTTTTCCAGTCCTCCTGTATGCGGTCATAATCTTGGATACTGTGCCTCGGGAAACACCAAAATCTTCGGCTACCTTGCTTACGGAAGCACCCACAATACAGGCCCCAACAATTTGCCCGTGTTCGAATTCTGTTAGCTCTGACATGATGCACTAAAACTGCACAGAACACTGTCTCGACAACAAATGAAGCTTGCAACATATTGCGGAGGTTGTACAGGTAGTGGTATTGGGCAGATACGGCAGCATCACCTACAAACGTCACTAAAATAAACACTTCAATTCAGGCAAGAATTTCACGAGCTGTTTCCATATTTTTGTCCATCCCCTATATTGTCTGAGCTACTTATAGCTTCATTAGATACGTTACACACGGACGAAAGTCTATATGTAAGAAACTAAAACAGTCATTAGAAGAACACAATCCCTCCTAGTGCTTCAGAATTAATTTATATGTATGAGGATTATGGAGGGGTGGTAGGCTAATATAAGTGTGCCGGTGGTGATGGTGGGGGGGGGGGCATGAGTGTCTGTCCGGTACCGAAATAATTGAGAATCGCTGGTGCGGAAGAAGAGATGAACACAGATACCGGCTTCTGCTCCGGTTGGTGGGGCGAGAGGGGGGTGCAGCCGGCACGATGGTCATCAAAGTTTCACGGTGTTGTCATGACAACTGTGACCCGAATGCCTTGTTCCCTGGAGACGCACTGTGCCTCTGAACAGGAGAAATTGAGGTAAAAATAAAGAGCAGTAAACAGAGATATATGCAAAAACAGACCGTTAAAATGAAATGTATCTCGTAGCGTTAGTATTGTACATATGCGCATTGCGAGCTAACACATCTCACATTACACCTTGAATTAAACGATGATATATCGAGTGTAAATATCCATTTATTAGGCTAGTTGCTAGGTAATCATGGGTTCTTTATATAGAGAAAGGAGTCCTAATTAAAATGTTCTGTATGTCTACTTGTGAACTAGCATTGACTCCTAAACCGCTGGACAGATTTTCTGAAAACTACACGCGATAGACATTCACTAAAATTTGTTGGACAATTGCAATTTTGCGACGTTTTATTAGGTAGAAATTTCTATGAAGAAAGCAGTCTTCTGGGATTTGGCACCGTGTATATGTGGTGTTAACCGACTGCTTTCTTCATAGTCACCGCCGTGAAAGCCTCAAATCTTACAGGTAGAAAATTCTAGTTTACACGAAGCCGTGTTTTGACTTTTCCCACACATGACTTGGAACTTTTCACATATATTCTCGAAGCTCGAAATGGGATAATTTTACCGAAAAAGTTGGTTATTAGAGATTTCCATCCGTGTTAAATCAGAAGAAATCCTAGTTTGCATGAATCCATGTGTCCCATAAGAAGATATTTCACAGATTTTTTTGAAAGACTATACGGAAAACTTCAACTAAAATTTGTCGAATGTTTTCCTATTTTCAGACACATCACTTTATAATAAAACATAGTTTGCTTATGACTCTGAACTGACTTTCCATATAACTAATAAACCCTTCTACAGGCTTTATTACAATTTATATGTGACGCTTATTTTAATTTTATTTATTCACAATTTTGAGTAAGTTTAATAAACCTCAAAGATTGTAGTCCGTAATTTTGTGTACTACATTATGGAATATACACATTAAGAAAAGTTTAAGATAAATTTAATCAATTTTGACTTTCGGGAATATTTCCGGTAACCGTCCTCCAAATTTCCTAGGCACTTTCGTTCCCAAGAATGGATACTTAACCCAAAATATCATAACTCGAAATTTTTATTACCCATTTGGTTTAACAACCTTTACTTCTCAGTAAAATACACATTGCCGGTCACTGTAGCCAAGCGCTATGAGGTATGTACTGTCTTTGCTCCCTCGGAAGCCGGGATCTTGGGTTTCGAATCCCACAAAAGACATGCATGTTTTGTGCGTGTATGTATGCGTTTACTCTGTTTTTTTTCCTGTGTTCAGGTAGAGGCCTTGCGACGAGCTGATCACCCGTCTAAGGAGTCCTACCATCTGTAAAATGACCATGAAACTGAGAAATCAGCCCTATGTTCCAGTGGGAGCAAGAGGAGAAAATAATACACATTGAACCAGATTGAGCATTGCGAAATAACCGGCACGTTGTGAACTGCGCTTTCACTTGTCCCCTCCACACGCTTCTCGTCTGTTTCTGTGTTCTCCATAGACACTCCGAATGAAGTATAGCCCTGTTATTGTAGGGGAACAGTCATTTGATACCAGAAAACTACTTTTGTAAGGAAATGGTATTGAGGAAGGTAAAGTGGGAAACCGAGAAAAGGGTTTTATGAAATGTTGATTTGGTTACGACCTCATTTCAGTTCATGAACTCGTCTAACCGTACCAGTACCTCCGAGATTTGCATTTCTGGCAAACCTTTTTTTATTCCCGCATAGGTCGTCAAAGCGGTATGACATTTCAGCTCTACCCAAAGGTTCTGGTGGAAGGAGGAACAGTGCACCGTGACTGAATGAGTCTCAAGCCTTCAGGCCTTTACTGTCAGACAGACAAAAACGAAATCGATGAAAACAATTGTGTAAAAAGTTAAATTTTAGAATAAGGTCTGTGGTGGACAGATGCATAAACGTCAGGGGTTTAATCGATATAGGATATGTAATGACATCCATGTCATATTTTGAATGAAAAGAGCTGGAACTGTCGTTTTAGCTCCTTAAAGTCATCTAAAAGGAAAAGGAATTGAATTGGGGGGGGGGGAGGATCATGAAAACACGACTGAGAAATCGTGACAATATCTGAGGCGTTTCATTTCGTGTCTGTAAATGTGAAAAAAAAACAGTAAAAGTAATCCATTTTTAAAAGTAGTAGCATATTGACCCGTTGTTGGCAACGGTCGTGAAACAAACTACGAGACAAAGATCATTTCTATGCAACAGCTTCGTGAGTACACAACAGTACTGGAGCCGTTATTAGGCAGCGGTCCGCAAGCAACAATGAAAATGCTGTTGGAAGCGGTGTTTTTATATGGTCCGATCCGAGACTATATCACTCGACCGGCCGTGATCAGTTAGTGAGTGCAGTGGAGTGGAGCGAGTTGGTTGGTGAGTGAGTCAGTTAGAGGACTGCCGCAGTTCAGTCCATGTGAGTTGTTGCTGTCAGAAGGCGGTAGCTGAGACACGGGGACAGTTCGGGAACCTAGAGTAAGGGGAACGTCCGCAGTTAGAAGCCGTTACAAGGCAACGACTGATGAAAAAGCAGCAGACTGAGAAGACTAACTACGTGCTGTAATAAATTTAAGAGTTTTTAAATTAGCGAAAGTGTTATAGTTACTTGTATTTACGATCTGTAAGTGTTCAGCAAATCCAATCAGCAATCCAACTCCCGTCTATAGTCACTCATGCAATTATCATTCAATAAATTTAAGTTCCATCCAGTTTTAAATAATTTTTAATCGTTTAGAACATTTTAATAGAAGGCTTACTTTAGAACCTAATAGTTGCTTAACTAGTCAAGAAATTCTGTCTTTTATAGAATCCGAAGGTTCAATACCAAGTTTAGAAGATCTCACCGTTCCACTCATTCCTGAGCCAGATGAACCCAATTGACAGCTTCACTGTCAGCTGTGAGTATATTATATAGAAAACATAGGAGCCTCGACGGTCTGTTACAGGAATAGCTTTAACTTGACATATCCGCAGATCTTGTTTGTTTAACATCTATTTTAATATTATCCAACTGAAAAGATTGGTTTCAAGGTAGCGCTCGAGGCATGTATTCAATAGGTGCTCTGTTCGATTCTCGGTAGAGAAATCAGCTGCCCGGACTGTCCTTATTCTTGAGTTTCCTCAGACACTCCTGGAAAATGATGGGGTAGTTCCTACGCTTAATCAACTAGATCTATGCCATGAAGACTTATGAGGAAGTGGAGGTATAATTCCACCATTCTTCAATTTGGCGCTAGATTGAAGTGAATTTTCAGCTTCACGACACGCCCGCTTTATCCCTGGGAAAATATCCCTAGGTACCCATTGGATATGAGGCTGGGTGGGCCCCAGAGCCGATCTGGATGCTGGGTAGAGAGAAATATTGTCATGCCGGCAATTGAACTTGGACCATCCGGCTCGTAGGCCGTTGCTATACCGACTGAGCTGTCGCGATTCCAAACTCCTTCTTCAAAAAGCATCCTACTTCTCGGCGCCATAGCACCTAGATATTGATAGCATCGTGAAGTAACCCACAAGAGCTACTACCTGGGTTTCAAGCTCTCAGTGGGTAACACAGGTTTCAGTTTGGAGTACAACAAGGGGACCTCTGGTGATGTGTTCTGTTTCCGTGGAGTGAAGTCTGAGGACTTGTTTTCTGTGAGAAGGGCTTCAGTCTTGTTAGAAATGAAGCCAGGATGCGTTGCCCTCTCGGCTGTGCTGTGAAGCGGATGCATTATCTGAGGCCAGACTCCATACCTCTGTCCTCTTTCCTCCGAGGTGCCTTGAGTAAAGTAAAGATTCCTGACTGCGCACACTCAGACGCTGGGTTAATTTCCTTTAATGTCAAATTCGATGTTATAACGACCGTGACTACGAATATTGCCGAAATCTGAACGAACTGCCTCCATCTTCAGGGAAAAAATGTAAGATTTATGAAGCTTTCATGATTGCGATATGAAGACTGGCTGCTGGAATGAGACACTATGTAGTCTGATAAATGTTTGCCGCGAAGGAATAAACTACTTCTATTTTCATGGTCGATCTTTGAAATTCGTACGGTGATCAATATTTAGATTATCGTATTTAGTACTGCCTGTGTCTTCAGGGAAAATAGTAAACATCTTGAGGTTATCACGGCTGTTATAAAGATTACTGTTTTATGGAATGGGGCATCGTGTACTCTGAAGTTTACCGACGTTGCGGTGGAATATACTGCTTCCATCTTCAGAGTAGAAGAGTAATATCTTTTGAGATGCCTACAGTGGTAAATTTTTAGATTATTTCTTCCTGAATATGACTCCGTGTAGTGTTGTAAATTTCTGCGGAATTTCTGAGGAACATGGTGCTTCCATCTTCAGGGTTGAAGATGGAGCCCACAGAGATTTACACGAGTGTGGTTATGAAGATTACTGTCTTCCTTAGTGTGACACTCTGCACGTGCAGACCTCTTACGATGCCGTCAGTACCCAAACCAAAGTGGTCACTCACTCACTCATGGAGCTGAGCCTTCCTTGAGAAACCGCCAATTCTGCAGCTACTCAAGAACTTCCCAGCATTTTATGGAACTCCAAGGTTCATTCCGTGTTCACAAGAGCCCTCCACTCGTCCATATCCTGAACCAGATCAATCCAATTCACACCATCCAATTCTCTCTCTATAAAATCAATTTTAATATTGTCCACATACCTATATCTTGGTGTTCCCCGTGATCTCTTTCTTTCTGGCTTTCCCACCAATATCCTATATGCAGTCCTCTTCTCCCTAATCGTGCTATATGTCCTGCCCACCTCATCCTTCTTGACTTGATCATTCTAATTATACTTGGAGAAGAGTGCAAGTTATGACGCTCCTCATTATGCAGTTTTCTCCAACCTTCTGTCACTTCGTCTCTCTTCTGTCCAAATATTCTCATCACACTGTTGACAAGCACCCCCAGTCTCTCTGGGGTCTGGGGTTCTCACAGCGGTGGGTAAGAACAATTTTATCTTCTGAGATATCACCCCGTGTAGTTGAAAGTCTATCGCTGTTTCGGAGGAACATTGCCCCATGCTTTCACTCTGGTTTCTTGCTTATGTTATTCTTCTATCCTGAGAATGGAGGCGAAATATTCCTCCGAAATGTAGGTTAACTTCAAACGGAGTATACGGCGTCATATCTCAGATGACACAGTTCTTCATCCTGCTTCTGTGTTCTTCCCTTAAAATTAAGAACCAAATTGCAGGCTCATACAAAATTACGGACAAAAAGGAAAATTGTAGTTTCGAATATATTTCATTTTTACATTCTCAAACGACAGACGAGAAGACAAAACTTCTGAACTGACTGGTAGCCATCATTACCAGAATTCAATCTACTCTTACTTTCTTAATGAACGAAGTTTTGATTTATTGCTGTCGTTCCCAAATATCTCTCGATTCGATTTACTTTGATTTTGTTTCTTATTTTGTGTTCTGGTAATTTTTTTGATGTTTTGAAATTAAGTTACAGTTTTGGTTCCTTCACCGTGACAATTTCTTCCTAACAATCATGGTTATTATATATACAAATTTATTGTGTGTTTTTTTTTTTTGCGACTGAATTATGTACCAAACGCAGTGCCTCTGATGTGAAGTTTGCCAAATGTTCATCCATACAGAGAGAGTTTTGCATGTGTAGTCCATTTGTAATATTCTGTTTTGTATAAATCATCATTAGAATGCATTTAGTTATGCAGAGGGAAAAGTATATATGTGACAGAATGATTAACCGTTTCTCGAGAAAGAATGTGTTCTTGTCATCATGAATAATTGCTCTTCTATCCGCAACGGCTCGCACCAGATGTGACCCCCGTGCCACTCTGATCTGTGCAGAAAGGTCAGAGGTTTATCCCTTGGGGTGGCTAGCGCCCTGAGCCCAAGCAGACCCTTCGTGGAACGTCCCCTTATGCTCCGTATTTCATTGGACACCCACAAATGAGCATTAAGAAAATTTTGAGGAGAATAATACACGTAATTAAATTCAATTGAATTAAAATCTGTATTATTTACCTGCCGATTCAACAGCCGCAAGGCCAGTTTCAGACACAGCACAGTGTAGATACAGGTAATTACATTATGGACAATCACAACATAAAGTCAAAGACAAATTACAGGCAAGCACTGGAGGAAAAACACATTAATGCAGACAAGTAAACAAACAGTAATAATAATAATAATAATAATAATAATAATAATTTCATTCAATCAGTATTTATGTACGTGATAACTTAAAAGCCCAAAGGCCAATTTCAAAGTGAGAAGGAGTAAAAAGAAAGAAACAAACCACACACACAAAGAAAATACGAAACAAGACCACCACTCACTCACGGAGCTAAGCCCTTCTTAAGAAACCTCCAGTTCTGCAGCTACTCAAGAATTTCCCAGCATTTTATGGAACCCGAAGGTTCATTACCGTGTTCACAAGAGCCCTCCACTGGTCCCTATCCTGAGCCAGATCAATCTAATGCGTACCATCCCATCATATCTCGCCTAGATCCAATTTAATACTATCCACCCACATATACCTTGGTCTTCCTAGTGGTCTTTTTCTCTCTGGAATCCTCATCAGTATCCTTGTATATGCATATCACCACATGAATTCATGCTGGGAGGTACAGCTGTTTTACGTGAAATCTTTTGTGTATGGCATGGGAAGGGTTAAATGATGCACTTTTTTTTTTGGCCGCGCTCATGAATGTTGTATGATCCAATTTGGGCAGAACGGGTTGCCCCTCTAGACCCCTAGGTATCCCTGTGACCACTCTGTGCATGACCCCTATCAGCTTCTCTTCCCCCTCTAGGGCTCCTCTGGGGTCCCTGTGGAGCCACACACAAATCTAGTTAAAAAAGTTAGACGCGCATGCGTCATGACGTTGTGCAATGCCCGCTGCTTGGCCGTAATATTATATGTCTGGCGCTGGGATCCATACGCAGTGTGTTCCCGGAAGTGAGTGCAGTTTACACTCAAACAGAACTGGATATTGCTTCCTGTCGCTGCTATTTGAGATACTTTATATGTTTTATTTGCAGTTACTTCAACGACTCAAGTCAGATTATGTAGCATCGAATGACAGTACGATAGTGAAAAATTGTTCGGGAAGCATTTTCCCGGAATTTTCCTGGAGGGAATGAGAAAAATCGCTTTAAAAGCTAAGGAAAGTCCGTTTCCGGGATGAGATTTTAAGCCAGATAAAAGGTAAATTTGTCCTTCTGCCTCAATTAATGAAGCACAACACCATGAATATATATGCCGGAGTGGAGGTACAGCTCCACCGTTCTTCATTTTGACACTGATGGAGGTGAGTTATCAGCTTCACGCCTCGTCCGCTTTACTAACGCTGAACTCTTATTCATTGGATAGGCGGCCGGATGGGCCTCAGAGTCATGCTAGACGCTGTGTAATACAAAAAAAAATCTTGTCTCTGCCGGTAATCGAACTCCGGCTGTCCAGCTTGTAGCCCATAAATAAAAAAGATAAATTCGCATAGTAGGGGGTGGTGTCCAGCTGCGTCCATTCGGCACGTCGGCCACAGAATGGCCTCTGGTACGTGCCCCAGGTGATTATGATGATTGAGAATTTTGTGGAATGAAGATTGGCAGGGGAAACCGAAGTACTCTGAGAAAACCTACCCCAGCGCCACATTGTCCACCAGAAATCCAACTTGACCAGACCCGGGCTCAAACCCGAGCCGCCGCGGTAGGAAACCAGCGATTAACCGCTTACGCTAATACGCGGCCCCTCGTAGCCAGTAACTTCACCGACTGAGCTATTGTGGCTTTGAGAAAATGAAGAGCTAACCAGGTGGAGTACGTTGGCATGGCGGTAACGTTTTATATTCGTATTCTTGAGGTGTTCAGTTCGAATTTCGGCTGGGACACAGTTCTTTCATGGTTATCTTCAGTCCCTATTGTTAAATTCTGATCTATTTTCTCGGTTAGACCACGACCGCCTCATTTCATATCCTTTCCAATTAATTATCTATTTTTTTATTTCTAGTGGGTCGGACTAAGTCCCTTGTACTGCGGCCACTTCTGGCCTATTGTACCAGCCCCAGATGATAGGTGAGGGTGATTGTGGAGCAATTGGTGGAATGAAGATTTACAGGGGAAACCGAAGTACTCGGAGAAAACCTGCCCCAGGGTCACTTTGTCCACCAAAAATCCCACTTGACCAGACCCAGTGGGAAGACAGCGACTAACCGCTTGAGCTATGGCGCGGCCAATTCATTATCTATCTTTCATGCTAACATTGAGCGCTGTACTGGCAGAGCCGTAAAATAACAAACCAAACTCCGGAGGAGGAGAGTAAGAAGAGCATGAGAGAAAACTAATTAGAAGGACGAAGAAGAAAACGAAAAGTTGAGGAAGATAAAAGGAATGACCACAAATTCTACAAAAGAATATGCTCTTTTTGCCTGCATCCGGGACACTGAATATGTAAAATTTATAAAGCGCAAAACTCATTTGCTCTGTGTGAGGTACAGTAACTCACGCTGCGGGAATGAGGAATATGCAGCCACGCCTAGCAACAGACAGTTTTCATCAGCGTCAGGACGTTCTCACCTCTGTAGCATTACCGTGTTACCCGGGTACACGCAGAGACCTGTCACGTCACGTATCTGTGATCCTTGATTCTGCCTGAAAGCCATGTCGCAGTTTGAATTGTTTACGATATCACCGTCTACCGATCGCAGAAATGTGGCAGCGAAGTGGGATCTTCCTTCTTTTCGTGGCATATACAGCGCGTTTGTTGGCTTCATTTTGTTTTAGGAACACGTTCGTATATACACTCTAATATGTGAGGCTCTGTCTGAAATCGGCATATGTAAGTGTGATGTTATGCTTATTTCCCAACAGGACTGTGGAAACGTGTTGATATATTATGTGCATAATTTTAAGTTTCGCTTTAAAATTGTTCACGTAAAGGCAAAGCTATCCTTGTAAGAGATCCATATGGTTGTGAGACGTCGAGGCTCCTACATTTTCTAGACAGTCGGCTCACAGATGGCGGTGATGTCAGATTTATACGCCTGCCTGACGCCCTTTACCCCTATGGAGATTCCTGGAAATGTTCACATAAAAAGGTAAAGTTGTCCCTGTGCTTAGTTAAGTGTTATGCCTTCAAGACGTGAGGAGTGGAGGCATTAAGAATTTGTCTTCGCGGGAACTCGTTTACCAACACGTTGCATAGCAATGGGTGTACATTTAACAATATTACGTCTCCGCTACAAAGCCCAACCGGTTAATGCTGTTTAGGGAAACAGTCTCTGTTTATTGTCAGAACCATACGGAACACACAAATTCACTCTGTGTGCAGAAAACTCAGTCCGTACCTCACAGGAAACGCATTACGTCTCCGCTACAAAGCCCAACCGGTTAATGCTGTTTAGGGAAACAGTCTCTGTTTATTGTGAGAACCATATGGAACACACGAATATACTCTGTGGGCAGAGCCTCACAGCCTCTTAGCCTCACAGGAAACACATTACATCTCTACTACAAAGCCCAAACGGTTAATGCTGTTTAAGGGAACAAATTTACGTTAGATCAGGCGATAGATGCAGTAACCGCAGGGCTTTTAATGGTAAATTCACAGTGCAATAATCTCAAGTCCTCTAATTAAGCGTTGTGTGAGTTTATGCCCGCAGTTTCCATATTAATAGTTTCACTAAGCTGTCAGTTGTATTGAGTCATGCGTGTCAACCCACTCAGCTGTCTCTCAACATTATGCAGCTGAGGAGGATTATCCTGTAGAGATGTGCCAGAATATACCTGTAACGATTAACTGAAATCTCAGTCTTGACAATAGACATGGTATCTGATTGAAGCCTTCAGTAAAATTATAAGCTAAAGTCAATATTCAAAATGTTCTGAGAACTCTTGTACGAGGGAGAGTCAGTAAATAGGCAACAAATCTGTATGAAAAGTAAAAGATATTCGAACTTGGAAAGAAAAAATTATTTCTCGAAATATCCTTTGCCATCATTGATACACTTGTCCAGTCACTTTACCAATGTGTCGAAACCCTCAGCATAGAAGTCTTGACTGTTGTCTCAGTCACTTCCGCACATGGTCGGGCATCATTTGCGAATATCTAACGTCCTTGAGAGAATTGCTCGACCCAGTTGTGAACCGCCTTACGCAACAAACACTTCCCACTGCAATCAGGAAACTTTTTTTTATGAATAACCTTTGCAGTGAGACCTGTTCCCACAAAAGGCACACATCGTAACGCTGCTTTTCGGTAGCATTCTCCTCAAGCAAGAGCGCCATTTCGACTACTGAGACCAGCCTCTGAACGTGCACATGCGCGTCTGCTACATAGACTCTGATGACGCTGGCCTGTGCTGCTACCTAGTGATACACATTGGCTTAACCATCTCCAGTGAGTTGTACATTCACATTCAGCAATAAAACGAAAGTTTGCCTTTAAAATTTTATATTCTGCGACGAAGTTATTGAAGATCTATATTTATTATTACAAATTTTATAATTCAAAATTTAGTATCTTTGTTTAATTATACTTTGGTTTCTTCTTACATTCTATTTAATACCATTGTTTCATATATTTTTCTTTTATCTCTTCATCATAATTTAATATTTAACATTGTCAAAAATACTTGAAAAATGTATCATATTAATTTTACCTTAAAGTGTAAAAATGTGTATTCAAAACTCTAATAACGGTTATTCTGTAATGTTAATGCGAGGTCCCCTAAACACTACAAAGCTCATACAGATGTGTGATATACACGTTATTTTCTGCCAGTATAAGTTAAATACTCAAAGATTGACGCAACATATATTGATAATAATATTGAAATAAAGTATTTTCTTATGTTGATTAGTATTATCTCCTGGGATGTGTTGCTTTGTAGCCTGTTAGAAGTATGTTTACATTTCGGAGGAACATATCACGTCCATCTTCAATGTCGAAGGGTAGGCAGAGCAAGAAGAAAGAAAAATGCAAGCAGAAAATAATGTTCTCTACTCGCTAGGGTGACTCTTCGACCGTGAAGAAGGCTCTGTGTTCCTCCGAAACGTCCTTTGCCTTTTCAGCAGCCTGCACGATATTACTCGTATATCCCAGAAGATAGAAATATTCATACGCATCAATGTGAGCACCTCAAATCCAAAAGCAGAGTAAATATTTTTGACGAATATCTCTACCAGTTGACGTCACTATAACTTTAAATGTTTTCTATTGCCTCATTTTTTCAGACACAAGTGACATAAACTGGCTACACTTGCGTTATCGGGAGCTTCATAATCTGTACTCCTCTTCAAGTATAATTAGGAAGATGAAATCTAGGAGGACGACATGGGGATGGCATGTAGCACGAATGGGGAAGGTGAATGCATACAGGATATTGGTGGGAAAGCCAGAAAGAAAGAGACCATTAGGAAGACCAAGAGGTAGGTGGGTGGACAATATTAAAATGGAACTTAGAGAAATGGGGTGGGATGGATTGGATTGATCTGACTCAGGAAAGGAACCAGCGGAGGGCTTTTATGAACACGATAATGAACCTCCGGTTTCCATAAAATGCTGGGAAATTCTTGAGTAGCTGAAGAATTGGCGGCTCCTCAAGAAGGGCTCAGCTCCATGAATAAGTAAGTAAGAAAGTTGTGCTTAGTTAATTAAGCACCACACCATGAAGACATACGGGGAAGTGGATGTATAGATCCATCATTTCTTACCTCTGCACTAGATGAAGGTGAGTGGCCAGCTTCAAGCCCAGGTTTCTGTACACCCGGGGAAAGGGCGCCCGGTACGGTTTGGATAGGAGACGGGATAGGCCCCAGAGCCGGCTGTTTAGAAAAGACCAGGAAGTTTGTGTGAAATGGCGGTCAGCCTGGGAGCTATTCAGATGTAACAGAGGCAGCTGGAAAGGAATCGCCGTTCAGAGAGGATTTCAGCCCGGAAGAAGAGCAACAGCCATTGTTAGAAGCCGTTACCAGGAAACGTCTAGTGAACACACTGCAGACTGGATAAGATTTAGCGCGCGCTGTAGTAATTTGTAAATTTTGGAAATCAGTGATAATGTTATAGTTACTTGTAGTTACAGCTTGTAAGTAGTCAGTAAATCCAATTATCTCTAATTCGCATACAAAGCTTCTAAAATATGAAATACACAAACCTTGTAGTCAATGCAAGATAATCGCGAGTATTAGCGTTATTAATTCCCGGAATGTTTTTTTTTACGTCGAACTTCTGCGCAGAAAACATGGAGGAACTCTAATGCTACTGGAGGAGATTCAGCTTGTCCTAAATGTTAGTTTAGTACCTCTGTTAAGCTACCCTGGATTTCAGCCACAACACAAAACATAATGTGACCGACAAGGTTCTCCTGCACCCCCCCCCCCGTATTAAGTAAAATTCCGTCAAACTCTCTACAGAATTGTTACGTGGGGATAGAGCGAGCGCAAAATTTAACGAGCGTCAGTTAAAGCACAGATTTGCCACAGACACAACATGACATATATCAAAGAGAGTAAAGTAAGGGGACTTCGGGTAGGATGACCAAAGTTGGATTGGAACTGGATCCAGTGCTCGAGATTAGCCCTGTATGTCGAGCCCAGCTTGATAGGAAAGTTTCCTGTTTTATGCCTGAAGGCGCAAACATCACTCACTCACTCACTCACTCACGGAAATGAGCCCTTCTTGAGGAGCCGCCAATTCTTCAGCTACTCAAGAATTTCCCAGCATTTTATGGAACCCGAAAGTTCATCACCGTGTTCACAAGAGCCCTCCACTGGTCCCGATCCTGAGCCAGATCTATCCAATCCATCCCATCCCATTCTATCTCTAAGATCCATTCTAATATTGTCCACCCACCTACACCTTGGTCTTTCCTGTGTTCCCTTTCCTTCTGGCTTTCCCACCGATATCCTATACGAATTCCTCGTCTCCCCCATTCGTGCTACATGACCTGCCCACCTCATCCTCCTTGACTTGATCATTCTAATTATACTTGGAGAAGAGTACAAGTTATGAAGCTTCTCATTATGCAGTAATTAAGCACGAGGACAACTTCATTATTACCTTGCACTAACCCCTTAAAGTTATTCTCGAACACCCTCAGTTTAACCGTTTCGCCCCTATATTTTTCAAGCACCGAAGTACCCTCAAGATTTGCTGTCAGCATTTGAGGTTTTACTTTTTTATGTCATTGTTTCAGTTTACTAGAAAATGTTTACTACCTCTTCAGCCTGCTTTCCCTCAACAGGCGAGACATCGCGCCTTGTCTCAAACTGTGGTAATCGGCTTCTCACCGCTCGCTTCCCTCTTTCGATCTCAGGTCGTATCTCATGAGATCTGTGACAGACAGACTGTCATTGGGGTGGCTTTTCTCCGAGTTGTTCGGTTTCTCTTGACAGTTCTCAGCTGTTCCACAGTCATTAATCATCCTGTCATCGACGCTATATGATACTGTGACATGTATACCCACTGCCAAGTAACAGCTGTGTAAACATGCGACAGTACAGCAGCCGTTGCTAGGGAACGGCTCTGTCGAAAATTTATTCGGCAACGACCGAACACTTAATAATGGAATATAGATTTCCTGTGAGGTCCGTATCGAGGACTAACTGCAATTACGAGAGAGTCCTGAGACGACGGCAGTTAGAAGAGTAGGGCGTTGGTGTGAGATGGTCGCCAGCCTGCGAGGACGTGAGCCTTGGAGCAGAGAAACAAAAATTGTAAAAAAATTGTAATAAATCTGATTACCAAGCCGGGATAACGCAGTCGGTATAGCAACTGACTACGTGCTGGACGGTTGAGGAATCAGGAGTTCCATTCCCGATAGGGTCAAGAATTTTCTTTTCTCCACATCGTCCAGTTATGGGTCCACCCAACCTCCTATCCAATGGGAACAAGGGGCTCTTTCTCCTGGGATAAAGCGGCTGGGGAGTGAAGCTGACCACTCACCTCCGTTAGTACCGAGGTAAAGAAAATGTGCATCTACACATCTACTCCCCCATACGCCTTTATGGCGTAGTGCTTAATTAGTTAAGTACAGGGACAAATTTACTTTTACTTTACCAATCCAAGCTACGTCTAGTCACACTAAAATGTATGACAAAAATATTATTACTGGCAGCGTCGTTAAACAATCAACTATAGAACAGATGGGTGGGTTCAGATATAAATATGTTCGGCTTTGGTGTGACAGGAAAATAGAGCTGGGAACAAGAATATTAGGTGGGCGAGCCTACAGCACAATCGGGGTTGGTCTTGTAAGGGTTGACACGAGACACTACGTGTAATTAGTGCGGATGGTTTCAAAACCCTCACTGTCTGATCTTTCGGCCGCTTGAAATGCGCGGAGGCAACAGAATGCTTCTACCTCTCGTCCATCTCTCTTCTTCTCAGTGTCTGCTTGAGACATGTGCCCGTCTGTAGCTCCGAATCTTGCGTCATTAAATGTTTGGCGTTCTTCTTCGCTGAAGCCAAAGTTCAGAGTCGATACTTTCTCAAGATATGTGTTGTTCTGACTTGTTATCCTACTAAAATTCCAAGAACTCTTTTGTAAGAATTTCTTTATGGCCTCTTGTTTTTTCTTTTCTCGTTTCAAATACACTGCATGGAATTGCTCTACTGTCACGAAGAACGTAATAGGCATAGTTGCTATGGTTACACGAACTCTTGGCAAAGCACAAGCAAAATGATATGTGACGTGAGCGCATGAGTCATATTGTCACGTATCCGGGGGTTTGCGTGACTGATAAGACGGTTTTCGGATTTGATGATCATTGTATTTTTCAATTAACCCAATCCTTCCAGCCGCACTATGACCCTGGAGTCGACACTGCCTCTAACAGAAATGAGTACCAGGAATCTTCCTAGGGGGTAAAGGGCGTCCGGCGTTTAAGGCTGACAAACTCACCGCCATCTGTGAGCCAACTGTCTATAGAAAATGTGGGAGCCTCGACGTCTCACAACCCTATGGGTTTGAACATGAAAAGCGCAAGAAAAAAAACTATTGATACTGGACATTTGTGTCGATGACGTCATAAGAATTATGTCAAAGTTTCCTGTGTAACGCAATTCGCGAGGTGAAAATGCGGATACTACGAGATAAGACCCTTCTTCATGCAATTCCATTGTTCCAAGCTTTCCCTTGTTTTCATGTTAAAAAAGTATGACAAACGGAATTCTTGAACGCGTTTCGAGCAGAATTTCAATTTTAATATAATTAACTGTCTTGTTAGTTAACAAGGAACGTATTAACAAAATTAAATAAATGTCACACTAAACACGATGTTTTCCGTTGTCTGAGTATTTTCATTCCTTTGTGATTTATTTCTTTTACCCTCTCCATGTCTGTGCCAGCGGCAGGCAAATTAAGGTAGGCGTTTCCGGACAGTAAATCCCCTTTTATAAAAACGCTTAAAAACACTTCAGCCGATCACAATAGCCGCGCGGTCTAAGGCATCAACCGTCTTCGCAAGCTGGAACACTGGAATCGTAGGTTCGAATCCCACTTAAGGCATAGATGTCTGTGTGCGTTTATTCTGTGTTTGTGTTGTTTTATGTGTAGGTAGCGGCCTTGCGAAGGGCTGATCTCCCGTACAAGGAGTCCTACCGACTGTGTGTAGGATTAAGACACTGGAAAAACGACAAAGGTCCACAAGGGCTGTATACTTTTTTCTTTTTATTTCTAGTGGGTTGGGACTAAGTCCCTTGTACTGCGGCCACTGCTGGCCTATTGTACCAGCCCCAGATGATAGATGAGGGTGATTGTGAAGCAATTGGTGGAATGAAGATTGGCAGGGGAAACCGAAGTAATCGGAGAAAACCCACCCCAGCGCTACCTTGTCCACCACACATCCCACTTATTATTTATAACCTCGTTAAAATCTTGCAAGTCTTACTACAGCCCCTCTATACCCCTGATATATAGTAAATGCTCTGTGCTTGCACCTGGAGGGTTCTCACTTAGAATCTCAGTGGAGACACGGGTTATCTCAAGTTTATCCTAGTTTTCCTCATTCTCTCGAGACTGTTACCAGGATAATATCAGTTTTAGTCCACGAACAATTACTTCAATGTTGGTTCCCAATTCGTCATTCAGAATTGAGCCGATGATTTGAAGACTCACTTTCTTAGTGTCATAAAGCATGCCATGATAGCTTTGCTGATTCGCAGTTCGCGTCATAGCGTTCAGCTTTCAAAACGAAGTGACTGTAATACCAATGCCAAGTCTCGTCACTCTGTACATGTTTATGGACGGGATTGTTACTTATATAAAATTATCCAGACAATCAAGAGAAACACGTAATTCCTTTTACCGCCCATCGTAATAATCATTAATAAAATTATCACCAGGGCCCAGATTTTGATGACCTGAAAATATTTAAGAAATGACCTGAATGAGAGAAGAAAGAACACTTCGCTTCCGTGTTATTCACATTTTAGAAAACATGAAGAAAAATTTCCTAAAATATTAAAAAATGACAAGAAATACCCTTAAAAGTCCAAAAATTTTACCAAAAAATTACCCCCAAAATGAAAAAATTACCTTACACATAAGAATGTCAAAAAATGACAAAAAATACCTATAAAATTTACATTTCTGTAACCAGCAGCTGATATCCGGGATTTATATATTTAAGGGCATCGCATAGGATACAAGGAAAAAAAGATGACATGTCATCAAAATCCGGGCCCTGGTTATCACATATTTTCGGGGCCACGCGGTAGAATAGTTGGTTGAGGCACTATGCTACAAACCAGGAGGACATGATTTCCATCCCCGATGAGATCATTGGGTTTTTCAATATACTGAATCCTTCCAGCCGCACAACGGCCCTGGCGTCGAATCATCCTCTGACAGAAATGAGTACCAGGAATCTTCCTGGGGAGTAAAGCGAGGCAGGCGCGTAGGCCTGACATCACCGCGATCTTTGAGTTGATTGCGTACAAAATGTGAAAGCCTTAACGTTTCAACAAACGTGTGGGTTACAGGGATAGCTTTACTTTTTTGTCACATATATTTAAGTTTACTTGTGATTATTTTATAGTTTTACTTTGTCCTGTTCTGCCTCTGTTTTCATCTTGTTTGGTGGGACCAGTTCCACTCCTCCTGATTTGGCGAGAAGACAGTATGAATTGGTTGAATATTGATAGTGAAATTGATGGTTATTATTTTCTTGATATTTACATTTGTTAATGAACACAGTATATGGCTAGTTGTTAAATATTAATTATCATGGTTTATTTGATGGGAAAATAGATTAATTAATCAATAGTAACAGTTAAGTATTGTATAACAAATATCATAATTTATTACTGTATATGAGAGGACTGCAGAACAAACATTGTTCATATTAAGGAGTTCAAATAAAGGAGCTGTGTGATCCAGCAAAAAGTAAACATGGTTCTGTAGCATATGGATGCATGTAGTTATTATAGGATTCTGACGATGGTGTATAACACACAGAGATATTGGGTTTTCGGACTTTATCCATCATCCTGGTTTTAAGATAACTAAGATAAACACGACGTTTCGGTAACTGGATCTGTTTCCGTCCTCAGTTAAGGGAAAAACACCTGGACCAGTGGTTGAGGCTAGCTCTTTCTAAGGGACCCAACAGAATAGGTGTTTTCCCTCACCTGAGGACGGAAACAGATCCAGTTGCCGAAACGTCGCGTTTTTCTCAGTTATCCTAAAACCAGGATGATGGATAAAGTATGAAAACCCAGTATCTCTGTATATGGATCCATGTTTTCAATGTTAGACTAAAAGTGAGTGTGTCTCCGTATTTTGTCACGTTGCATCTATTGCAATTGATCTTGATGTGTCGAAAGATTTATTAATTTGTAGCTCATGTGCTGTTTAATGAATCTTATTTTTCGTTAGATTTTAATTACAAAACAACAAGGATGTTCACTTTTGAATAAACATTAATGAGAGCATTTTCCTTTAGCAATGTAACCATGTCTAATTCCACCCTTACGGCCGATTCCCTTATAGAGTTTTCATATGATTTTAATTCCGTGTTTTGGATTCTGAGGTGTAAGTTGCTTGAATTCTGCTTATATCTATCAATTTGGGCCTCGTTCATTATCCGAGTGTACTAAAGCTACCACATTGCGGAAATTTGTTCTATTTCTCACTTAGGTGGATAGGGGAAGGTGTAAGGAGTAGATTTCTCTTCATATTGTGACATGTTGACCCCTACCCCCCCCAGCGGTATGGGGAAATAAATGGAGCCAATTTCCGAAAAGTAATATTATTAATAAATTTGGATGGACGATCTTAATTATTTCTTGCATCCTGTTGTGTATTTAATCAATATTAGAGTTAATTTTACCGTTTACACAACACGTTTTTATTATTATTATCACACTACATGTTTCGACCTCAAGAGGTCATCCTCAGGTGTACGAACACAGTTGTATAATCACACGCAATCACATTAGTTTTTTCCACTCATTCGACTCTGTATCCTATCCAGGTCCACGCGTGGACCTGTATCCCATCTAAGGCCTATCCAGTCACACTTACAATCGCTACCAGGGGCTTCTTCCCCAGGAGTAAAGTGAGCCGAGCATAAAGTTTACCACTAATTTCCATCTACTGCCGAAGTTAATAATGCATGGATCGATTCCCTTTACTCTCCAATTCGTCTTCATGGCGTGGTGATTAATTAATTAAGTATAGGGACAGCTTTGTCTTTTTATCAGTAAAATAATTATAAATACTCTATAATTCTCATATATTATGTGTCCAAACATGAAAGACAGAATCTGATCCTCCATATAACTTCTATGCCAGTTTTGCTCTCACGAACGCAATTCAGTTGCACGTTTCCACGTCTATTGTGTCGTCACTTCCCCTTGATATATCACATTGTTTCATCGTCACTTACGAGCTACATTGACTACTTCCTCAATCTCCCGCTACACAGCGCTGCATTACTATGGAGAAGCGGAAGCTGTTGCCGCAGTGTCTCCCGTTATTTATTGAGTGCTTGCAGTTATTATGACAATAATAGTGTATGTATGTATGTGTGTGTATTTTGGTTTTAATAACGATTTCTGCGATAATTTGCAGCATGGCATTTAATACTGACTGCCTCACAATAGTGTTGTCATCCATACTTCCGGTTTTGTGTCGCAAAATGGCGTCGGTGGAGTTGTGTCAGAATGTCGGTGATAATACAGTCAGAAGGAAATATTTTATTAAACGTTTTTATATAATGGTTACAGCGTAGATTTTAATACACAGATATAAAATTATCTTTTCTGATTATCTCTAATAAATTTGAGGTTTTAAAGAGCTTCGATGCCAGAGAACTTATTCAGCAGTTACGTCAGATTTTTTAGGCAGACCACTATCCGATTTGACCACTTATCGGGGGTGGGAGTTCTAGTGCATGAAGGCTAAATTCAGGGAGGATGAGGTGGACAAAAAGGAAAAAAAAAAACTCCGTGGTTTTAGTCCGCAAGCGAACCATACCGACCGAGCGACCGCCGCTTGTCGGCGAAGTTAGTGCCAACGTTTGCGGATAGAGTGTGTCGCGTGGTCAGCGTAACAAATCCCCACTGCCACTAATCTCGGTTTTCTAGACCAGAGCCGCTGTTTCCTTGAAGTAGCTCCTCAATTATCATCACGAGGCTGAGTGGACCCGTTCCAGACCCACTACTTCTCAGAAAAAATCTGGTAGCGCCGGGAATCGACTGCTTGTCTGCTTGTACCGGTTCTCACGGTCTCTTCGCTTGCGGATTTCTTATTTTTCCTTTTACCCTGAAGATTGAGGCGATAAGTTCCTCCGAAACGTCGGTTAACACCACATCTATACGGTGCCACATCCCAGAAGACCGCCTTCTTCGTAGTCACCGGCGTGAAAATCTCAAATCTTATACAGTTGTGATTATCCATTCAAAATTACTATAATTGACACAGGTGAATGCGTCGCTATTCTTGCAATAACAAGACTGGAAATGGCATATTGCACAAACTGGTACACAGCACTACAGTCGTCGTGCTTTGTAGTTAACTGGGCTTACTTGCGGTCGGTTTATGAAATTGGAATTTAACGGTTTATGATATAAAAAAGCAAGTCAATTTGTGGCATTTAATAAATTTGACTCTATTACAGATGAATCTGGCAGGTAATCTGAATTGCTTTACAAATTTTAAATAAAAGTCTCCAGTATAGAATTTAAAAATATCAGTCCGACGTTTCTGGACGTCATCCATCGTCCTGTTTATATTTCAAAACACGATGTTTCGGAGACTGGATTCTGTCTCCGTCTTAAGGTAAAATGTACTCGGTTGGGCCCAATCGATAGATTGATTGGGAAAATTTGTTTTCCATGTGTTGGTACCAGCTTCACGCCTAGTCCGCTTCAACCCCGGAGAAAGAGCCCCCTACATCCATTGTATAGGGGGCTGGGAGGGCCCCAGGACCGGTCTGGATAACCTGGAGAAGAGAAAAATCTTACCCCTACCGGGACTGGAACTCCGACCTCTCTGTCCCGAGCCCGTAGCCAGTCGCTCTATCCCATTTGTCAGGAGTGACTAAGTAAAACGATGACTCCCTCTTAAATCAGGATCGTCGGCGATCCAGTCGAGAATCGAACCGGTCTCTTCTCGTACATAACCAGAAAATTTACCGTTTGAGTAAAGTTTTGAAACGTCTTGCTTGGATCGTCTGGCGGTTCTGGTGTCGATTTTTTTTTACTTCAATATATTAATTGTTTTCGTAACGAATAATTTTCGCTGAAATCCTGACATTTTCCTCCTCGAAGTTTCAAATACATTCAATGGCCGCAGAGAGTTCTGTTTTACTTGCAACTCGTTCAATGGCTGCCAATCGCTTTTCCCTCGGAACACAACAAGCCCGTGTTCAACGGTGCACCCCTAATCTGCTTCCAGGGGCTTACTCCCAATTCGGTGCAGACTACAGCACTTACATACGACCGTCTGTAATCCGATCAATATGGCTACATTCGGAATGAGGATTAATGTAAAAAATATATAATACCGTTATCGAGGGAAATATTTTGTTTCCAGCGTTAATATGTTGGTAGTGTTGTACTCAGGAGTTTTTGGTTCCGAACTGCAGAAGCATATAACCACACCAAATGTTTGTTAAATATTTCAACCCTGAAATTTATCTAAATGCCGTTTACAATTTCAGAGCTCACATCCCCATTAAAAAAGTATTTACATTTTCATAAGAAAAACAGAGAAATGTCCGTTGAAAATTCAACGGAAAGATTAAGATTTTATTTATATAGAATTTCGTAATATTATAATCCCCTGCAGTATTTATTCATAATCCTGCATGTTATCCATGCATCATATCATGAGTTCAAGGCTGTCTCCCACAAATAACACACATAAACAGTCATTTGAAATATTCTTATTTACATAATATACAAAGATTTACACGTTCATGTCAAAATAATGAGCATTCATAGAAAAAAAAATATGTACTGAAGCAAAGGACTTCTTTCTTGTGACATATTGCCTCACTTTAATGCAACGTGTCAACGCTTCATAGTTCGTTTCACGTTCTTGAGAATAAGGTACGTTGCATTTAAAAGTATTCCATAACATCTGGTAAAATTCACAAAACTTGTATTTGTAAATTTAGGAAGTTCTTTATGTACCTAACATGTTTGAAAATAAAAATAATATGGCATATGGGCCGTTTTTATAACAATAGAGTGATGCCCGTGAACACGGCAACGAATCCAGGCAACAATAGAACTGCCGTTTCTATGCGACGGTCGGTAAACACCCCCACTTAATAACGTGACAGTAATATAGGAGAGACTGTTTTAAGTGTGGTCTGCGCCAAGCAAACGCACGGAATAACAGGACGTCCGTTGCTAGGCAACGAAGCTGTAAACACGCATTCTTAACAAAGGAAGACGATGTTTTCCATGGGTTCCGTGCAGAGGAGTTATCTTGAAGACAGTTGGCGCTAGGAGTCAGTCAGCTCTCGGCATGACATAGCCACGGGAATTTCGTAGTTGAAGAAGAATTAGAAGTCAGCCCGTGAAGACTTAACCTGTGATTAGAAGAATATAAGTGTGCTGTAGGACAGTGATATTGGGAGTGTTAAAATGTTAAAATCCACTGCCAGGTAACGGATAGGAAAAATTTTGCCGAGGAATAGTCATAGTTGAGATCTGTTGCCTAGCAACGACTAGTGTAAGCCGATGCAGAAGAATTGATTTATATGTTATAATTACAGTAATATTGAAATCGTTATAATTATTTATAGTTACGACTAGGGAATGACCAATAAATCGACTCACCGATCCAAACCGGTCCATAGCCATAGAAAAAGAAACGTATATGGCGTTTCGGAGGCTGAATATTCTTCCGTCATCAGATGTAAAAAGAGGAAAGAATCATACTTATCTGTGTCAGACAGAACTACCCTCAACCCAGTGATCGAGTCTGAACAAGTTTAGCTAACCGAATAAGATTCTTTACTCTTTTTTCATCTGACGGGGGAAAATGTAAGGGGGGGTAACGGGGGGAGGTAGATGCCCCATGGCCTACACAAAACAAGTAATAATATCCACAGATTTTATTTAAACATTTTTTTCTGAAATCACGGAAAGTTACTTTGTGTTTTGAATGATTTTACCACGCTTTCAGAAACTTACAATTGAACGGTAGAGAGGATAATGAATTTGAAGGAAGCGGTCGTGGCCTAACGTAGGTACCATTTCCTCATTTGCCTTTAACATCGAATAAAACTATACAAATACTGAGTCAGGATAGCCAAGATTCGAACCCAGCACCCCAGAATATAAATGTAAGACATTACCTCTACACTAATTATAACTAAGTAATTGTATTTGAATAATCTGTAGGTATTTCCGTGAACCCATGCCCTCTGTAATGCTATGCGCAAATTTAAGTTCTTTCCAATTTGGATAAAATTAGGAGTAAGAATTCGCTACCAACTCCAAAATCCCGGGGCGAATAGGAGATGGTTTCTATAAATGCGATTATCTACCCCATAATTTTCCTCTTTCCATCTTCTAGAGTCGTTTCACTACTGTATGTAAGCCCCCCAGGGGTTGCAATGAGGGGAGAGCGGATCATTCTACTAATTAGGGGGGTAGGAGTAAGCCCGTAGCGGCTACACCGTTTAATTGAGTGTCTGACTGCTGCGCGGTGCAGGATAGGCCATTCTCTTGTAAGCGGTCTAACCCAGGGGAAGGTTAAATGTGTAAGTGCATAAGGCGATGTCCGTTCAACATGAAACGCTATTTTACCGATAGTTAATTCTATTAACGACTCTACGGCTCGAGTACATTCTAATGGGAATAATAGAGACAAAGTTTGCTACTCTGCAGTGAATTCACACGCTTCGCTACATGAAGATACTTTATTTAGTATATTGTCTACTTCACCTCTAAAAGCATTGTGACATGGCACACGAAAGCCGGAATAATGAAGTCGGAATAGACATTCATTGCTAGGCAACGACTCGGTAAATACCCGCGGCAACGGATACGTAAGCAACAGTTGAGTAACTTACGTTGCAATGCAACGGCACTGTAAACGCGCCTTCGCAAGGATAGAGAGGCTGTGATTTCTGCGTGGTCCGTGCGAAACGGCTATAAAAATATTTTAGTTGCGAAGAACTGAGTCGAGTTCCGAGAAACAAGCCTGCCGGGATATGAACGCGGGAGAAGAGGAACTGAGCAGAGTTGGCGGTTGGAGAATAATGGCAAGAAAGCAATTAGGTTTCACAAAGAAGACTTCATGTGTATTTGAAGTGACAGTTATGAATCCGTTGCCAGGATATGACTAGTGAAGACTGAGAACATTAGTACGTGTGTAATGGTGAACTGTGAAGTGTGTAGATCAGCAATAGCGTTGTATTGGCTGTATTTTGGCTATAAGGTGTCAATATATCCAGTATTCGAATACAAAAACCGTCTTGTAAGTCATGTAACAAACCCCTACTCGTGAAAATATTTTAATATTGCGTGGGGTCTAGTTCGGCATATCTGTTCTTTCCTCTGTTTGTTGCAGAGTTACATATCTTCTGTCCATTTTTTTATTGTTTGCTTCTAACTATGAGCAGCCCTTCCTTCCTTTACCTTTCTTATGACTCCCCACTCTCTATGGTCTGGCAAAAACTTGGTACCAAGCTCTTAACGGTACCAGAGTTTTGCCACACCAGAAGTTAAGATTGAAGAAGGTACAGTGGTTGGGGCATTCATAGTTAAAACCAGACGTAAAAAAAATATTGGAGAGAAAATACAAAGATGTCCAAAATTCAGTTGACTGGTTAGTAAAATTTACACTAAAACAGTTTAGGGTTTTTTTATTGCTAACTGAATTTACATAAACTTTTTTTTTTCGAATTGATGTGCTCGATGTTCAATGCAGAACTCACAGCGCTGTGTTACTGTTCTACATAGTGACGAGCAGGTTTGAGCATTCCCGTTAATACTAGTGAATATGTTTGCGTTAACTAACTTTTTGACCATACTGTATATCTGCATAATTACATTATGTATTTATGGTTTACTTAATAACGCTGTCACAAATCAGACTGAATGGTGGGATAATAATGAATGATGAATTGAAAATGATTTGGAACGCCGTGTAGTGCCCTGATTCAAGTGGGGGTATTAAGGAAATCCTCGAAAAAGCCTGTCAGGATAACCAGTGCTGTAGTTGAGATTCGAACCCGGGGACACTTCAGATTAGATAATTGTAAAAGATGTGTTTTCGAATGTGGTGAAAATTCGTGTTGTGGTTTTGTAAATTACATCGTTTATTCTAGCAGATGGGCAACGACGTTTCGGTGGACCATATTGCTTCCATCTTCAGGACAGTAAACCATATGGGGTGGTAACCCGGAAGACACGTTCGAAAGGTGATGTCACTATGCTTAATTAAGCACCACTCCGTTAAGATGTATGGGGGAGTAGAAGTGTTTTTCCACACAATATCAACTGAGCGCTAGATGGAGGTGAGAGAAGATTAATACCTCAGTCGCTGTTTACCCTTGTACCCATTAGATAAGAAGGTGAGTGGGCCCCAGAGCCGGTCTTAACGCGGAATAGAAAATCTTCCGCCTTTGTCGGGAACAGAACCCCGATCACCCAATTCATAGCCTTGTTATTATACTGACTGAGACCATTACATTGGACAGCAGCAACATATTTCTTGACCTTGTGCAGTTCAGAAAGCGCTGAGAAATGATAAAAGAAATCAATCACTGCCTTTTCGTAACTAAGCCCGAATTTTTTTTATTTTACTTTTTTGAGCCTACTACCCTACTTTTGGAAAATGAAAGTAGGATTTTGCGATCTCCATGTTGTTATGTCATCCATATTAACTTTAGAATGCCTGGACCAATTAATACGAAACTTGGCACCTGAGCCCAATTTCAACGGCGTACTTCATAAATCCACACCCTAAGTCTCTATGTCTGTTATGTATATCCCTCCTAATGTTGCTAGGAAACGGCTCAGTAAAAACGTTACCGCGGCAATGAATATACAGGTAACAGTAGAAGATTTGTTGCACGCGTCGTTTTCTATGTGATCCGTATCGTTTCAAGGAAATTAAGCGATTAGTTATTCCCAGAACTTTTTTTTTTTTTGCGTTTGATGCGGTAAAATATTTTGCCACTCGTTCGGGAGAATTTTCATCGATGGCAGTACACTGCCAGAGGGGAAGAATAAGATTAACTTAAAATAAATCATGCTCGTAGGCATATTAATTATCCTGTACAGAAATATGAACTTTCACCACTTATTCTTGGCTCACAACACTTTCAAGTTCACCCCAAAATTCGACAGAATAGTTATGTCGAAACTCAACTTTATGCTTGGATTAGATCACATTAATTTCAGCTTAATTCCCAACTCACTTAGAAGGGGGTTTTAATTTTGCGGTAGATTGCCCCAAGTCATTAAAGAAACGAGTACATTTTCAGTGAGCAAAATCGAATTTATTTGAATGGGAGCCAGAGATCCTAAAACATGTCTCTTGGCACAGCAATGGAATCGAATCGACTCTCTCCCACCGAAATGCACCAAAGGAAGACCTTCACCTTCACTCGAAACTACCCATGTGGTGTGACTGAGGTAAAAGTAGAAATTGTCCCGCTGCTTAGCTAATTAAGACTACCCCATGAAGGCGTAGGGTGAGTGGGTGTAGAGATTCACATTTTCTTCACCTCCACACTAGTTGAAGGTGAGTAGTGAGCTTCACGCCCCGGCCGCTTTACATCGGGAGAAAGAGTCCCCAGTACCCAGTGGATAGGGGGTTGGGTGGGCCCCACAGCTGGTCTGGACTACTTGGAGAAGAGAAAATTCTTGTCCCCACCGGGACTCGAACTCCGACCCCTCGGCCATCCAGACCGTAGCTACTCGCTATACCGGCTGAGCTACCCCGGCTCCTCAGTCAGGAATTCTTTGCAGATCAAACGCGTCTATTTATTGAGCAGAATGATTATACTTTGCGAGCCAAACCGGGACACGCTTTTAAAAGAGAGAGGTGGAGTGGGGTGGGGGGGGAAAAGTGACAAATTTACATGCTAAAAACTGATCACTGTCTAATTAACTAGTTTTCGCTTTAGTTTCTTGGGGTGGGGTGAAACTGAGTCCACTTTATACGTCGGCCATTAATTGGTTTATTTTATCAGCCCCGGATGACAGATGATGAGTGTGGAGCAGTCAGTGGAAAGAGAATTGGCAAGGGAAACCGAAGTACTCGGACAAAATCTAACCCAGTGCCACTTTGTCCACCGCAAATCCCACATGACCTGACTTGGGGTCGAACCCGGGTCGCCGCGGTGGAAAGCCGGCGACTAACCGCCTGAGCTATGGCACAGCTAACTACGTATAACTTCAATAACGCAATATAGTTGAGCCCTTCTTGAAGACGCCGATCGCTCACCTACTCAAGAACTTCCTAACATGTACGGAAAGCACAATAGATCATTGAAGGTCACAGTGCGGCGGCCGGTTTTTATGCCCCCCCCCCTTTTTCCCCTTGGCACTACAGCCCCAGTGGGCCTAGGCCTACCTCCATGAACTTCTCCGTACACTTCGGTTTTTCTAGGTCTTACACATACGGTGGGACTCCTTGGGCGGGTGATCAGCTCGTCGCAAGGCCTCTACCTGTAGACAAACACAGAAAAACGCACACAAACATCCATGCCCTGAGTGGGATTCGAACCCACGATCCCGGTTTCCAAGCGAGCGAAGACAGTGCATGCCTTAAACCGCTCGACTACCGTGACCGGCATGGCCCACCCTTACATACATACATATAACACGTACGGAACTGTTGTTTCATTACCGTGTTCACAGTAGCCCTCCATTGGTCCCTATCCTGAGCCAGATGAAAAAAGTCCATACCACACCGCCGCTTGGTGGCGCGCCATAGCTCCCGGCCCCGCTGAAGGGTTTCTTGCAGAGAACCCCCTGGAAGGGAGTCCTCTCTCTTTTGGAGTCTTGTAGACAATCTCTTTTCCTTGGTATCGAACTTCGGTCCCGCTGTTTCACGGGATCTAAGAGATCGCCACCCCCAGGGGCCTGTATGGGTGGAAAGCATTAATGCAGCGGGGTGCTGTCTGGTGCCACGTTGGGGTCGTTATCGACACTGACTGAACTCCACCCTAATGCCATGCAACCCTTGACACGTTGCCTCACACATCGCTCTACTTGGACCAGTGCCCTGTCCGCCGCCCCCTCGCAGAGGACGCTGGAATCAGCTTTTGGAAGGGACTGTCCCTCTGCATTCACATCCAAGTAACTTCAAGCAGAGTACTGTCTTCTGGGATATAACGCAGTGTTGTCTGTTGAAAGACAATCGACGTTTCGGAGGAACATATCGCCTCCATCTTCAGAATAGAATAAGCCGAACAAGATAGCGTGAAATCAGGGAGAGTTATATCCCAGAAGATATTACCCTTCATAACTACTGTTGTTAGAACCTCTTTAAGGAGTTCACATTTCCATCGCATCCCGGAAAAGAATTAATTAGCAGTTTTAATGTAATTCATATTGTCATTAATATACGTTTTGTTCGCATTCTTCGCTAGGAGCTGTAGGAATGTTGGAAAAATTCCAAGAGGAATGGTGTTAACTACGAAGAGGGAAATGGAACAATATTTCCTCCTAAGTTGAGATGTGAGCGGAAGGGAGAGGCAATATGAACTCTCGCTAAGCCTCTTAAATATTCTGAAGTTTCCGCCCTGAAGCCACGAATTTACTAAGCATTAGGGAAGATTATACTCATGCCTACAATAATGAGTTCGTCACAAGGAATAATAGTGCACCGAACTCTAGAAGAAACAGAGAAAAACGGGTTACTTTAATTTGAAGTCCACTCCACTCATGACGAATGTAGATGGCATTTCAAATGTTCATGATACCGATAAATTCCAGTTCTTCAAGATAATGTCACATGACCCCCTAAAGGCGGAATAATTAAGTAAGATTAGACGTCCTTTGTTAGGAAATGGATCGTTAAACACATTCTCGCGGCGACGAATACACACACAAAAATAAAATAACTCGTTTCTAAGCAACGGATCGGTAAACACAAAAAAAAAAAGGGATTGTTGAAAACGGTGTATTCTGTTCGGTCCATGCAAATTGGCATTAAAGAAGGGTTAAATTTAGAAGAATTACCCCCATGTGGAAGTGGGGTCGAATACCGCCACCGTGACCCTGCGAGTCGTAGGAGGCGACGAAAAGGGAAGTCTAAATCCGAGACAGTAATGTATGGTCGCGAGTCCCAAGGGACTCGGACCCGAGAAAGACAACGCTGGCAAGGGCCAGCAGCATAAACAAAAGATAGACCAGTCCTCTCGTCAGAGAGGACGTCCCACAGAAACAAGATCATAACTGTCAAACAATAATATCTGGTCATGATCCCCAGATGGGACTCGACACCAAGACTTACTTACAGACTGACCGTCAGTCGCAATGTGACTTTGACTTTGACTTGAGAAGATTTAATTCCAAGTAAGCAGTTAGCTAGAATCAGAATTGAGATGGCAGTCGAAGATGAGAGTAAGAAAGGAATTAGACTATGATAAGAAGACTTCATTTGTGCTGCAATTACAGTGAGACTGTTATAAATCCGTTGCCAGGATACGACTAGTGAAGACTGAGAACACTAGCATGTGTACAACGGTGGACTCTAGAGTGAGAAAACAGCGGTAGAGCTATAATTGCCTGTCGTCACGAGTGGTGTGTATAAAGTGTCAATAAAATCCAATCATCCAATACATACTCCGTATAATCATCCCTTACGCATGTCGATAATTATGTCTATTGAATGGAAATTTGTTGTAATGTTTTCAGATGACTGGTTGGCATCGTCTGCAGGCTTATCACTATATTCTTGTTTTCATAAGGGTACTCGGTTGAGGCACTATGCTACAAACCAGAAAGCCATGGGTTCGAGTCCCGGTGAGGTGGATTTCTCAACTTATCTAATCCTTCCAGCCCTTGGATCGACTCAGCCTGTAACAGAAATGAGTACCAGGAATCTTCCTAGGAGGTAAAGGGCGGCCGACGCTTAAAGCTGATAAATTTACCGCCAACTGTGAGCCCATTCTCTAGAAGATGTGGGAGCCTCAACTCCTCACAAAACCCTATGGGCCTCCCCGACCTGTTACAAGGATAACTTTAAAATACCTTGTGTTCAGAATAAGGCATCTGCTTCTTCGTAATGCTATCTGAACATCACAATATGTAGTACTAAAAAGAATACAAAATATAGGTTTCAAGAAGTTGTATTCATGAAAAATGACGGCAATTAACCATAGATGACAGAATTGCTGCCACACGAAACGAGCGCTTGCAGTGCATTATCGGCGTACTACAGAGTGATTCTGAAATATTGTCGGGGTTTTCCGTGACCTATAATTATCAAACTTTACGTGCTAAAAAAAGTATTTTGAAATTCTTTAACATTCTGTAGGATTCATTCTATAATTAAGGATACATTTTGAGTTACATTTTCATACACTATAAACAGTTTTGTTTTATTATTTCCGATTTGAAAATTATAGGCCCCGGAAATCCCGGCAATGCTTTAGAATCACGCTGTATGTTACCATGATCTCACTTTTTTCCCCTTTGGCGCTACAGCCCCAATTTTGGCCTTGGCATACCTCCATGAAACCCTCCGTTTTACTTCGGTTTACTAAATCTTAAACGTTCGGTAGGACTCCTTGGGCGGGTGATCAGCTTGTCGCAAAGCCTCTACTTGTACACAAACACAGAACGTACGCATACACACAAACACTAAACATCCATGCCCTGAGTGGGATTCGAACCCACGATCCCAGCTTCCGAGCGAGCGAAGACAGTACATGCCTTAGACCGCTCGGCTACCGTGACCGGCCTTGACTCCGTATAATCTAGTATAAATTCATATACGTTTCGGAGGATCGTACCACCTCTATCTTCAGTGTCGAAATGTAGTCCAAGCAAAGACCTGGTTTCTCTTTGCTTCTTGACTTACTTTCTGGGCACTGAATCTGGATGCAGTACATTCCTCCGAAACGTCACTAACTGCTAGACTGGAAGGTGTCACTGCGGGGTCAGTTCTCTTAGAGCTAGAGTTGTATTGATTTTGATTGATTGGACGTTGATTTACATGTCGCTCCATGTTTGTGATGAAACTGAGCGCGTCAATATAAAACAAGGTAGTTAGACTGAGCGTGTTTGAGAATATTTGGACCGAAGAGAGACGAAGTGACAGGAGGTTGGAGAAAACTGCATAATGAGGAGCTTCATAGCTTGTACTCTTCTCCAAGTATAAATAGAATGATCAAGTCAAGGAGGATAAGGCGGACAAGGCATGTAGCACGAATGGGGAGAAGAGGTTAGCATATAGGATATTGGTGGGAAAGCCAGAAGGAAAGAGACCACTGGGTAGACCAAGGCATAGGTGTGTGAACAATATTAAAATGGATCTTAGAAAGATATGATGGGATGGTACGGATTGGATTGATATGGCTCAGGATAGG
Organism: Cryptotermes secundus; assembly: GCF_002891405.2. Taxonomy (NCBI): domain Eukaryota; kingdom Metazoa; phylum Arthropoda; class Insecta; order Blattodea; family Kalotermitidae; genus Cryptotermes; species Cryptotermes secundus. The sequence goes on from NW_019740656.1 coordinate 4,039,874, forward strand.
GACCACTGGAGGGCTCTTGTGAACACGATAAAGTGTTGGGAAATTCTTGAGTAGCTGCAGATTTGGCTTCTCCTCAAGAAGGGCTCAACTCCATAAGTAAGTATTATTCCTTTTTACTATTGCTAGTGAGATGGGACTAAGTCCATTGTACTGCGGATACTTCTGGCCTATTGTACCAGCTCCAGATGATAGGTGAGGGTGATTATGGAGCAATTGGTGAAATGAAGTTTGGCGGGGGAAACCGAAGTACTCGGAGAAAACCTGTCCCAACGCCACTTTGTCCGCCACAAATTCCACTTGACTTGACCCAGGATCGAACCCGGGCCGCCGCGATGGGAAGCCAGCGACTAACCGCTTGAGCTATGGCGCGGCCTTAGTAAGTAAGTAAGTAAGTTAGTGTTGGTGAGAGCTATAGTGACGTATATCCGGAAATAGTAGACTTGCTATTGCGAGGACGTTATGATAGAAATGGGTGTTGGCGGAAAAGCGGGCGATAGTAACGCTGGGAAAGACGATGAAGTAAGGTGACCGAGGTGGCTGTTGTACTAAAGGGAAGGGAGTAAACTTCTTGTGCCTGGGGCAGTTGGGTCCGCTGCTGAGTGGCTGTTAACGTGTTACATTTGACACTTCCCCAATCCCGTCTAGACCAAAGTTATTATTCCCACTAGCCTTGTCGTCCATGCTAAACGGACTTATGGCAACTTGAGTTAACCAACATATTTGAAGTCAGTAAATACAGTCTAGATCTGTAAGTCTGAGACCTGTCTGACACGTAAACTACAAGTTCTACAAGCTATGCTTAACTATCACTTATACGTGACAGACTAGCACAGTTGTTCGGATTTCTAACGGCAATATATTTTATACGACGCTCATGGATGGTACTGTCCCGGAATTTGCTTGGAGGGAATGGAGAAAGACACTGAAATCAAAATAACCAGCGTCCCACCCGAGACTCGAACCACATTATACTGCTTCTCCCAGAGTTATTAAATATAGAAATAGCCGATCTGGTCTGATGTGAGATACCATCAGACATTTTCATTGATGTGTTTGAAAAAAGCCGGTCACGGTAGCCGAGCGGTCTAAGGCATGTACTATCTTCGCTAGCTTGGAAACCGGGATCACGGTTTCGAATCCTACTCAGGGCATGGATGTTTAGTTTGTGTGTTAGCGTTTTTCTGTGTTTATATACAGGTAGAGGCCTTGCGACGAGCTGATCACCCGCCCAAGGAGTCCTACCGAACGGGTAAGATCTAGAAAAACCGAAGTGAACGAAGAAGTTCATGGAGATAGGCCTAGGCCCACTGGGGCTGTAGTGTCAAGGGGGAAAAAACTGCAAAAAAAAAAACACGAAAAACTTTAGTCAGAATATCTTGCTTTTCCCGGTCGAGATATGAATACTGGAACTTCAGAATTCGAAGCAGAAATGGTTTACTAACAGATGGCATCTATAAGTTTAGGTGGGAATGCTTTCATTCTCTGATTGAAGTTTGATTATCCCCTTGAATGTAATTTTTCGAGTAGGTTTTGTAACGGAGACTCAGCATGTTTTCTGTGAGATTGGAGACTCATTCCGTGGAGTTGAATCCTTCCCGAGAAGCCAGTCAAAGCATCTGTCCTATTCCGATGCCCTGTGTAACATTTCATAACAAGCCACTTTGTTGTTGCTCTGAGAATTTAGCCCCACGCTCAACCCACAGGCTGGAGGACGACTCTTCTCTGCTCCCCGTGACTGCTTGTTCAGTATATTCACCGCTGCCTTCCATATTTGAAGACCTTTTCATCCTTTCGGACCCTGCAAACGCTCTGTACCGTGCTGGACGTAGAAATGGGGTATTAAATATTAAATGAATATCATGCTTCAGGGCCAGTAAATGTTATTGCGCATGTGCAGTTCCCGGTGGGTGAACGAATGCCCTCTGTGTGTATTTGGTTAATACATATTTACTTATTTGATTGTTTATTCCAAGAATGTCTGCTGTATAAATACGTAAAAGGTAAAGTTGTACGTGTGGTTAAATAATGAAGCACTAAGCCATAAGACGTATGGGGGAGTGGATGTATGGATCCATGTTTTCTTGACCTCGGCACTAGTTTAAAGTGAGTGGTCAGCTTCACGCACTGGCCGCTTCACCCCTGGGCAAAAGTCCATGGTACCCATTGGATAGGAGACTGAGTGGGCCCCAGAGTCGGTCTGGACAACGTGGAGATGAAAACATTCTTGACTCTGCCGGGACTCGAACTCCGACTCCTCAGTTGTCCAGCCCGCAGCCAGTCGCTCTACCGACTACGCTACCCCGGCTGTCGTATTAAAATATAAAAATTAAAGTATACAAAACTCTGTTCTTGTCTGTGGTTTTTATTGGTGTGAAACTTTGTTACTGATATTAAAGCAGAATATAAAGTCAGAGTATTTGAGAATATGATACTAAGGACAATACTTGGATATAAAGGTGAAGGTAGAACTATCCCTGTAACAGGCCGTGAAGCCCCATAGGGTTGTGAGTGGTTGAGACTCCCACAGTCGGTTCACATATGGGGGGAAGGTTGTCAGCCTTACGCGCCGGCCGCCTTTTATCCCCCCCAAGAAGATTCCTGGTAATCATTTCTGTTAGAGGCTGAATCGACCCCAGGGCCATAGTGCGGCTTGAAGGGTTAGGTCAATTGAAAAAAATATCAACCTCGTCAGGACTCGAACCCGCGACTTCTGGCTTGTAGGATAGTGCCTCAACCAACTAAGCTACCGCGTACCCCCATTTGGATCTGAAAGATAAGAAATAATAGATGGTTTGAGAAAAATGCGCAGTGAGGGTTTTCATAACTTGTAGTGTTCGCCAGTAATTACGTAGAATGGTGAAGTAAAGGAGGATGAGATGGGGAGGGCATGTAGAAAGGGCATGCATATAGGGTTTTGTTGGGAAAGTAAAGAAAAGTAAAGCTATCCCTGTAACAGGCAGTGAAGGCCCATAAGGTTGTGAGACGTTGAGGGTCCCACATTACCTTGACAATGGGCTCACAGATGTTTACTCAGCCTCTAACAGAAATGAGTACCAGGAATTTGTGGGAAAGAGGACACTAAAAAGGCTAGACTTATGTGAGAACACCATGTTAAAGTGGACCTTAAAGACACGTATTGCGAGGGGCGTGAACTGAAATAATTTGACTCAGGATACGTAGAAATGGAGGGTTCTTGTGAAAACGGTCATGAACTTTCGGGTTCCATAGAAAGTTGGAAAATTTTTCAGTAGGTGAGCGACTGACGTCTTCTGAAGGAGGACTCCGTGGTAGAGGACTTGGTCCGTTATTCCCAGAAGACGATTCGGCAAAACTGTATCAGATACCGCAGGATACGTCCCTCTGAGAGACTTGTGTCAGTGTTGCACACATATGTGTAGTGTGGGAAGGATTGAAGCGAAGTCTCAGGAATCGTGGGACGAGAATTTGCGGGAAATTGAATTTTATTCCTCGCGGCTGCAGAAGTAATTCTGCAACACTGTAGAGACGGCATCAAGAGGCCAATTACCTCGGGGAAGATATTCCGCTCTCTGATTCTGATAGCACAATATTAGCTCTGCTGCTCCGCCATTGACGGTTCCGTCTCGGTCCCTACGCAGTACGTGACGCTAGCGCACCTCGCCTGGCGGGCGGGAAATTGTCGGTTTGTATCTCGTCAGGGACACCGGAAATACTGACTAATTTTTTTCATAATCCTCGGCAATCCTTCCAGGAAAATCCCCGGATAATATTTGTGTTAGGCCACGACCACTTCATTTCAAATAATTTTCAATATATCTTTCAATGTTGTAAGGCACGGCGGCTACTGATTGGGTTATTGAAGTCTCGCCCGGGTGATTATGATGACGGAAAATTTGGTGTAATGAAGATTGGCAGGGGAAACCGAAGTACTCAGAGAAAACCCGCCCCAGCGCCACTTTGTTCACCACAAATCCCACTTGAGCAGACCCGGGTTCGAACCCGGACCGCCACGGTGGGAAGCTAACGACTAATCGCTTGAGCTGTGTCGCGGCCTTAAGGCCTCGATATCGACTGTCCAACTCATGGAGCTGAGCCTGTCCTGACAAGCTGTCAGTCGCTCACCCACTCAAGAATTTCTGAACACTTTTCTGGTGAACACACTTCATATGCTAGAAGGGACTGAGGAAAACCGCAAAAAGCCTCAGTCAGGATATATTCTGTGTTCTGGGAGAGATTCAAATGCAGTACCTCCCACATATAATATCTAAGACGCTACCGCTACGGTAGCCTGCCCCTTTCTACTACGTTATATTTAGATGCAGGCCATAGTGAATCATATGAGACTATTTAAGTATCTAAATTTCTGGATACATTACTGAAGAATGGAAAATGTTAGATATGAGGTTCTCACAGCGGTATCTGTCTTCTGCGACATGACGTCACGTAGAGAGGCAGTTCACCGACATTTCTGAGGTACTTACTGCTTTCATCTTTAGGATTGAATGGTAAACCCTAGAAGCAAGCAGCGGACGACCTTGAAGATGAGGCAATATGATCCTCCGAAACGTCGATATACTTGTAACAAACTGTACGTGGGATCCTAACCAAATCCAACAATACAGTAATTGTTTAATTATAATATTTATCCTGCTTCATTGTACAAATTTGCGTAGATGAATGTTTATAATTACTCATGCTTTGTTAACACAGGTTGTCTTGTGTTTATGTTTACTATTTTCCTGTATTTCCGTGAACGCTTTCATTCTCTTCTAAATTCGTGCAAACTTCCTTTCAATGGTAAGGTAGATAATAATAGAAGATTATAGATTATCCCCTAAATGTATGTTCGTTTACATCAATTATAGCTTTCAAAGAACTTGGCATTGCAAATTTATCTGCCAGTTTCAAGCCGTTACCTTCCGTTTTCAGAAGGATACCATTTTCCATGGCACCTTCACATTAATTGCAAGTTCTACATGCAGTTAGTCATACATTACAAGCTTTAGAAATGAATTTCCTCGTAATTTATTCAGCCAGGCTTAGAGAAAGCGCATTGCTTTGTCTTCCTCAGGTTCCCGTTTTACATCCCCAGTACAATAATTTCCCGAACTGTATCTCTGATTTCTTAACAATGAATCACTGTTATGCTCTTTTTAAGAGAATTATCAGCGTAGCAAACTCAGTTCACTTGTCAAGAATCTTCCGGACGCAGCATCGCTCTTCAATTGTCGATAACGATCTGCTTGCAGCGCTCCCCGTGACTGCTGAAGGAGTCACTAATTACTTGCGACTTCTACTTTTGTACCTTGCCTTTTTAGATTCGAAGTAGTGACGGATGGGAGAAAGCTAGACAGAGAAATGTGTAATTTATACTGAAGGATACAAAAATGCAGTAATTGTTGCAGAAATAAAACAGTTCACATTGCTTCCATTGCTGTTAATTATATTCCTTGATTAAGAATGATGTGAATGATTTTAATGTCAGCAAAAGAAATAATTAAGTTTGTAATGTTTCTTGATTACATTTTCGTTAATTGCTTCATTAAAGGAATTATATCTAAGTCACCTTGTATATGCAAGTTGTTCTCCATGCTCAACCAAGCACCACGCCAAGAAGATAAATGAGGAGACAGACTGTAGCTCCGCGTGCTGTTAACCTGCTCACTAGAGTGAAGCGAGTGGTTTGGTTCATGCCCCGATATCTTTAACCCTTGAGAACTAACTCTCTGTAAAATTTGGATAGTGGCCCGGTATGGGCTATGAAAAGAGAAAGGTCTCTTGCCCCTGCAGTCAATACAAACTAGATTCCTCATTCTTCTAAAATGATCCAATCAAAGAGGATGAGGTGGGCAGGGCATTTAGCACGAATTGGGGAGAAGAGTATATTGGTAGGAAAGCCAGAGGGAAGTGACCACTGGGAAGATCAAGTCGTAGGTTGGTGGACAATATTAAAATGGATCTTAGAAAGATAGGCTGGGATGGAATTGATTGGATTGATTTGGCTCAGGATAGGAACCAGTGGCGGGCTCTTGTGAACACGGTAATGAACCTTCGGGTTCCATAAAATGCTGGGAAGTTCTTGAGTAGCTGCACAATTGGCGGCTCCTCCAGAAGGGCTCAGCTCCATGAGTGTGTGATTCCTCAATCTACTTACCTTAACCTAGTCGATAATGTAAAATGTTTTAAAGAGAACAAAAAGAGAAAGAAGAAACGGGGAAAAGAGGATAATAGAAACAGAAAAGAAGAAAAATTTGGGATTAATGTTTCTTGGACTTCAGCCATCGTTCCGTATTCCAAGAAAACCATAATAACACAACGTTTCAGCAACTGGGTCTGTTACCGTCCTCAGGTGAAAGGATGGGAGACGTCTACTCTGTTGAATCCGTCCAGTGATTTGGATTGGCTCATTCTAAGGGTGCCGGAATTCCAGGCTTTACTGAGTTTGAACCCCTCTCTCTGATTGCATTGTCCAGATTGCTCTCAGCAAAACGTGGAATCCCAGCACCATTTCTAAAGCAATCCAACACACAGCCAACACCCAAAAAGACACAGAGAAGAGGGTGCAAAAAAATATCGAAATAGCCTCACAATAGGGACACCAGATTAAGCAACACGGTGAAAGTTAGAGTCGGATGGGTGACCCGCATAATTTGACTCCTACCTCCTACTTCATAATACACCAATAAGAAGACGCATCTATTTGACACACTGGTATAAATATCAGAGACATCGACCATGATGATGAAGACAGACGAAATCTCCGAAACGTTGATTTTTGGTACAGGATTGACGCGACCGATCGTCCGACAAAATTTCACCACTTTTATTCACCATGAAAGCTTAGAATCTTAGTGTCTTCGTATTGTCGCGTGTTGCCAATGTAACGCGACACATGAATTCACGCGGGTCTCGGGTTTGGCGAATATGTTTATTGAACGCTCACTTTTCCACTAGCGAGTGCACTTATTATCACGTTCAGTATCACAATTACCGCTTCTGCTACAGCCAAAGCCAAACTGAAGACTGATTACTCGTCTAAGGTCAGATGCAAACTGAACTTTTCTCGGCAACTTCTGGAACTGAACTGTCAACTGTCAACTCAGTTCAGTTCAACTGTCTGGTCAAGTAAAAGTCACATTGCGACTGACGGCCAGTCAGACAGTAAGTCTTGGTGTCGAGCCCCATCTGGGGCTCATGACCAGATATTAATTGTTACCATTTGACAGTTACGGTCTTATTTTTATGGTGCGCCCTCTCTGACGAGAGGACGGGTCTGTCTTTTGTATATGCTGCTGGTCCTTGCCAGCGCAGTCTTTCTTGGGTCCGAGTCCCTTGGGACTCGCGACCATATTTTACTGTCTCGGAACTGAGACTTCCCTTTTCGTCGCCACCTACGACTCGCAGGGTCACGGTGGAGGTATTCGACCCCGCCTTCACACAGGTCAATCAAGTCAAAGTCAAAGTCACATTGCGACTGACGGTCAGTCAGTCTGTCTGTCTTGGTGTCGAGCCCCGCCTCGGACGGAATATAGCGCACCATTTGAGAGCCTTTGTCTCGGCCGCTCTCGTGCAACGAACCCTCTGCTGTACTTTCATCTCCGGGGAAACGCGTTTGTTGCTTAAGTTATTCCTACGCAACGGCCCACTGTTATTGCGTTTCCATGGAAGCTTCCCTTCCGGATTCCCGGCACAGGTGGTATCTATGGAACCAACGAATGGTTAATATAAATTCCTCAAGAGTTGTATCTTCAGGGATACAACTTTGTGTGACCCACTGAAAATCAGCTTCACGACTTTTTATCACAGAAAACAGAAATCCTTCATGACCACAGCTGTTAGAACATCAAACCCTAAAATATAATTTCATATTTTCGACTCATTGAAAAACATTTTAGTTTCACCAAGTGGAGACAAGTCTTGGAGGCGTCTATGCGATTCAGGCAAGACCACAGAAAGTACATCAAATTAGAACACATCCAATTTCTTCCAATTTTTCCTTTCTCCACTTCATTTTTCAGTAAACATCCTGTCTTTCCGCGTTATACTCTCTGAACTAACAGGAGGGCTTTTAAGTAAATGATAAATAAATAAAAAAGTTACAAGCCCGATGAGGACCCTTGGTATTTGGTTTCTGCGAAATATTTTCCCCTAATATAGGAGATACGTTGTCTGAAACTGAGTCTTGGAACAAAAGAGTTGGAGATCTCTTTCATTCCGGGAGACGGAGCAATGCACAGAGGTCCTCAGTAACAAACATTTCAACAGACCAGAACAGAAAAGAAGGGGAAGAGAGCGCCTGTTCAGAACAACTTTCGTCTCTCTCCTTACGTTTCATGACGAGTTCCATACGTGCACGCATGCGCCAACATTTTAATGATGGACCCGTCTTTTTACGTTCTTGCTCTTTAGTTTTTAATTGACGTGTGACTTCCAGTTTCACACTGATTTCAAAACTGCAGAATAACACAATGAATGTGTCTAAGGATGGAAATATTAAAATGTCAGGGAGTTTGAAGATGGTGTGTTATCTGTTTATCTCCAGTAACTTTGAATTTCGGTGTTATGTTTTTCATAATATGTGTGTATTATGAGTAAAGGAATTAATTAAATAATTTTCCTGAGGATTAAAGCGCGGCCGGCGCGTAAGGCTGACAACCTTACCGCCATCTTTGAGCCGATTGTCTAGATAATGTGGGAGCCTCAACGTCTCACAACCCTATGGGCCTTCATGACCTGGTACAGGGATAGCTTTACTTTTTTTACTTTCTTACTTATGTGTATTAGGCCTTACCTGTATTTAGGTACAAGTTCACAGTTTCATTCTGGAAGTTCAACACAAGTAATTATTAATTCGGTTGTAAGTCGCATAATTTACATGATATCTTAAGTGTTTTTACAGATTGCTAGATTGTTATCTTCCAGGATGTTACACTGTACAGTCTGCCAGAAGTACACGGACGTTTCAAAACAAAATACTGATTCCATCTTCTGGGAAAAAAATATATTTAACAAAAATCGAGCGACAAACAAGCAACAAGTTGCGTTAGTGAGCAGTCTTCTTGCTACTTGCCTTTGATCATTTAGGTAGAGGCAGTATGTTACTTCTAATCACCGACAAATTTTACCAGGTTACACGGCGTCTCATCGTAGAAGATAGTACTATTCATAGTTATCACTTTAGGAGTCCCAAACCCAACTCCGTTACTGTTTTCTTGCGTCTGTTGCGGAAAATGTAAGTGAACGCGTAAATGGGAGGTGATTCCTATCTGTCCACTTGTCAGCATTTCGAAAATATTGTACACACTTTTGGAGAACAGCTTTATTGAACTCTCTTTTTGAAATATAAATAATATAAAATGGCTCCCTTGCTTCTAGATTTGGTTGTTTAGTCTTTAAATGTGAACAAGCTTTAACTGTTAAAATGGAAATGTGTCATACTGCGTTATTGAACACAAGACACTAGGAATATAAACGTCAACAGACGGTACAGGGTTATAAAATAACAGAATAAACAAAGCAGATTAATCTATGTAAGATTTGAGGTTTTCACGGCGGTTACTATGAAGAAGGCAGTCTTCTGGGTTGTGGCACCGTGTAGATGTGGTGTTAACCGACGTTTCGGAGGAACGTATCGCCTCCATCTTCAGGGTAGAAGGAAGAATAAGAAATCCGCAAGCGAATAGACCGTGACAACCGGTACAAGCAGACTGGTCTGCTACACGGTGCCACGTCCCAGAAGACTGCTTTCTTCAGATTAGTCTATTTAGGAGACGAACTCTTAAAGGCCCTCTCTTCTTCTTCTTCTATTCCGTTGCTCCCAATTGGTGCACAGGGCAACCGTGTAACGCTTCTTTTCACTTTAGTTTCTTCATCTAAGACAGTCGGTAGGACTCCTTGAACGGGGGATCAGTCCGTCGCAAGGCCGTTACCGAACACAGACATCGATGTCTTGAGTAGGATTTCGAACCCACGATCCCGAAGAGAGTTCATGCCTTAGACCGCGCGGCCACTGTGATCACCAGGGCCCGGATTTTGATGATATGTCATCTTTTTTTCCTTGTATTCTGTGCGGTGCTCTTAAATATATAAATCTCGGATATGAGCTGCTGGTTACAGAAATGTAAATTTTATAGGTAATTTTTTGTCATTTTTTGACATTTTTAGGTTTAAGGTAATTTTTTCATTTTAGGGGCAATTTTGGTAAATTTGTGGACTTTTAAGTTTATTTCTTGTCATTTTTGCCCATTTTAGGTAATTTTTCTTCATATGTTTTCTGAAATGTGAATAACATGGAAGCGAAATGTTCTTTCTTTTCTCCTTTAGGTCATTTTTCTGGATTTTGTCGGTCATTTTATAGGTCATTTTTTTTTAATATTTTCAGGTCATCAAAATCCGGGCCCTGCATATTACATTTTTGGGTCATATTTTAGGTAATTTTTCTGGATTTTTTTTCGGTCATTTTTTTAAAATATTTTCAGCTCATCAAAATTCGGGCCCTGGTGATCACCCTTTAAAGTTTAGCGGTTACTGAGTGTGCCAACCACAGTTTTCCCACTCTTGCGATAGACCAATCAGATCTGCGTGTCTTGCCACGGAGCGTAAGAGTGTAACATGCAACAATCTCTGTCCACACTTGCTTTCTACTCTTTCCCCACAAACCCTGGGCAGATCAGTGTCTGGAGGATAAGGAAAACGGACGAAAGAGAAGACGAAAACAGACTTTTCATCTAGCCTTCTCTGCACATGATTCACCCACCCCAGGGCACTTGGCCTCCTTTGTAAGGCTTCGCACTTTATGAAGACTCCCGCCAGCAGCAGCACTGTAGCAGACAGACATCTGAAAGTATGAAAGGATTGTTCCCCATCCCGGAGTGAGGAGATTCTGTCGTTCCCTGTCGACCTCTTGATGAGTATCCCTTCAGAAACCCCGCGACCTAAGGTCGACTGTAGTTTATACCCCATCTACTGTAAGAAAAATGAGGCTTCGTCATTAGTGAGTGAGGTAGACCGTCATTATAAAGTTACTAGTTCCTATTGCCAACACACTTCCGGTGTTAATGCGCCAGTGAGAAGTTCACACGCAATTACTGTTACGATCTGCTATCTGTGATCATATGCAGGTGTCCCAGGAAGAAAAGTCATTGTTTTAAGCAAACATATATATGTACATGTATCCTATTCCAGACGGTTTCCGAGATAGAGCTATTTCACTGCACAGTTCCAAATTTGTTAATAAGATAGATATATTACGTACGTAATAAAAGGTAAAGTTGTCGCTGTGCTTAATTAATTAAGCACTACGCCTTGAAGACTTAAGCGGGAGTGGATGTATAGAGCCACATTTTCTTTACTTCGGCACTAGTTGGATGTGAGTGGCCGGCTTCACGTCCCGATTGATTTACCCCCAGGAAAGAGACCCGCATACCCGTTGTATAGGAGGTTGGTTGAACCCTAGGGTCGGTCTGGACGACATGGAGAAGTGAAAATTCTTGACCCTACCGGGACTCAAACTCTGATTTTTCGGTTGTCCAGCCCGTCGCCAGTCGCTATACCGACTGCACTATCCCGGCTCCTAATACCGATATTTATTGTTCAAGCGACAGAGTTGGTACAGTTTACCTAGCATAATATATTTTCGAAAATTCCACCGTCAACATCAAAGAATTTTGCACCTCGTGTTAGGACATGGCGTGTTGCTCGTCTGTACAATGTACAATGAAATAGCTCTATCTCGGAAACTGTTGGAATAGGACACATGTACATATACACTTTTTTGCTTAGAATTACTGATACTGCGAGCCGGGATAGCTCAGTCGGTATAGCGACTGGCTGTCAAGTCAAATGATACAGTAAATATGGAATTATATTAACTCGCATTCGCATGATATTAGTGAGTCGGAAGGACTACCGCTTCGGGTGGCTGTCAAGGTTACGTTGGTATTTTTCTAAAATAGTTCATTCTTGTTAGCATTGTAACCGGTTGGTTACTGACTCATGTTCAGGCCTACACACTCCACCCCAAAGGCATGTCACTTGCGAAGATATAATCCCTCAAAGGCAATGGATTTTTAATGGTCTCTCAGGTTGGCATTGCCGTTGTACTGACAGGCCCCAGTCCGCTTTTGTTGCCTTAATGATGTCTGCGACTTTAAGTGCCATGGACCAGGATTAGGAAACCGATTCTACAGGGTGATTCATATAGAACCGGCGCGACGAAATGAGGTGTAATATAAAATATACCATACAGATATTAAAGTAATTTACACATATCTTATCTTGGATTGTGTGCCGTGATCAGAGCAGGTGTTGAAAGTGTCCGCCGTTTTCAAGTAGGCATTAGAAACACTCGCTGTTCAACAGTGAACTCCATGACTGTCGCCTGCGCACTGCAGACACGTTTCGGCATTGTCCTTGACCTTGCAGCATAAGGGCTGCCACTTGCTGGATCATGCGCACACCATTCGACTCAGCACGGCCCACGGATTATTATGTCGTAATTGTGAGCGGTTATATGCATCACCTGCGGAATTATTAGCAAATTCATCGGGCGGTTCTATACGATTCACCCTGTAGTTGTTTACTTTGAGACACAGTTCCGCCATTTGCTAGAAGCAAGTGAATCAATCTCCTGAAACATGAAGATTATATCAATTTACTGTTGACCGAGCAGATCAGCGAGGCGGTAGCCCTTTGTACTTTTATTGGAGACGTAATGCTGTTTGGGTGCCGGGTATTATACATGGAGATCATCTTTGTGTAGCCCTGTGATAGGAAGGAGCCGCCACTGAAACAGGCTATATTCGCATAAAGTAACTGAGGTTCTCACAGCGGTGGTTATGAAGAGCTCTGTCTTTTCAGAGTGTAACGTTCTGTAGTCCCTTGAAAGTAACCCAACGTTTCGGAGGAACATTCGCCTCCAACTTCAGGTTCGATAACGCTGTGTAGCCCTGTGATAGGTAGGAGCCGCCACTGAAACAGGCTATATTCACTTATAGTAACTGAGGTTCTCACAGTGGTGGTTATGAAGAGCTCTGTCTTTTTGGGATGTAACGTTCTGTAGTCCCTTGAAAGTAAGCCGACGTTTCGGAGGAACATTCGCCTCCAACTTCAGGTTCGATAACGCTGTGTAGACCACCGGAAGTTTACCGACGTTTCGAATGAGCATATCACCTCCATCTTCATGGTCGATAACGTCGTGTAGCCCATTGAAAGTCAACAGACGTTGCGGAGGAACATTTCGCCCCCATCTTCAGGATCGATAACGCCGTGTATATCGTTAAAAGTGAACAGACGTTTCGGAGGAACATATCGACTCCTTCTCCAGCGTCATATAACACCGTGCATTCCCTTGAAAATGATCCGACGTTTGGGAGGAACATGTCGCCTCTATCTTGAGGATTGATAACGTCGTGTAGCCTCTTAAAAGTCAACCGACGTTTCGGAGGAATATATCGACTGCCTCTCCACAGTTCTATATCGCCGTATACTCTCTTGAAAATAAAGTTCAAGGCTTCACCAAGCTCCTCCCAGATGCAACCTTTACGCCAATTATGAGGTGTTAGAGTACTTTTCTCCATTAAGAACCCAGAATGGAACCAAGGGCCTATCGACTACGAAGCTACTGTGTTAGTATCTGTATTACAGTGAAATTTTGTTCTTTTGAATTTACGTCAGACATAACCGTGACCCCAAACACAGTGTTTTTTGTTTGCGTGTTGCATGCTATTGTGTGTCATTCACAGTGAGTACATATTTATATCCGTGTACACAACAGTTCATGTAAAAACACTAACATAAAATATTAACTAATTATGTTAGTATTTTTAAATGAATTGTTGTGACGACAGATATAAATACATACTCATTTTTACAGTGTTTTTGCCTTCCCCTTCGCTAAAGCATTTCCTTATTGCTTCCAGTGGTGCGACAGAGCTATGAAGTGCAAGTGTATAGAGCACACGTCCTGCTGGGTAACACAGCTGTTCTCCACTGCGTCATACCTGCATTTGTTAAGGACTACGTCACAGTGACGTCATGGTATCGAGATGACACGATCATCCTGCCAGCGCGTGATGATGCCGGTAAGTTATAGCGAAGAAGCTTAAATATACGGGATTTATTCTAAATTATTGTCGGTGCTTTCGTGGCCTGTATGTAGTCTTCAAATCGGACATACTAAAATAAACTGCTTAAGGGATATGAAAATGTAATTCAAAATGTTTTATTACTTCTAGAATAAACGCTTCAAAATGCTAAATAACTTCAACTTCAAATAAACAACTTCTTAACACGTAAGACTTCCAAGCTTCCTCGATTCGATCAAAATCTTCCTAAGAAATGTTCGGTCTTCCTGCTCATTTTCGGTGCAGAACAATTCCAGTCTCTTGAAATTGCTTTAACCAACGTCGGTAGCATTATCTGAAGATAAATCTTCTTCATATTGAGTTCTGTAATGATGTTGAGTTTCGATAACGGACTTTGTTTCGGGGGGGGGGGATACGCCCATTTTGAAGTATGACGTCCTGTTTCCTTCCAGACATNACGCACATTTTGAAGTATGACGTCATGTTTCCTGCCAGACATCACTGAGGCGAGTACAGCATTGCCGAATAAAACGTTCTGAGTTAAATTGTCATGTTCCGTTGGCAGTTTCATTTGTTATTTTCGGTTTAAAATTTAGGCCACGAAAACCACGACAATAATTTGACTCACCCTCTACCTGTGTAAATATAAATTAAACATGAGTACAAAGGTGGCTGATTATAGATTTGTTTCCAGGGAATGGGAGGAGTAAACCGAATATTTATTCATACAAACTTACATTTAATGATATTATTTTGGAACACCCTTGAATACTGAGGATAGATAAATTAAGATCTTGTTATACAGCGAATTCCCATATCGCAGATTTGGTCATTACTCCAAATACGATTATGCATATTTTATACCGTACAGATTTCTATAAAGTATTTTGGCTACAGTGTAAGACTGTACGAGAACATTTCCTTGCTGTAGTGTATAGGTACAGAGGGTAAAGCCTGTAGTCCCCTGTGAATGTTTCTATTTTCTCTAATCTTGGGATTATTATGTTAAGACAGTAAAATTTAATGAACAACCATTTTACATAAGTAAAGTAAAGCTGTCCCTGTAACAGGCCGTGGAGACCCATAGGATTGTGAGACGTCGAGGTTCACACATTTTCTAGACAATCGGCTCACAGATGGCGGTGAGTCTGTCAGCCTTACGCGCCGGCAGGCCTTTACCCCCCAGGAGACTCCTGATACTCATTTCTGTCAGAGGCTGAGTCGAGCCCGGAGCCATATTGCAGTTGGAAGGATTAGGTAAACTGAAAAAATCACCTCATCGGGATTCGAAACCGCGACCCTCCGGCTTGTAGCATAGTGCCTCAACCAACTGCGCTATCGTGTGTCCACGAACCATTTTAAATCCTTGAACTAAATCCGAAATGTACCCTAGATTTCATATATCTGTTTTAGTCACTGCATTGACTCTATGTTGTACACATAATAACACGGGTTCTGGAATTAAGTACATACGTCGGTTTCACTCGTAATATGCATACTGAAGCTGTTACATGAATCCCAATTTATGTGGAGGGTCTGCTGACTGTAAAATTAATATTTACTATATCTCTTCTGCTTCCTTTCACTTTGATTTTTCTAGAAATTGTGGCATCTAGGCAAAATTGGGAGTTCCCTTAAAGTCAAAAGCAGGCTCTAAATCTAGCAATCACACTGCTCCGAAAGGTTACTCTTCAGCAAACATGATCTGTGCCTTCTATTACTAGTTGTAAACTGTTCGTAAATTTTTCGTAAATTATGACAAATCTGAGGCGAAATTTTAATTAATAATAAAGTCAGTTCTTTAGCTTAGGTCGTTTATCCAAGGAATCCGTCCAGGTCCGAGGCTTTGTATTCATTTTCGTAATATAATTATTTTTACGGTGAGGATTTGATAGCCCCACGCCCATCCCCGAAGCTGGAGGACAACCCCTTGTCGACTTTCCGCCACTGCTTATTCAATACATTCGCAGCTTCCCTCCATGCCTGGATGGCGTCTCCTCCATCCGCAACCTGAGGACGCGCCATGCCGTGGTGACAAGGGACGTAGCACGAATGGGGGAGACGAGGAATGCATATTGGTGGGAAAGCCAGAAGGAAAGAGACCACTGGGAAGAACAAGGTGTAGGTGGGTGGACAATATTAAAATGGATCTTAGAGAGATAGGATGGGATGGGATGGATTGGATTGATCTGGCTCAGAAGAGGGACCAGTGGAGGACTCTTGTGAACACGGTAATGAACCTTCGGGTTCCATAAAATGCAGGCAAATTCTTGAGTAGCTGCAGAATTGGCGGCTCGTCAATAAGGGCTCAGCTCCATGAGTAAGTAAGTAATAAAGTCAGTTCTCTCGCCATAAACATAGCCTCTTTCGTCGTCTTAATTACCGAAATAAATCCTTTTTTTAATACACATGACAGCCACCTGAAATATGTTTCTGTTTAGGGACCGAAACTATACTTAAATGCTTTAAAATTATCTTGAAATTTTTAGTTAATTTCAATACCAGAAGTCCACTGTTTCGTAGTATGAACGCGAAGCATGTCATTCCATCCCACGTTTGCCTCGCCACGGTGACCATATTGTCATGCACGGTTCGATCCGTGTCGTATAGCGTCGTACGGTTTTATGTTTACTGTCCTGGATCGGATCAACCTCAGAGGTCAGTATATTCTCAGTATCTGATAAGACCGCTACTTCGTGGAGGTGAAAGTGTTTGTTACCGCGGTTACTGCATCTGTGCTTTGATGCTTCTGGCTACGGCATAAAACATACACCGAGCAAACAACCTTCTTCTTTCTTCTTTATATCGGACATGACGTAAAGGGACGGTCACAGCACAGGGAACAAGCACTGGGCCTGTGGGAACGAGGCGCGTATTCTGCGACCCCAGGAAATCCTATTTTTTCGCGAAATTGGGAGTAAGTTTCTTTCTTGTGTGTTTTGTTACAGGACAGAATATAAGCCATTGTCCACCTACGTTTCTTTTTTCACGTCTCGCTTCTCTCTTATTTCTTCATTTTCTCTTCCTCTTTGTTCGTTTTTCTTCCTGTGCGTTTCCATCTAACATATTGTCTGCGTGTGGACCGCATGAGATAACCACAATTCACCTTTTACACAAAATTAAACAAATCATTTTAAATTTTACACAAAATTAAACCTTCATATGGATCTGGGAAAAGTCATTATATCTACTGGCTGAATGACCGAGTAATCGAAGTTCGATTCCAACTAGTAGCAACAGATTTTTCTTCACGGTGTCAAGACTGCCTCTAAGGCCCACGCAGCTTTCTATCCAGTGGGTACTGAGGGCTCCTTCTGCATTGGTAAATCAAGCAGAGCGTCAAGGTAGCTACTGACCTCCATGTAGTATCGATATTAAGACTGGAGCTATAACTCCACTCCCCCACACGTCATTGTTATTAATTAGCAAAGCGCAGAGATAACTTAATATTTCTACTTTTGAAAATTCTTATACTGGATTATTTTTTCCGTAAATTTTGTGAAAGAGATTAGTTCAGCGGTTTAAAGGAACTGAAACTCTGTGATACATGAGACACAACCTTGCGGAAAGATAAAGAAAATACATACATTGAACTGAGTCTCCGGCAGGATAGTTTTCGTTCCCATCGAATGCTATAAATAGAATACTAACAAAAGGGCCATGCCAAAAACAGAGGCAGTTACTCTCTGCTTTTCGACCGCGGCGACCCAGGTTCGAGTCCGGGTCATGCTGGATTTGTGGAACTCTAGAATACGTATCGAGATGGCCGCGCCATAGCTCAAGCGGTTAGTCTCTGGCTTCCCACTGCGGCGGCCCGGGTCTGGTCAAGTGGGATTTGTGGTGGACAAAGTGGCGCTGGTGCGGGTTTTCTCCGAGTACTTCGGTTTCCCCTGCTAATCTTCATTCCACCAAATTCTCCTTCATCACGATCACCCGGGGCAGGTACAATAGGCCGATCAGTGGCCACCGTGCCGAGTGGACCCAACTGGACTCCACCCCCACTAAGCGAATTTAAAATTAGCTGCGATGTTAAGAAATTTTGTCTCAGAAATCATACTTTAAAAGTTGTCTCAAATTTCATGACACACGGGGCAAATATTCGGTATTGATAAAATATTTCTTTTACTTTGCTCCCATTCTTAAAAAATTTCACATCTTGAGGTTAGTTATCCGTCTCAAGAAAGAATTGCCAATACCATTCTCGGAGCATGATGAACGCGAGCTGTCAAACTCCTGGCTACAATACGCCCCTCACATCTATCGGCCAAACTTCTGTCAGTTGCTCCATCATTCATTTCACGTGCAGACTTTTACCAAAGTTAAAAACATTTGATATCTTTTGTCTTAAACATCTCTGAGGTTCATACCATCAGTAGCCAACCTTACGGAAGAAAATTTCTCTCTTCTAAGAGACCTCCGTTCTGTTGATTTTGTATCCCATTGCTTGTATAAAAACTAATCACCTGCTTTCCTGTGATAAAACAACGACCGCATAGGAGACGATGCGTCCAACATTTCTTATACTGTTGAGCGGTTAACGAGCTGTTGCTTAGCAACGGTATGAGGGACATATTTTGTCGAGCTGCTACCTAGCAACAATGAGAGAGATACAAATTCAGACATGCAGACTGATGCGATTGAGACTGGCGCAGTTGTCATGATATTGTCACGTGTATGTGTGACTATAGAAGGGGTTTGGATTGGTAAATGGATTTGTTGACCACTTACATACACACAAGCTGGAATTACAAGTAATTATAGCGCCATGGCTAATCTTCAAATTTCACAAATCACCACAGCACCCGCTAAGCATTTTCCAGCTTGTCTTTATCAGCCGTTCCTTGGTAAAGGCTTCTAACAATAGATATTCCTCTGTTTCCGGACTCAGATCCTTTCTGAACGGCGGCTCCTTTCCAACTGCACTATTTACCAGGCTGGCAGCCATTTTAAAACAGAATGACTATCAACTAAGCACTAACTTGATCGACCCGATTGTCCTTATAACTCTTCGGCACGGACCGAGTAGGAAACCTCGTTTACAACAGTACCTCTATTATTGCCCTTCTATTCGTTACTGTTGGAACATATTTACCGAGCTGTTGTCTAGAAACAGGTCTGGTATATTTGTCTGTCTCGCAGCCGTTGCTTAGCAACGTCTCTACACACTACAACATATTGTCTCTCACTACTTACCTCTTTCCCAGTCCTGTTCTCTCAGGCTTTCGTCTCAGTCTTCAGTCGGTATAAGGCTACATCGCATTGAACGAGGAGAAATGGAGCGGGCTTGATAAAGAGTTGGATGAAGGAAGAAATAAGAAAGTTTGAAAGATGGGAAAGTAAGTCATAAGGAAGATGTGACTCAAAAGTTGCGAAGACTTCATTCCATTCTTATGCTACTGGATGACCGCAAAAGTTCGGCGAGGGTTCTGCAAAAAAGAGGCTCTATGAACTTTCCATCATGGTGGGACTCAACATTTTCTATAAGTGCCCCATAACAGAGGAGAAGAAACTTGGCAGAGGGCAACGTTCAGAACGAACGCTATAGAATGGAATCGGTTCAAAGGCACTTTACATACTTTCCTTTACATACACGTTTGACCTTGAATGCGTTACCTCACTCACGGAGCTGAGCCTTTCTTGAGAATCCGCCAATTCTGCAACCACTCAAGAGCTTACCAGCAGTTCATGCAACCCGAAGGTCCATTACCGTGTTCACAAGAGCCCTCCACTGGTCCCTATCCTGAGCCATATCAATCCAATCCGTACCATCCCATCATATCTTTCTAAGATCCATTTTAATATTGTTCACACACCTATGCCTTGGTCTTCCCATTGGTCTCTTTCCTCCTGGCTTTCCCACCAATATCCTATATGCATTCCTCTTCTCCCCATTCGTGCTACATGTCCTGTACATCTCATCCTCCTTGACTTGATCATTCTGATTATACTTGGAGAAGGGTACAAGTGCTGAAGCTCCTCAATATGAAGTTTTTGATTAGGTTACCTTGGAAACTGAATTGATTGTTGTAAGATCTGAGGTGTTCACAGCGGTGAATATGAAGAATGTCGGTCACGGTAGTCGAGCGGTCTAAGGCATGTACTGTCTTCCCTCGCTCGGAAGTCGAATCCCACACAAGGCATGTAGGTAGAGGCCTTGCAATGAGCTGATTACTCGTCCAGGGAGTCCTACCGTCTGTAAAATGATCAAAGTGAAAAATAAGAAACATAGACAACGCAAGACATTAGAGGAACGAATTAAGACTATGAAGAATGCCGTATTCTGGGATGTGTCACCATGTAGATCTTATGTGAACTGACGTTTCGGAGGAACCCATCACCTACATCTTCAGGGTGGAAGAATGCGCGAACAAGGAACGAACCTTAGCAAGTGGCTGCAGACTGGGCTCACTACAAAGAATTTAGTTATAAATTTCAGTTAATTTTTGGAGAACGTATCTCTAAATAAAGCTGCAATTCTGGTATCTTCAAAATAATAACGGCGGGTCCTCTATTGGCTGTGATGCTAGAATTTTGCATGAGAAAATACGCGCAAGATGTTCATGGCAATGTTTTAAACTTCCGTTTCGGAAACTGATTAGATGCATTAATGGAATTAGTGACGATTGTCTCATATAGATGCCACTCTATCTTATTCAGTCGTGTGTCTATTAGTACTTACTCACTTGTGGAGCTGAGCCCTTCTGGAGTAGCCGCCAATTCTGCAGCTACTCAATTTCCCAGCACTTTATGAAACCCGAAGGTTCATTACCATGCTCACAAGAGCCCTCCACTGGTCCCTGTCCTGAGCCAGATCAATCCAATCCATCCCATTCTATCTCTCTAAGATCCATTTTAATATTGTCCACCCACCTACGCCTTGGTCTTCCCAGCGGTTATTATTATTATAGCTGTACGGTCTTTTGTTGGGCCTTGGTCGCTTTTTTAGTTTCTTGGAATCCTTAGACGGGGATCAGCCCGTCTTAAGGACTACAACACAAACAGATTAAACGCTCACAACACATATCCATGTCCTGAACCAGATTTGAACCGATGATCTCAATGTTTGAGCGGGCGAAGACTGTTCATGTCTTAGACCGCGCGGTCACTGTGATAGGTGTCGAATGTATAGACACGCCCTTAATTCTTATTCCATTCTGAGTGCGGAAGCACTGGCAGGGTGCAATCGGAAGAGGAGGAGGACTCCAATAGGCAGCCTGACCGGGAAGGTAGAAGTGTCCTTTGTTGCTTCATTATCAGCCGATTCACTCGCTTTTCTGGAAATAAGAATCCTGGCTGCGGAATTCTGTTGAGTGACGGTTCCTTAGAAAGCTCAAGATTCATCAATCCTTCGCTGTGCTCTTCGGAAGAGAGAGGTGAAAGTTATCAGTGGTGTGCAGCAAATATAAGTGCTTATGAGATCCCCTTGCTGTCTGTTTCTGTGTACCCCTAATTTTTTAGGCTTATGACATCATGTTGCTGGCTGTGTGTCTGTTTCCCTTAATTTTTTTTTTGTTTTCTATGCGGTCCATTTCGTATCGAGGGAAAGTAGAAGATAAGTTCTTCCCAAAACTTCTTGTTTTATATATCGTACGTATAGAAGGATTAGTAATGTCAGATATTATAACTAACTTCCAAATGAGAACTTTTTAAAAGTAACTGCCCCGGTTATGGGAAACTGTACGGCTTGTAGTCTGCATTTTTGTAGTGTTTCATGAAACCTTACGGTTGAGTGAATGATGGCCGATATTTCGGTTAATTAAAAGTTTTCTTCAAAGTTTTGTTGACTTAAATATCATTAAATTTCCATAACTGGGAAGGCTTCCTTCTTTCAGCCTCACAGAGTCTGTACTTCAGGAATCAAAAGTTTTACCTTCTTTCAGAGCATATTTAAATTTTAGACTGGTTTCCTGACAGAAAGAGGAGTCAGAAAAGCTCAGTCACTATAGAGATCATCCTAAGGTAGGACGACCATATAACAGAAATCTGTTCCCTGAATGGACAGAGATGTTAGTCTTCGCAGTATCCAGACCAATTATGGGACTCATCGAGCCTCATATCGAGTAACTGTTTTTGGTGCTTTCCCGGGATAAGGCAGCTGGAGTGTGAAGGTAATAATTAATCTTCATAGGTTAGAAATGCACAGAATTGTACCCCCACTCCTCCCTATTTTTGGTGCCATGTTAAACACTGGAACTTAGTTTTTGTAAATTTCTATACCAATATAATGGATTATATAGTTATGTCCCTTTGTCTGTGATCTAGTCGTATTCGTTTTCGTATTCGTATTGAGAGGGCGTGGGTTTCCCCATACACTTAGACCAGTTATTGGTCCATTGTGCGTCCCCCTTTAATTTCTACTGTCGCCAAAACCTACCGGTAACGGTGCGTGCCATCAGCCCCCGTAGAGCCAACGAGGTCGGCCCCCGGTACCTTGATGCTTCCCCCATCAAACCAGAGGCATTGGAGACTACTTGGGCGGGAAAGGGCCTGTAACTTAGCTCAGAGGTCTCCTAGAGACATGAGGTTCTTTTACGTGCCGTAAATCTACGACACGGGACACACGGCTTAAAGCCCTTAAAAATTCCACGACCTCCGCCGGGTTTGAACCCGCGTACCTTGAGTCATGAGGTGGGAACGTTACCCCTAGACTACGGAGGCCGCTCTGTGATCTAGTCACGGAGCAGGTATGATTTGACAGATTTTCTACAGTAATGATGTGAGAGGCTTTCCTTAGAATTTGTCTGCGAATCCCGATTTTCAACCTTACTAATCCGTTAATGCCTGTTAACGTTGTAATAAAAATATGTACTTTCCCATAAGCAACTCACAGACACTGCTGAACACCTAAGAGAAAGATGTTCACTACAGACTGTGGATCGGCTCGGACTTCCAGTAATATAGACTGATTCTAAATTACTGTAGGGGTTTCCGTTTACAGGCCAAAGAAACCCCGACGGTAATTTAGAATCAAAATTCACAAATAATGCCTATATAATACCACAAATGGACACTTCGTTTCGGAGCTGGACTCTGTATCTCTCCTCATGTAGACTCATTTGCTTCGCTGACGTGTACTAACTATCGAATGGGCCCAACTGACAGAGTCAGTTCTCCGAAAGAGTTAGTTCTCCGAAACGTCGCTATAAATAAAATTAGGAAGATGGATATCTAAAAATGGATAATTATAAAAATGTAATATCGTCACGAACTTTTAGAACTTATTCACTAAGTATTTAGTGCAACGAAACTATTTCGAAGACAAGATATTCACCCTGAAAATGGCAACGGTGCTCTATACCGAAATGTTATAGCCTTTAAAATTCTGCTCGACTTATTCCGGAAGACGTAAGATAGTCCTGTACATTAAACATGAACCTGTCAAGAACTTAACGATAAAAATTCGCCTTCTTATATTCACATGTTTGTTAGCACGCCACTGATCCTTCACACATGCTAGTCTGTACACAGGCCAGGCCGTATGCTTCTCACATGCTATTTGCAATAGAACGGCACTGGTATAAATAGTATGACACAGCATTTCAGCACACATTTCGACTGCCAACAATTTGTATGTTTGACTGATGTAAGAGGCACACCTTGTGAGATTCGAATAGATACAGAGCACTCCAAAAATATCGACTCTAAACGTGAGGTACAACGGGAGTACAGTTTTAACCATGCGAAAATTGTAGTCACACATCAAAACGCGTTATTCTTGGTTTGTGACAGGAACTCGGTGATATTGTGCTTCGAATCTTGTTCAGTATCCTGGTCAATAATAGAGCCCTTTTTTAATTTCTGCGTCTTCATCTAAAAGGAAAACTACAGACTTTATGAATGAAGATGTTTCGAGAATATTGTTCTGAGATATGACATCGTACAGCGTGGTAAAAGGAGCCGGAATAGCATAGTCGGTATAGGGATTGGCTACGGACTGAACGACAGAGGTCGGAGTTCGAGTCCCAGTAGGGTCTAGGATTTTCTCTCCTCTAAGACTGGGGCCACACGAGCGCACGCAGTACGTCCGTTGCAACGAACGTACTTTATGATGGACGTTGCTGAGGACACCACACAGTTGCAGAATGCGGTGCGTAGTTTTTTGTCTGCAATGGAGGCAGAAGAAAGCGTAGCATTCGCCTCGCTTGTATATTTCTACAACGGACGTCACGACGTTCCTTACAACGGACGCATTTTGTGCGCTCGTGTGGCCCCAGCCTAAGTCGTCCAGACCGGCTGTGGGGTTCACCCAGCCTCCTATCCAATGGGTACCGGGGATGAAGCGGCCGGTTCGTGAAGCTGACCTCTCACCTACAGCTAATGTCGAGGTCAAGAAAAATGTGCATCTATACCTCCACCCCCGTACGCCTTCATGGCACAGTGCTTAATTAGTTAAACACAGGGATAACTTTACCTTTTATAGTGTGGTAGAAATCCACCCAAATTTCTGCCTCTGTCTTGAGATTATTACTTACTTGCTTTACTCTTCGGCTCTCAAGATGCCGGCAGTAAATTTCTCCGAAACATTGGTAAATTTGTATCACATTCCACGACGTCACCGAAGGGATTAGCCTAGAGGTAAAATTCTATATTTGTATTCGTCAGGTACTCGGTTTGTATCTCGGCAGGAACATCAGGTATCTTGGGGTTGTCGTGATTTTATTCAGTCTCTCCAGGAAAAATGCCGGGTTAATGCTTCGATTAGTCCTTCACCTCTTCCTTTCAGATCCTTTCCAATTCATCTTCATTTATCATCCTATCATTATACGCTATATATAGTCTTGATACGGAAAGCTGCACTGTGTCACAACACAGATGGTAGTAATGTTTATGGCAACGGCAATTGAGAATATCAGCATCATACAGCTTTATGACCAAATCAAAGACCTTCAGACGAATACTAATGTGTTCTTGGATGTGGCATGGTGCAGTCTGGTAATATTCACCGATGTTTTGGATGAGCGTACTATCTCCCTGAAGATGGTGGCAGTGATCTTCATAGCCACCGTTTTGTTGAACCTCAAATCTCATTGAAAGGAGGGAACTGCATCACGCAATACAGCATGTCACGCCACTGGAATCCGTACACCAGCAGGAGCTTGGGAGAAAATGGAAAGATTGACGGTAAGGTAAAAGCGAGCGGACGTCCCAATACAGACACAACACAAGAAGTAATTTGTTGGTTTGCCATTAGAAGAAGGGCTAGAAGTATTTGCCACTGAACCAGAACTTCATTAAGGAAGACAGAAACAAAATGAACGTGTTCCTCTTTCCGAAGATATTGACATGTGATACTCTAAACGGGTTTCTTGTTAGCGAGAATCTTCTGTTTCTTACAAGTTTGGGATCCTGATCAAGAAGACGTTTCAAGTTTAACTTCAATCGAAATTTTGAAGCCAAATTCACATACAAATATTAATAGTGCACCCTTATATAAGTAAAGTAAAGTAAAGGTATCCCTGTAACAGGCCGTGGAGGCCCATAGGGTTGTGAGATGTTGAGGTTCCCACATTTTCTCTAGAGAATCGGCTCACACATGGCGGTAAGGTTGTCAGCCTTACGTGCCGGCCGCCCTTTACCCCCAAGAATATTCCAAGATCCTTATATAAGTGAATAAATAAATATTTGCCGGCCACAGCAGTCGCGCGGTCTAAGGCATGAACTGTCTTCGATCGCTGGGATCGTGGGTTCGAATCCCGCTGGAAGAATCATTGGAAAAATATATAAAACAGTCCTATTTACCACTATTATTTTTGGAATGTTATGTGTACCACCTAATTGAATTTTTCAAACGTTCACGTTATGTTTCGGCCCTATACGGCCATTTTCAGGTATATGTCTTCAACGTGTCACTCAAGTATACGAAAATATAAAATTTTAAAAAGTTCAGTGTCCAAGGTAGATAATGTCCAACTTCAGCTAACGCAGCAAGAAATACAATAGCAGAAATTTATGTCTGTAAAACACAAAACGCTTTGCGTATCCAACATCAAGACTGGCCGGTCAGTGCTGCTTCGGAAATTAGTCAAAGTTTTCAGAGAACCATACGAGTCCATAAATGCCCTGTGTTATTTTGTTTATCGCTTATTTAACGACAATTCCAATGGGTCTGGCTTTAAAGTTTTGATTTAAATTATGTTTAATGAATAATCAGTTGAAAAGTGCAGTAAATGGGAGGAAGCGATCAGTCACAACTGAGCCACTGTCCCAACATTATTTTTCTGGGCAGCCAGTACGTATAAAACCAAAAGAGACGTCAATCAGGATTGATGGTGTCACTGCAGAGATTCGAATGGGATACCTCTCAGATACAGCCACAGTAAATCCACTCATGGACAATCAATTATTGATTAAAATTCATTCCAATGAACAGGATGTCATCTGATGAAGTAGAAGTTTCACAGAACTGGTTATCGCAGCGGTAACGCTATTCAGTCATATCCTAGATGTTCTCTATTTGAATTTTGGTCTGACCAACAGAATGCTGACTAAGATTTTTCGTAATTTTCCTCAGTCCCCTCGGGCAGATGCGTGTATAGTATATCGCTTGAGCCATAAATATTTCCTTCCAAATTCTTTCAGTTCATTCTTCTGTCATCGTACAAGTTCGACGATATAGAGAGTGTTCCAGAAGGACAAATCAATTTTCTGGGGGATCCCAGCTATTTCACTATACAGTTCCAAAATTGTTGGCTAGAAAAAGATATTACGTACTGTTTCTAATACCGGTATTTATTGTTCAAGTGTCAAAGTTGGGACAGTTTACCTAGTATAATATAAGTCCGAAAATTCCACCGTCAACATCAATGCACTTTGCAGCTCGTGTGAGGACATGGCGTGTTGCTCGTCTGTACAGTGTACAGTGTACTGTACAGCGAAATAGCTGTAATTCGGAAACCGGAATAGGACACTTTTACATATACACTTTTTTGCTTATAATGACCGACACTGTGACCTCCTAGAATATTAACTTTTTCTCTTGGGACACCTTTATTAACAAAATATCAGAAGCTTCTTATGACGTCATTCTCCTGCAGTGCGCCCTCAAGTGTGATGTTTTGGGTTTTGTGTGTAGGTGGTCGTTTCGTCGTGACGTCTAGCGGCGACCTGCACATCAAATCGGCACAGTCGTCGGATGGTGACGTGAACTACAGTTGCCTGACGCTGCACTCACTGACCGGCGATCGGCGACGCAGTGCTCCCGCAACGCTCATGGTCACAGGTGAGACTGAAGAAGTCGTCAATTATGGCGCTATCGCTAATCTACCCACTTCACAAATTACTAGGACACGCTAAGTCTTCTCAGTCTTCACTAGTCGTATCCAGGCAACGGATTTATAACACTCTCACTGTAATTACAGCACGCATCTGATCTTTTCGCAGGCTAAATCCTTTGTACACCGTTATACGTACTTCGTTGTACGACTTTGTACTCGTTCTCTAGTTCCAAAGTTCTGATTCACTTCGCTTCTATGCCACTTATATAGTCTCGAGGCGGACCCCATGAAAACACCGCCTCTCAACAATTCGTAGAGTTGTTTACCGCTCCGTTGCCCAGAAAGGGGCATACTTTAATGCCGCGTATTGCTTTACGCATTACCCAGCAACGGCTTTTTGCAAAGAATCTGTTTCCGCGGGAACGTGCTTATCGAACCGTTGCGTAGCAATCGATTTATACATCACAATATTATTTACAACAATGTTTCTCGGCCACTGTTACGCGTATCATTTGCGGAATCTAGCGGTTGGATGATGGGACACGAGGTCCCAAAATGGGAAACCCCACGAATGATGACTGTAGTATTAAAATATTGTCACGTGATAGAGTGTCTGCAAACGTGGTTTCGGATGGATAATTGGATTCATCGACTTCTGACATATCCATAACTACAAGTAATTATAGTCGTTTCACTAATTCACATACTTTACAGTTCACTAGAGCACACACTTAAGTATTCTCAGCCACACTCTGTCTCCACCAGTCGTTGTCTGGTAACGGCTTCCAACGGCAGACGTTCCCCTTCCCCTGGGTTAACGAACTGTTCCATGCTTCAGTTACAGCAAATCTGATTAACTCAAAGTCAGAGTTACTGCACGACTGGCGGCTTGCCGCAAATCACTTCATTTTGGCGGCAAGCTCCTTGAGACTCACGACCAGAAACTTTTTCAACTAAACCCTGCTTATAACATCTCTGCACGAACTGCATACAAAACACCATTCCATTACTGTTGTTCCCTTGTTACGTTCGTGTCTGTTGGGGCTCTAATTTATGTCGAGGAAATATGCCTCTTTGTAAAGGCGTTACTTAGCAACGGCTGTTGTATATTTGTTTATTTCGCTGTCGTTTCCTAGCAACAGATATACATGCCACATTATATGCAAATATTAAAAATATACTTCATGGGGGCAAAGAGTATTTGTTTTTATTGTGGTGGCGCTACGAAATTTGGCTGAATGATGAAGAGTGGTATAAGATGCAATTATTAGTGTCTCAAGGCCGTCTCTGCTCCACGGAATATCATAGATAGTTATTGAATAGTCGTTAAATAATTTACGAAGTAAAGTTTAATTGATTATTTATTAATTTACTGCATGAATTATGGTTTTTGTTCGCTTCAGTTGCTCTTTCAGTCTCTCTCTTTGTCATGTCTGGAAATTTGGAACAACCTGTAGGCTTGGAAATTTGGAACACCCTGTAGACTTATCTCCCGTCTCTTTTGCACCAATAATTAATCTGTAAGGGAAATACGATCTGACTGGTTGAAATAAACTTCACCTTCAAATGAACCTCTCGTCCGAAATCCAGCATCGGCTGTGGATTTTCATTTCCATAATGATTCATTGTCTAAATGAATAATCGCATGTAGAAAGGGGATATCCATTTCCATATATACAATAGTCATGAACTAACAATAGTCGCAGTAATTTAGAAGCTTCACCCTCCATGTGCATTAGAGCAAACAATAAAATATTGCCCTTCCCGGAAACCGGTTCACATTTCAAACAGTACAGTATATCTCGGGTTACTGCTTTTTCAAACTTCCTGTGATGAATGAAACAGCCATTAAAATAATTTTTATGGTACGTTTTAGGGCTTCGAAGGGTTGTAACTTGTGTTGCAATAACAAAAAAATGTAAAAGTAAAATTTCCTTCTGCTTAAATCTTTCCACGCCACCAGCCGACGAGATCGGGTCCGGTGTACTTGGTTTTAAAATCACCGCAATCAAAGAGATCGGCTTCTTTTCTAGCAATTAGTGTAGCATTTATGTCGATAGGTGGCACCAGATGTGGCATAAAGAAAATTAAGAGAATGAACGGTCTTTCATATGTTATATTTGTATTACCGTTTCTGGTTGAAGGTCATTTGAGAGAAATATTGTGAGGTTTTCCGTGCAGTTGTACGTACCACCATCAGCCCTGGTGCCTGTGGCAGGTGGTTTGGCAATCAATGGGCAAAAAATGCCACGCTATGAATATATCTGGGGGAGTGTAAGTAGAGTTCCACACATTCTTAATCTTGTCATTAAATGAAGATAAGCGGTCACCTTCACATAATTGTCGCTGTACCGCCTGAAAAGAGCCCCTGTACCAATTGAGTTCGAGGTTTGATGGACCACAAATCCAGTCTGTACGGTATGTAGTAGAAAAAATTATCTCCTCGGATGAGCGGTAATGGCTCTGCCAACATATACGAATTCAATAATTCCACGGTAACAATTGCACTGTGACAGACACAGCGGTGTTTACTACACGGTCTCGTGGCGAGATGTTATAAGCAGGACAAGTGAGGCTTTAGTGGAGTTAGTGAAGAGTTGGTTGGTGAGTTAGTAAGTTAGGTATCCCGCTGGGTTTCAGTCGTCGTGAACTGTTGTTAGAAACTGGTATCTGAGGCCGGGGACAATTCGGAAACTGAGAGGAAGCGGAACGTCTGCCGTTGGAAGCCGCCACCAAGCAACGTCTGAGAAGACCTGGGGTG
>NW_019740656.1:4070112-4138563 GCF_002891405.2 Cryptotermes secundus
TGAAGTTCCCTCTCGAAAGAATAACCTATTTCTCTTAGGGCCTTTACCAAGATGCACCGTTTAAAAATTGTGTTGGGGCAGACAGACTTTGTGCTATTATTTGTGTAGATAATGAAATCAAAGATATGGGCGGTACACATAGCACGCATATAAGAGATGACGAAAGCCTACAAAATTAAACTGATAAAGTTAAGTGGGGACACCACTTCATAGAACTAGAAGGGAGAATAATATTAAAATGGAATTTAGATATATTGTTTATGTGTGGCATAAATTCGTCTCAGAGCACGGACCAGTGATGACTCACCAACCACAGAGCAAGGATGCCAACCACGTAACCGCAGTCACCAAAGAGTCTGTGTGTAACTGTACCCTTTGGTGTGTTTCAGAACCCACTGGTAGCATGCCGCCTCGCCTCACACAGAGAAGTGTCACCCTGTTGTCTGCAGAACAGGGCGCTGACGTGCATCTGAGCTGCGCCGCTCAGGGAAATCCCCCGCCTTCGTTCACGTGAGTACAGATATCGCATGTTCATGCTCTACCACTATATCCATTCGTTATGTTATTCAGAACATCATGTTTCGTACAGGCAACATTGCAGGGACACGTGGTAGTGTAGTTGGTTGAGGCCCTATGCTACAAGCTGGAAGATCGCGAGTTCGATTCCCGATGAGGTAATTGCATTTTTCAAGAGGTCTAATTCTTCCAGCCGCATTTTAGCCATGGGGTGCACTCAGCCTCTAACAGAAATGAGTACCAGGAATCTTCCTAGGGGTAAAGGGCGGCCGGAGCGTAAAGCTGACAATCTCACCACCACCTATGAGCCGATTGACTGGAAAATGTGGGAACCTCGACTTCTCACAACCCTATGGGTCTCCACTGCCTGTTATAGGGACAGCTTTACTTCTTTTTACCATTGCAGGACAACACGTAGCCCTCTGTAAGCAAGTATGACTATCCCATCGGGATATCAATATCGCAGATGTGCTGAAAGTGGAGTCTAGAAACTTTCTAATGATAATGTACCTGTCTGCGTCACTACCTGATGGTAGTACAGTAGATTGAATACGACAGTTTTCTGTTATGTTGGACTGAGGTTCTCATAGAACCGACTGAAAGTGTGCTGTATTCTGGGATGTGACGCCGTATATTCCGGTAAAGGCTCTCCGATATTTACGAACAAAGTATGCCTGCATATTCAAAGCTGACGATATATACTAAGCAGACTACGTGAAATAAGGGAACAGAAATTTCTTGATTGCTTGATTAGTTAGTTAGTTTCTTAGTTATGGGGACGTGCCATAGCTCAGGCGGTTAATTGCTGGCTTCCAAAGGCGCCGGCCAGTGTTCGAGCCCAATTCAAGTCATGTGGGATTTGTGGTGGACGAAGTGCCACTANCGGCCGAAGCGTAAAGCTGACAATCTCACCACCACCTGTGAGCCGATTGACTGGAAAATGTGGGAACCTCGACTTCTGACAACCCTATGGGTCTCCACTGCCTGTTATAGGGACAGCTTGGCTTCTTTTTACCATTGCAGGACAACACGTAGCCCTCTGTAAGCAAGTATGACTATCCCATCGGGATATCAATATCGCAGATGTGCTGAAAGTGGAGTCTAGAAACTTTCTAATGATAATGTACCTGTCTGCGTCACTACCTGATGGTAGTACAGTAGATTGAATATGACAGTTTTCTGTTATGTTGGATTGAGGTTCTCCTAGAACTGACTGAAAGTGTGCCGTATTCTGGGATGTGACGCCGTATATTCCGGTAAAGGCTCTCCGAAATTTACGAACAAAGTATGCCTCCATATTCAGGGCTGACGATATATACTAAGCAGACTACGTGAAATAAGGGAACAGAAATTTCTTGATTGCTTAGTTAGTTAGTTAGTTTCTTAGTTATGGGGACGTGCCATAGCTCAGGCGGTTAATTGCTGGCTTCCAAAGGCGCCGGCAAGTGTTCGAGCCCAATTCAAGTCATGTGGGATTTGTGGTGGACGAAGTGCCACTAAGGAAGATTTTATCCGAGTACTTCGGTTTCCCCTGCCAATTCTCATTCCACCGACTGCTCCACACTCATCATCTATCATCCGGGGCTGGTACAATAGGCCAATTAGTGGCCGACGTACCAAATGGACTCAGTCTCACCCCAGCCCAAGAAACTAAAAAAATAGTTAGTTGGTTAGTTAGTTAAGCTGTTACATTATATGGAATCCGGTTCCGATAACTGTCCCGAAAAGAAAATCTAAAGAATTACTCTGTGAAATTTATAAATTGCTTAAGATATTTGTGGATATGCTCCGGTGGTTAACTTACTCAACTATTCTCAATGCCCGTCTGCAAATTCACGTGCCTACGACAGCTGGCCGAAACAAGAAGAGCACTATCCTCTGAGATATAACGCCGTGTAGTCGGTTGAAAGTGAACGTACTTTTCGGAGGAAAATATGGCCTCCATTTTTAGGGTTGAAGACTAAACAAAGCTACAAATCAGTGTGCATGCACGTGGCCATTGTCCATCGGCTTACAGCAGTAGTATCCGAGAGCTGGACGCCTTCAAATTAAAATCTTGTGTTTCGTTCATCCTTCACATTTCATCTTTAGAGGGAGACTCAAAGTGAAAAGCAGTAAAGCTGAAATGCCATGTTTTATTTGTATGTCACGTTACGGAAATGCATGATATTCACTTTCATCTCAAGTCGTGACTACCGAAATGCACATTCTTACCTACAAACGTCATGTTGATGAAGCGACCTACAATTGTCCGTTAAACAAGGACGATTTAAGTTTCAAAGTGACGAATCCCAACTCCAACCTATACACAATCCTACATACGAAGTTCCGCGTTAAATATATATTGCTCTGCGCACTGCCTACCTGCACGCCATATAGTGGCGCTTCCATCGGCGTTTCCGTGAACTCGTTGCGATGTAAACTGACGCGGAGAGGACATTACATTTTTTTAACAGAGAGAGGACTTTATTTGGGTTTTCTTAAAGAACGCTATTTGTAGCCCAGGTTATATAGAGTCAAGTGTCTATCTGTCTATCCATCTACCTATCCATGGCTCTACAGGACTTTGTTAGATCTTGGCGGCTTTTCCAGTTTATTAATCCTATACAGTGTCAGTAGTACGCCTTAGACGGGGATCAGCCCATCACATAGACGTTACCCAGACACAGAATAAACGCACAGAGGCATCCATGCCTTGAGTAGGATTCGAACCCAACATCCCAGAGTTCCAGCTAACCAAGACAATGGTGTGAAGTGGTCGTAAAAAAACGTTAAGCTATCCCTGTACCAGGTCATGAAGGCCCATAGGGTTGTGAGACGTTGAGGGTCCCACATTGTCCAGACAATTGGCTCAAAGATGGCGGTAAGGTTGTCTGCCTTACGCGCCGGCCGCGCTTTACTTCCCAGGAAAATGATTTAATTAATTCCTGGTACTCATTTCTGTTAGAGGCTGAATGAACCCCAGGGCCATAGTGAGGCTGGAAGGATTAGGTCAGTTGAAAAAAAAATCCAGTGACCTCATCGGTCGTGGCTTAATTTAAACTGTTTCGACATTCGTATAAGGAACTGATAAAATCCACGTAAATTATAATTTAAGATATGTCGTCTCCGCGTTGAAATTTATACTCGGTACGTCAAGGACACGTAGCAATAAATTTACCGCATAGCCAAACAAACTTCTCATGCGTTCGAAATTTGCGTGTTAGCAGAAGAACTAATTGTTTTCCATAAATATCTTGCCGGGCAATATAATTTTCTTTGTTGCCACTGAGATGTATGATTAAAGTTTCATGAACATCTATATTCTAACTTCAACAACTTTGCATTTTTCACGGAGGCTAAACATGGCTTTTTTTTTTCGTTCTTTCTTTCATACCCGTGGGATTTTTTCTCGGGTGATAAAGTTTGAAGGTATATTTCAGTAAGTTTATTTCTTTACTAATTTCGTAAGTTAAGAATCTCGTGTTTCTCATTACAAATTCGGAAGTCTGCACCCCAAAATACCCCAAACTTGTTCGTCATCCCAAAGGATTATGTAAACGCTTCGTAAACTGATGGAAAGTCATACCTGGGGCACTGTTCTTTGATGTTTAATGCATGGCGCTGATGTTATTTACAATAACTTAATTAACAACAGTGCAGTGCTACCCTCTGCCGGATAAATCGTCAAGTAGCTTCAAACTTGAGCTGGTGACAGAAAGCTCGTCATATATCTCAGTAATTCTGTTACTAATTAATTTAATTCTGTAATTATACATACACGTATTCATCGATCGATCGTTCATGAATGTTCTCCGCTTTACACATAATAGAATTCATGTCATATACGCAACATAATACATATTATTTAATATGCCTCACAGCTGACATCATGTCGGTATTTTGGGGTTATGTCAACGTGAACTTTGATACACTAATCATTTTAACACTTTTGTTTTGTTAAATTCTGATAGCAGATTTAGAAGTTGGTTAGTTTTATTATTTAGTAATATAGTGCAGTGTACTTGTTTGATTTACGCGTACCGCTGACCTAACCTTCTAACGCAGATCGAATTCAGTTATAAACCGAGACTTTTAAAAATGGTACAATGTTACTTCTCTGAAAACTCTTGTTCATATTTGACTAAAATGACTTTCTGAAACATTTGTGCATTTTGTACTTTACCAACACGCGATTTAATGCTAATTCATTTAACACCCCAAAGAGCGAATTTCTTCTAAATAATATATACAATTTCAGTTCGTACCTCACACGAAACTCATTACGTCTCCTCTACAAAGCCAAACCGGTTAATGCTGTTTAGGGAAGCAGTCGCTGTTTATTGTGAGAACCATACGGAACACACAAATACACTCTGTGGGCAGAAAACTCAGTCCGCACCTCACAGGAAACTCACTACGTTTTCGCTACAGAGCCCAACCGGTTAATGCTGTTTAAGGAAACAGTCGCTGTTTATTGTGAGAACCATGCGGAACACACAGATACACTCTGTGGGCAGAAAACTCAGTCCGTGCCTCAAAGGAAACCTATTACGTCTCCGCTACAAAGCCCAACAGGTTAATGCTGTTTAGGAAAACAGTCGCTGTTTATTGTGAGAACCATACAGAACACAAAAATACACTCTGTGCGCAGAACACTCGGTCCGTACCGCACAGAAAACACATTACGTCTCCGCTACAAAGCCCAACCGGTTAATGATGTTTAGGGAAACAGTCGCTGTTTATTGTGAGAACCATACGGAACGCACAAACTGCCTTATTCTTTTGTGTTTTATTTCGTAAGTTTTTTTATATATTTCTGCGTAATTCTACTAACTTCTTCATTGGCTCCTGATACGTTTATTTTCCACTTATATAACCAAGAGTTGAATTGAATTATTAATTTGAATTTGTTAGCTTTCAATATTGTTCTGTATTTGTAATAACTCTGTATTTGGCCGCTTGCATGCTAAATCAGCTTTTAAACAAAGAAATAAATTAACATTTTTAAGCCACTTCTGCGTGGACTTATTACGTTTCCTGTTATAAAATACTAAATTCTAACTATTTATCGTATTTCTTAAACTGACTTCATTTTCTCCCTGACGACATTGATATTTTAAATCAGAATACAGATAAAGTCGAAATAATAGGCCGCAATAATCCTTCCTAAAGCTCATCCGCTCTATGAACAAGGTTGCGTCATGCTGTGCATGCAACCACACGGAATAAAATCCCGTTTAAACATGTTTAACTTTCTCACCAGCGTATAATTCTCAGGAGTACACTGAAAATAAAATCTAATAATGTTCTAATGATGACGTATCGGTTTACGTCACTAACTGAGGATGACGCACTTACGTCAATATAGCAGATGGCGTATAAGTGGAGAATTCTGTTTTTCGATAAAATGATTAAATTCGCTAAGAAACTGTGAATGACTTAAGGTGATATACCCTTATAAAACTCAAAATACTTCTGCTCAGGGTAAAGTTAACACATTCTGGGATTATCCCTGTGATACTTTATTATGCATTTCAAATATTACAAACAAGAGTGTTTCGTTTAAAATTTTCCATGGTGTAGCTACTTTATCGCCCATCTGAATTTTAAATAACCCAAACGAATGCATTAGAGAGGAACACTTCTTGTGAAATCTAATATGAAATAAAAAATGTTAGACATTCTAGAAGTTTCTCCCACCCTACAGAGAACCTAAAGATAATTTAGCATGCATTGTGTTCCAGATGTCACCTCTGCTCTCTACAGCTACTGGTTAGATGCTTTACATTATGCATAGCCTCGTGAAATTCAGGGGGAAGTGATAGAAGAAGCAACTCCGTGTGGTTTATCCTTTAAGTAATTCACTGAATTCTAATTTCGAAAAGAGAGTCAGTACCTGGCTGTCGACACACGTCGTCCGTCTGTTCAGTGAAGCCACAGTGCAGAGTCCTAACCTGAATTATAGTACATTCTGAATTTCAAAGCCCTTTTTGTGTATTCGCGCAAAACTGATAAGATTCAATATGTGCAATTGAAATAAATCCGGTCTAGAAAACCGAGATTAACAGCCGTGGGGATCCGTTGCGCTGACCACGCGACACCCTCTATCAGCAAATTTTGCACTAACTTCGTCGACAAGCGGCGGTCGCTCGGTCGGTATAGTTCGTTTGCGGACTATAGGACACGGAGTTTTTAATTGAAACATAAGGTACACTGCATAAATGTTGGTCAGTAATCCAAAACGTATTCCCTTCTCATTGTAATGCATATAATGACACTATTTGTACGGTATAATTTTCTTACAAGTTACTAGTTTAAGACCCGTTGAAAATTCAAAGGGGAAGTCTCGTTTTTGCTATATAAGCATCCGTACTATTTTCTTTCCTTTTCTTTTCTATTGTTCTTTTCCAATCCTAAAGGTTATCGAATGATCTGTCGGGGCCGATCAACAAGAGCAGTTATCCACACGTGAACCATCTTCTTTGTGTCGTATACTGGACCATACATAACCATAATAAAATATTATAATTGCTCACAAAATAGACACGATACACTGAAACAAATATTCGCGATAATTCAGTTGGTATAGCAAGGGGCTATGGGTTAGCGGCCTCCGTAGTCTAGGGGTAACGTTCCCACCTCATGACTCAAGGTACGGGGGTTCAAATCCGGCGGAGGTCGTGGAATTTTTAAGGGCGGAAAATTTCAGGGAACAAGTCCTCCGGGAGGGACTTTAAGCCGTGGGTTTCGTGTCGTAGCTTTACGGCACGTAAAAGAACCTCATGCCTCTAGGAGGCCTCTGAGCTAAATTAGGCCAAAAAGTTTCCCTCCCAAATAGTTTCCAATGCCTCCGATAGATGGGAAAGTATTAGATACCACTGCCAGAGGAGGGACGACCTCTCTGACAGAAAGGGACTAATTATTAGATACCACTGCCAAGTAGAGGGTAGAAACCTTGCTGGCAGAAAGGGGATGAAGTATTAGGTACCACTGCCAGAGGAGGGACTAACTCGCTGACAGAAAGGGACTATCAGATACCACTGCCAAGTAGAGGGTAGAAACCTCGCTGGCAGAAAGGGACTGATAGCGAGCACCAGTATCGGTATGGGATGGAGACGGTAGAAATTAAAAGGGGGATGTACAACAGACTATCAGTCGCGGTGCATGGGGAAACCCACCCCCTCAATACTGAATCACTGAAAGGGCAATGGGCTGGTATGTCTGGGTTCGATTTCCGGTATGGTAAAATTTCTCTCTTTTCCACAGCGTTTACAACGCTTTTGGGGTCCACCCAGCGCCATATCCCATGGGTAGCGGGGAATGCGTCCGGGGCGTGAAACTGACCTCTCACCTCTATCTAGTGCTGCGATCAAGAATGGTGGAGCTATACGTTCACTCCCCCCATATGTCTTCATAACATAGTGCTTAATTAATTAAGCACAGAGGCAGTTTTACTTTACAGTAAAACAGAAACTGCTCGCTCGTTCGTGGCCTACAACATGATATGTTCATGCAGGGTCATGTAATTGTTACGATAACTCAAAATTTCATAATTTTATAATTTTCATCTCACCAATACTTTACTGTTTGTACAGAGAGAAGGAATTGCCTATTCAAAACGTTAAGGAATACAAAAATCGCGTCCTGCAAGATGGTAGGGTAGCAGCGTTTCTGACTCATATCCGGGTGGTACCGGATTCGACTCGGAACAGGGACTGTTCTGACTGAAGGCTTCCGTTATTCTCTTCCGACGCTCAGAGCAAGTGCCGGGGTAGTGCCTTGCAATAGATCACGACCACTTCCGACTATTTGACTCTATATAGTACAAACTACAGTATGGGTCGTTATGCAAACATAAATAAACACTATTAACTTAAGAAACTTTCTAGTGTTCATTGCAGCGATTCTTCATGCTGTGGTCTTTTGGTTTCTTACACCGTTTAGTTTTGTATGAGGATGCGTAAATATGAGACGAATATGCTGCGGAATATTCCTCCGAAACAGGAGTGTCCTCCTGCAAAACTGTACACTGACATAATCTGAGTATCTTTAATTTAGATTCATTAATGTCGCTTCAGCATGCTTTCCTTATTTGCGAAAATAAGAGGACGCTTATGAGACCTCCTCCTCTAACATTCATAGGCAACGGCTAAAAGAAAACCAAAAAACTCCTTGTATTTTAGTGCGCAATCGAACTATACCGACCGAGCTACCTCCGCTTGTCGGCGAGGTTAGTGCCAACTTTTGCGGATAGAGGGTGTTACGCGGTCAGTGCAACGGTTCCCCACAGCCGTTGATTTCAGTTTTCTAGACCGGAGCCGCTACTTTTCCATTGAAGCAGCTCCTCAGTTATCCTCACGAGGCTGAATGGACCCCGATCCAGACCCACCAAGACTCAGTAAATCTGGTAGTGTCGTTAATCGATCCCGAGACCTCACGATCTGTAGCCAGGAGCTAGGTAAACAATTTCCCGCGGCAATAAATACACGCCCAACAATATAAGTATTGTTGAACGTGTTGTTTTCTATGCGATCCGCGTCGTAATGAAAGGAACGTAGCTATTGGTTCTTTCCAGAATTTCTTGTTAAACGTGTGAATTCCATTCAAATGTTATGTATCTTTATATATTTTCTCGACAATTCTGCAAATACATAAATATTCTGTATCCCTAGCGTGTCTGTCTCACAACAGACGTATGTGCATCTTACTTACCTTTTTCAGAAATTAAATTACCACCTGTTTCACAGAACATAACCTGACACGTGTCTTGAATTATACATACTGTGGTCCCTTTTGTAGAAGGTTAATTCAGTTGAATAAAATAAAAATGGGGAGGGTTTGCTGGTGACCACACGATGCCCCAGGGTGCTCTTAGTCTGAAATTCCCCTTCCTCTTGGGAGACATGAGAAAGAGGCAACTAATCTGCCAGAGCCTTCACAATGATTTCCATTTCTGTTTCAAATTGTTCGTTATGTCTAGTTCTGACACTTCAGAACATAATATCTCACGTCAGATCCAGGCAACATGTACGTAAAGAGACATATATATATATATATATGTATAACTGAAATTCGTTGTATATGCAAAGACTTGAAAAGCAATTTGAATAAAGTATTGTAGCGTGTAGTACCGTTGCTATGCGACGACCGCGAGATTGGCAAATATACCAGAGCCGTTTCTGGGCAACGGCTCGGTGTACACGTTCCCGCAGCAACAGACACGAACGCAATAATAGAATAACTGTTTTCTATGTGGTTCGTGCCGAGATATTATAAGCAAGGGACAAGATTAATCAGTTGATAGTCAATAGTGAGTCCTGTACGGGGTGTCTGTGAAGAAAGGACACGAGTCTGAAGGCAGAGGAACAGACATTATTGGAGCCGTTATCAGGAAACGTCTGGTAACAGACTGAGAACAATTGAATGTATATTCTAGTGAACTGTAAAGTGTGTAGATTTGCGATGGTGCTGTAATTACTTGTAGTCCCGAGTCGTGTAAGTGTATAAATATATCGAGTCACCGAAACAAACACCGTCTATAATCACACATAATACGTGACAGTATGTTACCAGTGTATACGTTTCATTTTTTTGTAAAATGAGTAAAATAGGCTAAAATATATGAAGAAGTCATAAAAACACAGTTCGTGGCGTCATCTTTGTTTCAATACAAAGACCCTCAACTCTTAGGGCGCGCAGCAAATTTATTCTAAAATGCTTGAAACGTGAAGTTTGTAAGAACATTTTCTGACTGCCTTCCCTTGGATGAATTCCTAATGTCGCTTCTCTGTGTCACAGCGAGTTATATATGTGTATCGATTCCTTGACGCTTGTACTGGGAATGCTATGTCAGTTTCTCGATATCTTGGAGCTGCTTCCAAGGGAACACAGCCGTCAGATATCCACGCCTCTGCGGACCGACAGAGAGCAGTGACGTCTTGATGCGCTCTGGCAGCTGAATAATGTAACACACCTCTGCCTTTCCCTTGCGAGCCGGAGCAACACTTCGACACTTCAGCACTATCTTATCTTGTCAATGCAAAGCAGTCGAGGAAAACACGACCACAATTCCTTACTGCGCTGTCGCACTATCGGGCGTCAAGAAGTTAGTGATTTTTACATTCTCACGTCGATGCACTGTTGATGTACTCGTAAATTCAGCTTGTTAGTGTTTACACGCTGGGAATGTAGCTAATATTTTTACTGTTCGCAAGCACATACTTCCTCTCTCTTCAGGGTTGAAGTGTGTAGGGTAAGTGACCCATAGTTTGAAGATCACATTGGCCGCGACGTCTAATACATGAACTGTCATCGCCCGCTCGAATATTGGGATCATGGGTTCGAATCCCGCTCAAGGCATGGATGTCTGTGTGCGTTTATTTTGTGTTTGTGTTTTCTATGTGTAGGTAGAAGCCTTGCGACAGGCTGATCCCCCGACCAAGGAGTCCTATCGACTGTGTATAGGATTTTTTTCCTCTTCGCTCCCACTTTGGAGCATAGGGCTGTTTTCTCAGTTACGTTTATCATTTCTTTTACAGACGGTAGGACTCCTTGGACGGGGGATCAGTTCGTCGCAAGGCCTCTACCTAAACACGGAATAAACGCATACATACACCAAACAAAATAAAATAATAATAATAATAACCCGAAGTTTCATTACCGTGTTCACAAGAACTCTCCACTGGTCACTGTCCTGAGAGAGATAAATCCAGTCCATACAACAACATCGCATTTCTTTAAGATTCATTTGAATATTATCCTCCCATCCACGTCTAGGTCTTCACAGTGTCACTTTCCTTCTGGCTTTCCCACTGAAACACATGCCTTCTCTTTATCTCCCTGCTTTTTACATTCCCTGCCCATCTCATCCTCCTTCACTTGATCATTATAATCACATCTGAAGAACAGTACAAGTTATGAAGGCCATTGAGCAGTTTCTCCCAGGCTTCTAGTATTTTGTCTCTCTTCGGCCCAAATATTCCCCTGAGCACCCTGTTCTCAAAATATCAGTCAATTTTCTTCCTTATGTCAGATAACAAATTTCACTTCCATAGAAAATATATTTATAAAATAAAGTTAAATTAAAATAAAGTTGTCCCTGTGCTTAAGTAATTAATCACTATGCCATGAAGGCGTATGGGGGAGTGGATATATAAACCCACATTTATTTACCTTGGCACTAGCTGGAGGTGAGTGGTCAGCTTTAACCATGGGTAAAGAGCCAACTGATCCCATTGGACAAGCGACTGTGCGGGCCCCACAGCCGGTCTGGATGATATGGAAAAGAAAAATTCTTTACGCTACCGGGACTCGAACTTCGACCCGTCGCTCATGCAGCCTGTAGCCAGTCGCTATGCTGACCACGCTATCCTGGATATTTATAAAATAGTTAAATAAAGCTTAGTAAGGCAGCTCGACTAGACTTCGCTCAACTCGATTCGCTTAGGGCG
Source organism: Cryptotermes secundus (assembly GCF_002891405.2). Taxonomy (NCBI): domain Eukaryota; kingdom Metazoa; phylum Arthropoda; class Insecta; order Blattodea; family Kalotermitidae; genus Cryptotermes; species Cryptotermes secundus. Next base: position 4,082,061 of record NW_019740656.1, read on the forward strand.
CCACGTGGAGGAAAGACACGGCAGAGGTTACCAGACCTGAACCGGGCCCTGAGTGCGTGAACATGGATTAGGTTCTATTTCCAGACAGCAAGCCTACACTGTAAATTTAATCAGTTTAAAAAACAAGCAATATTATTGGCATAGACTGCGAAATTAATTTCTGAACTTCTGAAATTAAATTTTGAGTTACGTACTACAAAATTCTGGGGGTTGTTCAAACAGGGAAAGGTCGTCACAAAGTCAGTAACTGGATCCGGGCTTAATGATGCTTTAGCAAACACGTTCCAGTATTTACACTCAGAAACTTATGTTTTAAAAGTCTACCCCCCCCCACCTCCACCACCACCTGCGATTTTGTAAATTCTAATAGTTCTGTAAGTACTTTCTCTTAAATTAATTCAGAGGAAACCCTAAAAAACAGGCATCGATGCTATATAACCAAAGTCAGTGACAGCGTCGTTAAATGAATAACAGACAGACAGAGAGACAAACAAACAAAAGTTTCTATCGTGTTCAAAGCTACAAATTGCATTCATCATATTGGCTTTCAGGACCTCACGGCAGTGACTAAAACGAATGCTATCTTCTGGGATGCGACGGCGTATATCCTGGTATGTTCTGCCAACCTCTTAGGGGCCAAAGAATAAGCTGCTACCTTCGCCTACTCCACGACATTGAAGATGGAATCTATATGTTCCTCGAAACCGTCTGTAAACTTGTAGACTACATGATGTCACATCCGGGAAAACATAAATCTAGGAATTAATCTTCTGTGGACACGTGACTTCAGTTATTTACGACTTTGTCAGTATCAAACTTCTGTAGCGTTGTATGGTAGGGTGTCTCATGAACAGGAAGTCCTGGGAAGAACTAATCGCCTACTTCCCTTTGATATGACTCGAACCGTATAGAAAGCGACGCATTCAACAATTATTACAGCCAGAATGTCTTTAACGGGCCCTTGCGTAGCAACGGCAGAGGTATATACTGACAGACCCACAGACTACCTTATAATACGACACGCACCATATAGATAGTTCTTTTTTTGTTTGTATTCGTTGCCGCAGTAACGTTTTTACCAAGATGTTGCCTAGCAACAATAGGAAGGATACACCTACAGGCATACAGAATAATGAGAGGAGTTTATGAAGTACGCCGTTGAGATGGACTCAGTTGCCATGATATACTGTACATACTTAGTTTCGTAATGACTGGTTCACGTATTCAAAAGCTCTTTGGAGGGATATACAGAAACACAGACAGTATGGAAATAGCATAAGCCTACTTTAATTTTTTCGAAATAATGAAAATGGGCTGAAAATAAATGGGACAACATTTTGAAGGAAGCGGTCATGGCCAAGTGAGAATTTTCCTGAAGAAATTGAGGAAAATGAAAGAAAATATTTGTCAGGTCAAAAAATATCACTATTGAGATTCGAACCAAGCCCCCTGGAATACGGCTCATACGCCACACTGTATCCTTCCGTGATAAAAATGATTCCTCATTACGCACACATCTGACGTCGCGTCGCGGGCGAGTTGTTAACAGCGCTTCATTTTCGAAAGTCCCGAATTTCCCATCAAAACTGAGGGTCTTTGTGACTTTCTTCAGTTCTTCCGGGTAAATTTCATGATAGTACCTCACGTTGAATCACTGTTGCTTCTTTCCGCATCTCTTCGGGTTATTACTCAATAACAGCTGACTGTTCTATATCTGTAGTTATGAAGGCGGCATCCCACAGTTTAAAGCCCTGGGATGTCACACTTAAGCCATAACTTTCGCCGGTTACTTAACTAAGCTGGGGCCGATATATTCCAGTCGGTATAGCGATGCGTTACGGGTTGAACGAATGTGATTCGAATCAGGGACAAGAGATGTCTCTCTGCTCTACAGCATCCAGACCGACTCTTGGTCTTATCCAATGGGAACCCCGATCAAATTCGCCAGGGGTAAAGCAGTCCGGGCTTGAAGCTGACTGCTCATCTCCAGCTAGTGCCAAAGTCAAGAAAGTGTGGATCTATACATCCATTCCCCCATATGTGTTCATGGCATAGTTTCTCTCTGAGTGCAATGGCGGAATAAAGAAACTCTTGCCTGTTCCGGGGATCGAAACATGATCCTTCATACCTTTTGGTAGTCATTTGAAAATAGCTCTCGTAATTAATAAACCACCAGGCGATGAAAAAGTATTGTGGGAGCGGATAGATATCTCCATGCATTCTTAATGTCGGCAGTGGTTGGTCGTTAGGAACTTCATTCCCGGGACGCTTCAAACCCAGGAAAATAACCCTCGGTACCAATTGTCCCGCCTGGGAATCAGCGGCAGGTACCTACATTCTAAAATTGCAGCGCCTGTAAAACTAGGTTCTTCGCACCATTGCAAATTCTCCAAGGTTCACACCGGTCCGTGATATACACACGGCTTTCACCCTTCCTTCCTTCTTTCTTTCCTTCCTTCCTTCCTTCCATAAGCAAAAGTCGTTCGAAATGATGATAATGATATGTTCGCGGCACAGGATTAGGCGAAGTCAAACATAAAATATATAAGAGGCTTAAACTTTGCGGTGGTCAAGGTTATGACCGTTCAAGTGACTAAGCTGCCGTTGTAGCGAGAGATACGCATGATGTGCTTTCAAAGCGTGTACTGACAGCGGGCTTGTGTATAGCACAAAGGAAGCATTTTCAATGACATGCTATATGCTCGATACGTACACTTGACGAGAGGCTAAGCGTAATCATATGAGACAAACCCATCTTCTCGCCAGAGAGGATGTTACATAAGGTCTATGATTGCAATGGTTCAGTTGAAAGAAAAAGAAATCTCTGGTCGCGATCCTCAAAAGGCTTGGCGTCAAGATGAAATGATTGGCGGCTAACTACCAGTCGTAAAGCAAATTTGACTTTGACTTTAGTACCAACTGAAAATATCTAGTTGATACCCAGAGCCAGTCGAGACACGGTATCAAAAGAAAACTCATTTTCTCTGCCGGACACCGAACCCTGGTCTTCTAGCCCATAGCCTAGTCACTATACTGACTTGGAGTCGTAGCATTGAATCCACATCATAAATTTTACTGACGTCAGGTAAGAGTAGTAATTGAAACGATGGTCTGTCAGTGAGGTAAAAGTAAAGTTATGAGACGTCGAGGCTCCCAGATTTTCTAGACAATCGGCTCACAGATGGCAGTAAGGTTGTCAGCCTTACGCCCCGGCCGGCCTTTAACCTTCAGGAAGATTCCTGGTACTTATTTCTGATAAAGGCTGAGTCGACTCCAGGGCCATCGTGCGGCTGGATTATTTCAACTGAAAAGAATGCAATGACCTCATTGGGAATAGATTCCCGCGACCTTCCAGCTTGTAGCATAGTGCCTCAACCAACTACGCTACCACGTGACCCCAGTCTGTCAATAACGTTGAGCAAGAGGGATGTGTGGACACCCCTGGTTTGCGTAAGCTCCCGGTAATGCAAATCCTAACAGCGACAAGCACAAACACATGTAAACACTGTGTTCGGAGTGCTCGTGTCCACAGGGGGTTGATTTCTCTGCGGAAGAGAGAGGTACGGAGCGCTCATGGTTGCAGTGTGAGGGCGCCCCGACGCCAGATGTTACTCTAGGTGCAGGGGAATATTTCGACATGAAATACAGGAAGTAACAGGAAGATTGACAGGCTATGCCATAGTTCAGACAGTTAGTAATCGTCCTCAAGTTGGAGCTGCCTGGGTTCAGACCTGCATCAGTTCATACGGGATTCATGATGGAGAAAATAATATTGGGGTAGGTTACTCTTCGAGTATTTCGACTTCCCCTGCCAATTATCATTTCACAAATGTTCCACACTCATATATCATTCGGGGCTGTTACAGTAGGTCCAGTTTATCTCATTACATATTGTGGCGTAGAGACCCGTTGCTAGGGAAAGACCTCGAAACAAACAATGTGTACAGCCGTTGTTATGTAATATAAGAAGAAAGAAACGGCCGTTTTTGAGCAACGGATCGGTATAAAAATTCCCGCCGAAACGAACACGCATGGAAAAATAGAAAACTGTGTTTTCGATGTGGTCCGTACAAAGTTGTTATAAAGAATAGAATTGAAACAATCACTGGCTTTAGGTTAACTCTTTCTAAGGGACCAAACAGGGTGTCTTCCTCCCCCTCAACCGGGGACCGAAACAGATCTAATTTCCGAAATGCTGTCTTTTCAAGTTTCCAGAATACCGGATGAAAGAAAAAGCCCAAAACCACATAATTATGAATAAATAAAATATTTGATACTCAGTAGAGTAACGAACTACATGTTATTTTACGGTCAAGTGGAAATTGTTGCTGAATATAGTCTCAGTAACAACGGTTTGTATGAAATGGTAACTTGCCCAACCCCTCTCATCAGCTGTGTTTATTTTGAGTGTTAGACAAGACGCGGGTGAATCGCATGCAGCACCCTTCATGACCTGTCGCGACGAGAGGGCCCTGTAATGAAGATTAATGACAGTGGCAATAACGTTTGGAAGAACGTATAAGTGAAATGTCACATCAGAGCCTGTCGTTTGACGTATCAGTAACTCAACATAACATGTACTGCAGCACTAATAAACTGGTGTAGCTACTGAGTAGCTAAAGCAGCAATGTAACGAGTTAAATTAGCTGTCATGCATCTCGAAATTTAGCTATTCATTGTACAGGTTGATTCTAAATTATTGTCGGGTCTTCCATGGCCTATAATTTTCAACCCCGAAGAAAGAAAATAAAACTGCTTGCGAAATATGAAAGTATGAATCAGGAAGTTTTATTTGGCAACGCTATACTCGCCACATTGATGTCTTGGAGAGAATATGACGTCATAGCTTAAAACGACAACTGTTCAGGAGAAAGGCACGGAAACGCCGACAATAATTTAGAATCACTCTTTATTTCAGAAAGTCTAACCTGTTTTAGTTAAGCCTGTCGTATCGACTATGAAGTATTCGCGACTGTTAATATGTACATCGCATGCCTAGGCACAGATATTTGTTCCTGATCGAATGTACACTCAGGACAATACAAACATACTGCATGGCTCGACGTACACTCACGGACCGCGGTGCAAATATGTTGCTGGAATGTACAGTCATATACCAGAGCAGAGAGAAAGCATTTCATGGTCTTCATGTACACTCTGAGGTGACGGCACGAATGTTACAGAGGCAGGAATACCTCTGTTGCCGTCAGTTCTTGAGGTCCATGATAATATTAGCGTGTATATTAATTAATTGTTTAGTAGGTCCGCTACAGTTTATATTATGGGGTGCCAGATTATGGCTTAATGGTCCTACGTTCTCGACAGCCCCCTTGAATTACCATTCTTATAGTGCAGAACCCAGGCTGCATATAAACGTTTTAATTATTTCTTATTGTTTGCGTCCTGTTGTGTATTTGAAAAACAAGTAAACTGATTCCGTCAACACAACAGAAATATCTCAAATGAGGGTGAAAATAGATGCTGTCGTATTACTAAAGGTGATGCCACATGTTTCGACATTTTCTAGCTCATCATCAGGCATTAAAATATAATCAAATCAATTTATTGAATTTAAGAATGGCGTCTTCTGGGATGTGGCGGCGTTTGAATCTTGTGTGAACCGACGTTACGGAGTGATGTGTCGCCTCCGTCTTCAGGGTAGAAAAATCCACGAGCGAGGAACCAGCGTGAGCAGGTGGCTACAGCAATAGGGAGGCTGTGTTCTCTGTGTGGTCCGTGAAAAGTGGTTATGAAGAAGACTTCGATTGAGAAGAATTGAGTCGGATTTTCTGCCAGGATATGAGCTTTGGAGCAGGGGGATTAAATTGAATCGAATTTTCGTAATTTACAGTTGCAGAATAATTGCAAGAAAGGAATTAGGCTGTGGAAATAGGACTTCATGTGTGATTTGAAGTTAGAGTGAGATTGTTTTGAAATCCGTTGCCAGGATACGACTAGTGAAGACTGAGAACCTTAATGCTTGTGTAACGGTGAACTGGAAAGTGTGTAGATCAGTAACAGCGCCGTATTGCCTGTAATCCCGAACTGTGTGCATGTATAGCCTGCAATAAATCCAATAATCCAATCCAAAACGTGTCTTGTAAGTCATGGACAAACCGTAACACGTGAAAATGTTCTGTAAGTACCACAGTGTTTCATAGATGGCACGACATGACAAATAGTTCTGTAGCCTTCCACAGTTACCATGGAGATAGTGGTTTTCAGGGCCTTTGATACACATTAAGCGCTTTGTCTTTGAGAACGGTGTGCATGCTATAGTAAACAAATTGCGGTTCTGTAGCCTATTAGCGCGCTGTTTATCCGGTCTGTGTCTTTCAGGCGGTCTAATCTGCCTACCAGTATACGGTTAACTTAAATAAGGGTCAGTAATGCAAAGCACATTGATACTAATTCGACTTTGAAATTATGCTACGGTATTTTGCATGATATACTCTCCTATGTTTCTGTTATAAATCCTTGCCTCTCTTCTGACCAAGTTCTTTGATATTATTAAATAAAATTATAATTCATGGTTTAAAATAAACATATCCCTTTCCATGTACGTGGTGTCCCTAAACTCAAATAAGATGGATTCCAAACCTGTTACAAATATAACAGAATGTACAGCTTAATTTTCATGGAGGTTACAAAGTAAATCCGGCGTAACTGAACAGGCAGGTCTGTGGACACATCATTAGAAACGAATATATGTGCCGAGAATATGTACTCAACTAATTGGAAGCCATGTTGTTGTGTTTGATAGAATCCAGTGGCTTCAAGTTTCATTCTGCCAGAAATGTAACGAGCCCGGACATGATCCACATAAATACATGTTTCTCCTTGCAAAGGAATTGATTATATCAACAAGAAATATTATTAATACACTCGATAGATTTCAGATTCTCTTTACACATACCAAATAGGAAAAGTCATAAGATTACTTTTCGTTTTGGAGAGTACGTATTTCGGACGTTTCTTTTAGCTGTCAATATCTAGACCCTAGCTACAATTTCTAATAGTAGAATGAATGATATTGTGACATGTAGACCCGTTGCTAGGCAACGACCGCGAAATAAGTAGGTGTACAACAGCCGTTGCTAAGTAATGGTCGCAATAGTTTCTTCATACGCACTAATGGGATAACTAGGAAGCGGTGTTCTCTACGCGATCCGTGCGACAGATACGTGATGCAACAATATAAGAAATATTTAGAGATGTTTTCTATGCGGTCCGTGCCGATGTGTTACAAGCAGGACAAGTCCAGAATTTAGTTAGTTGTGAGACACTAACCTGTTAGTAAGGACGTGAACACGGAAGCTTAGGGATATGTGGCGTTGAAAGTCGTTACCAGGCGATGACCGATTAGGATAAAGTAGACTGAGGGGTTTTCGTACGTGCTACAGTGAACTGCATATTGTGTAAATTAGTGATAGTTACGTTGTGTATGAGTGCAGTAAATCCAATTATCAGTCCGAACCCCGTCTGTAGACACTCTATACGTGACAATAGATACACAGACACACATAAAGCAGTCTTGAGTGCAGAGATTATTGATCGAATCACCACTTATCCATGCTTTCAAGTAAATTCTAAAATATGTTTCGACCACACAGGGCCATCATCAGGTACATACAATGATATTAGGAAAATTTTATACCGTATTATATTATGTAGCATGTGAGGGCTATTAGTCCGAAAAGGTTTATGATTTACTCCAAGTTTATTCCTGTTAAATTAACTTATTATAAAATGTTTGCACGTACACACTGGGCACCAAAACACACGCAACCAAGACGACCTCCACGAAAAACAAAACAAGAAAGGGGGGCGCCACAGCATACTTTTAAGTTATTTAAAAATTATTTTATCAATCACCAAAATCTGGTTTAAATAATAAACGTTTCGGAGGCAGCTCCCTCGCTGTCTATATAACTCTACAGTACAGTCCAGTACAGCAGTTTACACAGATCATACCACATACCTGATGATGGCCCCGTGTGGTCGAAACATATCTTTGAATTTACATGAAATCACCTACTGAGTTAGTTATTCAACCAGTGACCTGCAGTGGGATGATCAAATAAAATAGTCATTTGTATGCGTGACTATAGAAGAGGTTTGGACTGGTGATTGGATTTATTGAACATTTAACAGACATAACTCGTAACTAAATAAGCCTTACCTCTTTACATTCTCTATTTTCACTGGTCGTTTTCTGGTAACGGATCCTAACAATGTCCTCTGCTAATGTTCTTATCAGCTGGCGAATACCCCACAACTGACTCATTGCTCCAACTGACTTACTCCGAGCCTGGCGGCCATTTCATACTCAACTTCCATTCTTCTCTTCGCTGACTGAATAACTGCGTCTCCCAACTTGTCCCGATTATAACATCTCGGCCCGGACCGCATAGAAAACACTGCTCCATATAATTCAACCGTTTCCGTAGGAAGATATTTTTTTGCGAAGCTGTTACTCAGCAGCGGCTCTTGTATATTTGCTTATCTCGCGGTCGTTACCCAGCAACTGGTCTATATGCTTGTAGTTGGAAAGCATTTTAAAGGAAACAGCAATGACCTGATAGAAGTACTATTCTCTCTGATAGGGGTGAGGAAAACCAGCATTTACTGCACTCAGGATACCCCTTGTTCTGGCGGTTGCTGTAACCGAGCACCTCTCGAATACAGGTGTAAGGTGCTGTAGTTACTCTGCTCTCGCTAGGAAGAGAATAATTTATGACACATGAAGTCCTTATGGCGGTAGCTATGGAGAACGCCATCTTCCGAATTGTGACTCCTGGTACAAGTTTATCGACATGTGAGAGGAATAAATTGCCTCTATTTTCAGGGTCGAAGATAAACTAAGTTAAGATAAAAAAATAGACTGCTTGCTGTTTCCTTAGCTTATGCTTCGACTCTGAATATGTAGAAAGTACGATATATATCTCCCGAAATGTCGACAAACTTCTACTAGTGTGTACGGCGTAATATCACAGAAAATAGTAATCTTCTAATATTCTTCTAGTACTTAAATTACTTTTGAACGGTGGAGAAATTTTACAAAAAAATATTACCCTTCATTCTCCACGGAGCCAGAATTGTGATTATATTGACAGAAATCCAATTTCATCAAGAGTTGTATAAAAATAATTATTGTCGAGTGGAATGTGGTTAATGTAATTACCTCTTTGACCCAATCTCGATTATATCGCAGTCGATCAGTAGGTCGTATCGAAAATGGTTTCATATATGGAGACAGGTTCACAGGGATACCAGTAGTTGACATGCCTTTGTCTCGCTGTCCGATTGTTGAAAGAACAATTCTCTGGTTCTGCCTAACCACAGCCTTTGTTTTTGTTGGTTATTTAACGACGCTGTCCTTATCTAGACCATATATCGTCTAATAAGCGGATGATTGATAAAAGATGAATTGGAAAGGATTTGGTAGGAAATGGTAGTGACCTATTCGAGGTACTATCACTAATATTTCTTGGGGCGATTTACCCAAACCACAAGAATCCTCATTCCCGCCAAGAAAATATGTAGTTTGCTTTGGGGGTAAATGTACGAATAGTTTCGAAGAAAACCCCACATTTCTCTCTCAAGTTACCATCAAACATCATGAGGTATAATTCAAGTGAAAGCCCGTTCTTTCTTCTGAACGTCAGTACATCAAACTCGATGCCCTTTATTGAGAGTAGTGTTGTACTAACTGGTTAACGAGCCGATCTCTTCGGCTGTGTCGGTATTAATGTTAGTACCCAGAGCCGATCTAGTCGGTACTTGGTGTGCAAATAATTAATGGATGTGACTGATAGTGCTTTGGATTTGGCTGTATCAGGTAGGAACCAGTGGCAAGCTGTTGTGAACACGGAAACGAATTTTCGGGTTACGTAAAATGCTTGGAAGCACTATAGACCACGCAGCGAAGCATACTACGTAAAACTAGAAACACAAAAACTGTAACAATCGACATTCTGGAACTAAGGAAGATACATTCATACTTAAGATACAGTTAACACAAACGAATCTAGTCGAGAATCAAAGGAAAAGATGTGTGGTCTACTACAGCAAACAAATACTAAACTGAATACAGCATACGGCACTCTTAAATTAATTTAAAATCAGCTTTTAATCTCCAGCTTTAGTTCCATATATATCTTGCATTGAAATTAACATCGGGATGCTAGAATATAAATGTACATAGAAAGTAGTCATGTTAAGCCTATGTATGTATATATGAATACACGCTTTAAAATTCGATAATGAAAATATGTAAATCACAATACCCGACGATGACCCTATGAGGGTCGAAACATGTAGTGGAACATAAGTTAATAAATTATAGTTGCAGTGACCACGGAAACTGTATTACGAGATATGCAATTGCATAAATATAATCTCAACTGGCATTTGTAATAAAACGTCAACTATATATTATTTCAAGAAATATGCGGATTTTCTTACAAATTTAATTCTCTGTTCTAATTATAGTAGAAAACAAACTCCGTGGTTTTAGTCATCAAGCGAACTATACCGGCCGAGCGATCGCCGCTTGTTGGCGTAGTGCCAACTTTAGCGGATAGATGGTGTCGCGTGGTCACATCGCAACGAATACCCACAGCCGTTAATTTACGTTTTCTAGCCAGGAGCCGCTATTTTTTCCTTTCAAGTAGCTCCTCAATTATCCTCATGAGGCTGAGTGGACCCCATTTCAGACCCACTACTTCTCAGAAAATCTGATAGCACCGGGGATTGAACCCGGACCTCTGGGTCTGTAGCCTCTGACCACTAGATCACAGAGGCGGTCAATTCTAGAACAACCCAAAGAAATATATGTGAGACATTCACCAAACGTTTCATAAACTCTGAGTCAGTTGAGTACTTACTGAATTAGACGTGAGCTGCCGGTAGACACACTGTTGTGGAAACATGCGGCATGGTTAACGTTTGGCCGACTAACAGAAAACAAAAGAAAAATCAGTAGCGCCGTTGATAATCCCGTGAGTACACGCTTGAAAATAAATGACAGAGAAAAAGAAACGTTTTATATTTTATAAAAAAAAAAAGGTGGAAAATTTAGAATTTTGATGTCGCCCCATCCACTGGCTGTCTTCTGTAATCCCCTTCATTGTCGTAGATTCTGAAATATTTAATCCGTTTTGCTAAGTTACAACGCGTGATATCTAACTTTGACAGGTGTAAGTGATGGACGCAATTTGGCGAAATTGTAAGATACGTTACATGTAAATGTAAATACTGGACTGTAATTTGTATGAGATTCTCTTTTTTTATTGACTCTAATACAGAAATCTGCAATGTCCAGTGGTAATTAACATTCCTCCCGAGCCTCACGTCTGATCTAAAGCGCATGCTCTCTGCCGTCCCCATGTAATGTTTCTTTTACTTCTGAAGCGCTTCATAGATAGCGTTACTTGTTCACCGCCTCAATGCGTAAGTACGTTATATCTGAGATTCAAAATATAGAAAGAAGGAATAGCCAAACATAAGCTGGATACTGAATGAAATAACAAGTATTAATAATTAATTAATAATTGTTTATTGATTTATATGTTGAACTCATTAGCCAGGGGTCACTTACAGAATCAGCACAAATACAAAACAACACAAAAACGTGAAATAGCTAAACCAATTAGCGCTAACTAAATTTACACACAAATTTTTAGCAGTAATAATACTGCAGGCAAACTCTGAAATAATTGGTAAGAACGTTAACCGAAATTTGTGTTCGTGTTCCAGCGGTCCCGAGTTCAAATCTCAACCCGTAGGCATACTATCATAAGAAAACGTAATTTTCTTCATTTTCTCCATGAAAATGCAAACATGCAGGACTCGTATTTAGGAGATATTCGGTTCAAATTTCATCCCGGACACTAGAATTTTAATTTGTATTCCCCGGTCTGTCTATATAAGCGCCTGGGTATTATCTCAACTAAGCCAAAACCACTTCCTTCCTAATCCTTTCCAACGCCCTCGAGCTGCAAGGTCCAGGTTTGATTCCCGGCATGGCAACATTTGTCTCTTCTTCTCAACCCAGCATCCTATCCAATGGATACCAGGTCCGATATCCTTTGAAGTAAAGCGGCCGAGGCTTAAAGCTGACCACTCGCATCCTTTTAGTGTGGAATTCAAGAATTGTGGAGCTATACCTCCACTTTCCCATATGTTTTCATGGCATAGTGTCTAACTAATTAAGCACACGGGCAGCTTTACCTCTAATGATGGTACGGCAGAATTAACCAGAAGAAGACTGGAGTCTGGTACCACAATCTCACCTGTACCTCAAGTTTTCACGGTCCGTGTGCTGGAGCAAGAAGCGAGAATGACAAGGGACTGGAGTGGGTGGGACCCTCCACATCTGTTCACCCGTATTTATGACCCCCGGTGTACGCTCGACCCTTGTCCCTTGCAATTGATCACCAGACTGCCGGACATGTGGCCACTCCCATTCGTGGACACTCGCTAATACTCCGCTATGAATATTGCAGGGCATACATACACAGGTAGAGGGAGGAGGGGGAACGGTTGATCCCTCCCATGTTTTGCTCTGAGCTCGTATTAATCAGGATTTGCAACAGGCCAAAGCAAGGGGATTACCCTTAATGGAGTGATGGAGGCTGGGAATACCAGTCAAATTGAACACAAGGGGGTTGCGGGTGGCGGTGCTTCAGAAGGGGTGAAGTAGAAGAGTGAAGATGGTGGTTATGTTCAGAGTTCGAAGGTTTAGGGAGGTTGGAGCATACATTCTGTCAATATTTTTAAACACGTATAAATAAATAAATATATGTTGTAGCTTACAGAACCGTTACCATATACCGACGTCGAGATAAGCAAATATACCAGAGCCGTTTCTAGGCAACGGATCGGTAAGCACGTTCGTGCGGCAACGGACACGCATGCAAAAATATTGGTAGGGTTGAAAACGGTGTTTTCAACTCGGTCCGTGCGAAAGGGGTTATGAGAAAAATAAGTAGGGTAACTGAGTCAGTTCTGTATTGAAGGCTATGAAGAGAGAACTTGAACGCGAAAGCGGAAGAATCTCCACTGTTAGAAGCCGTTACCAGGGAACGGCTGGTGAAGATATAGCAGGCTGGAAAAACAGCGTGTGTTGTTGTGATTTATAAAGTGTGGATATTAGCGGTGGCGCTGTAATTACTTGTATTTCGAGTTGTATGTATAAGTGGTCAGGAAATGCAATCCCTATCCAAAACTCAGCGTATAGTCACTCTAATATGTGACAATATACACATAGCTAGTTCTGTGGTAAAGAAGGTAAAGCTATCCCTGTAACAGGCTGTCAAGGCCCATAGGATTGTGAGACTTCCATATTTTCTAGACAGTCGACTCAAACATGGCGGTAACGTTTTCAGCCTTACGTTCCGACCGCCCTTTACCCCCAGGAAGATTTTTGGTACTCATTTCTCTTAAAGGCTGAGTCGACTCCAGGGTTAGAGTGCGGCTGGAAGGACTTGGTCAATTGGAAATAATCCAATGACCTCACCGGGAATCGAAACTGCCACCCTCCTGCACATAGTGCCTCAACTTATTGCGCTACCGCATGTCCCACGTTCTGTAGAAGCAATTATAAATTAAGCAACTAACACTACGATGAACACTTAAATAACCAGCTAACTCCATGATGCCGAGCCCTTGTCGAGAACCTGCCAGTTGTGCAGCTACTCAAGAACTTCCCCAAATTTCATGGAACCCGAATGTTCTTTTCCGTGTACATAAGAACTCTCTACCGGTCCCTATCCTGAGCCAGATTAATCCAGTCCATACCACCCCATTCTATGTCTCTAAGATCCATTTTAATAGTATCCCCCATCTACATCTTGGTCTTCCTAGTGGTCTCCTTCCTTCTGGTTTTCACACCACGATAGTCACAACCATAATACGTGGCAACAGAATTCTGTTGTTAATTATGCAAGTTGGGGAAAATATTTATAATACATATTTTAATTATTTCTAAAAACTTGAAACTCACAGAAAATTCCCTTAGACGCAAGATGTATTTCACTTTTGTCCCCTACTTTTCTAAATATTTGTCTCTCTCTGACGGATGTTTATCGACAGAAGCTCAGACATTTCATGTAACATGGTAATTAGGCTTAACCGATTTAAATATAAATTCGAAAATATTTCTTAAAATTCTCAAATACTAAATTTCGTGAAAATTCATACTTCGGCTCCCAAGATGAATTTTGCGTACACACGGACGGACAGAGCGAAATTAATAGGCGCTCCACAGGGTTCTAAAACCCTTAAAAATAAAAAAATTATGCTCCTATGGTTATACAAATGCTAAAAAATTTCTTCTCTGTATTGCATATAATTTCATAATTAACTTCAATATCAATTATGTGTTCATGATTTACATTCTATCCTATTCTATAGCGTCGAATAGTGGGATTAGTTATTAATTAAGTAGCTGTAATTTATAATTACAATTTGAGTAGATAATCATGATCAAGTGAACGGAGAAGTTCATGGATGTAGGCCTAGGCCAACTGGGGCTGTAGTGCCAAGGGAAAAAAATGATAATCAATGTTGAGATATTCATGCAACGGCTTAGAGACTATACTCTATTCGGAATGTCTATGGATTACATATAAACAAAACTTCGGTGACGGGCAACAACGAAATTACTTCATACTGAGTCAGAAGCCCGGTGCACACGACACCACTCTTCATTGTAACAGAAGTACGTTAAGACACAGTGGACATTGGGCGCTGCGTTGTGAACTACGCTTTCAGCTTTTCTTGATGCCCATTTCTCATCTGTTTTCACGAACTCCACAGACACTGCAAATGAATTATGATTAGAATGCATAGCATATGATTAATAGAACGACCTCTGAGTGACAGGAATTAAAATCATATGAAATTTCTTCTGTAACTGTACTTTTCGAAGAGCCGGAGTAGCTCAGTCTGTATAGAGACTGGCTACGAGCTGGACTCAGAGTTCGAGACCCGGTAGGGGTAAAAGCGCGTCCACATTATTCGTGCTAGTGCTCGTCGGGAGACTCGTCTGGCTTTTACTTCTGCTCGTAAATCTTCGTCCACACTACTTCAGTTGCTCGCCAGGCTTCGGCGCGTGAGGATCCGTATATTTACTAGTAATGTGTATAGGCTGTAGTTGTATTTTAATTTATTGTGTATAGTTTTTAAATTAGAAATTTAAAATTTGCTTGTCTCGTGACTGTCATATCGTCCACATTACTCGGGAGCATAGCGCGTCACACGAACACGAGCACGAGTTATGAGGACGCGCCTTAAGAATTTTCTTTTCTCCACGTAGTCCAGACGGGCTCTGGGGTCCACCCTCTCTCATATCCAATGGGTAACTGGGGATCTTTCCCGAGGGTAAATTGGCCGGGGAGTGAAGCTGACAACTCACCTTAAACTAATGCCAAGGTCAACAAAAATGGATATATGTATCCACTCCCCTACGTGTCCTCCTGCCGTACTGCTTAATTATTTAAGCTCAAGGGCAACTTTACCTTTTACTAAATTATAGGATCGTTCAAGTTTTAAAGGGCACCAGACAGTTGATGGACATGTGTGAAATATGTTCTTTAGAAGTTAACCTTCGTCATGTGTTTTCTGGAACAGGTTCGTCATGATGGAAAAAAAAAATAATCATTGGAAATATAGTTACATAGACTCGGTGAATTCAGAGAGGCCAGCAAGAGAGGCAGGCGTGGCTTTGAGTGAATTGAATTTCAGTACAATAACACTGACCTTGAAGCGCGACCAGAGTTTGTAGCGGTGAATGTTTGTGGTGTGCCTTTGAAGTTGACAGTAGAAATTTTATTTTACCACTGTGAATGAGCGAGAAAGAGAGATTGATCGCAAAATTTAAAATGGATTCGAACTAAATCACCGGAATTCAGTTTTGTTTATTTGTTAGAAGACTGCATGAGTTCACACAGAATTACTGGCTTTTTGTACTACTTCCAATGTCCGGTATTCTAGAACATATAAAACACGACGTTTCGGAAACTGGATCTGTTTTCGTCCTCAAGAGAGAGGGGGAGAGGATACCTACTCAGTTTAGACGCTGGCTACCCACCGCGATGGCCCGGGTTCGATCCCGGGTCTGGTCAAGTGGGATTTGTGGTGGAGAAAGTGGCGCTGGGGCGGGTTTTCTCCGAGTACTTCGTTTTCCCCTGCCAATCTTCATTCCACCAAATTCTCCATCATCATAAGCACCCGGGGCAGGCTACAATAGGCCAATCAGTGGCGGCCGTGCCGAGTGGACCCAGTTGGACTCCACCCCCCACTAAGCGAATTTTTAAATTTTACCTACTCAGTTGGGTCCCTTAGAACGAGCTAACCTCAGTCACTGTCAGATTAACTATATATATTTAATCACCTGGGACCAGGCTAATTCGGCGAGAGATATCAAGAAAATACACAATATAATTAGTGAAAAAGCACGAACATGCGTGGAACTAGGATAGAGGACGAGTTAGAAATTTGTGTTACAAACCTAACCAACAAAACCAAGTGCATGAGCACCCATCCAAAGAAATGGGTGAGAAATTTTTGAAGACATGCAGTATCTACCACCACCCTTTAGAATCCATTCTATGAGTTGTTTTGTATGGTTATTAAACTCAGTATTTTACAAGGTATATAAATGTATATAAAAGTATGAAGTCTACACAACAATATTCTGTATTTAAAAACAAAATAGACACTATTGTAAAAACATTTCTTTTTGTTGACGCTACATGTTTCGACTCTTATACTGAGTCATCATCAGGCATACAATGATACAGAATATTGTGTAGACTGCATACGTTTATATATATTTATATACCTTTATTATAACACACAACAGGATGCATTACTTACTTACTCACGGAGCTGAGCCCTTCTGGAGGAGCCCCAAATTCTGCAGCTACTCAAGAATTTCCCAGCATTTTATGGAACCTGAAAGTTCATTACCGTGTTCACACGAGCCCTCCACTAGTCACTATCCTGAGTCAGATCAATCCAATCCATACCATCCTATCCTATCTCTCTAAGATCCATCTTAATATTGTCCACCCACCTCCGCCTTGGTCTTCCCAGTGGTCTCTTTCCTTCTGGCTTTCCCACCAATATCCTATATGCATTCCTCGTCTCCCTCATTCGTGCTACATGCCCTGACCACCTTATCCTCCTTGACTTGATCATTCTAATTATACTTGGAGAAGAGTACAAGTTATGAAGCTCCTCATTATGCAGTTTTCTCCAACCTCCTGTCACTTCATCCCTCTTCGGTCCAAATATTCTCCTCAACACCCTGTTCTCAAACACCCTCAGTCTATGTTCCTCCCTTAATGTCAGAGACCAAGTTTCACACCCATACAGAACAACAGGCAAAATTATAGTTTTGTATATTCTAATTTTTATGTTTTTGTACAACAGACCAGAAGACCAGAAGGTTCTGGACTGAATGGTAGCAAGCATTACCCGAGTTCAATCGCCTCTTAATTTCCTCCTGAATCAGGTTTCGATCTGTTATCATTGTTCCCAAATATATGAATTGTGCCACATTTTCAAAACATCTGTTTCCTATCTTTATGTCATGATTTTGCCCTGCATTTTGGTGACGAGACAGCAACATATAGTTTTCTCAATGTTTACTTCTTACTTTACCTCTTTACTTGTGTCAATTAAAGTTTATGTGTTTTTCTTTATGGTATCTACATTATCACCCAGTAGATTCACATCATAGGCATAGGCCAACAGCTGATGTCTCCCGTTTAATTTCCGTCCCACCTGGTTTCCCTGGACCTTCCTAATGGCATATTCTAAAGCAAGGTTGAAAAGGAGTGGCGATAAAGCATCTCCTTGTTTTAGAACATTTGGATAGGAAATTTATCAGACAAATGTTTACCTACACGGACCAACAGGATGCATAATATTAAGATTAGTATTCTATTTTGAGTATGAGTCGCAAATTCTTCTTTCTTGTGACAACAAAATATTTAGGAAATATTAAGGCCCTAAGCAGATAAAGTAATTGCTTTTTTTTATTATTTATTTAAGGACGCTGTCAGTAGTGGCTTGTGTACTAATAAACATATAAATTTGCATTAGGAAAATATCCCACTTGTGTTCAGTAAGGTAGACACACAGAAACGCACGAAAGTTTCATTATTAAAAAAGGAAATACGTATAGAAAAATTAACGAGAGTACCGTTTTGAAAAAGTTGGAGCCAAAGTTTGAGACGGAATTCGTAATAATGGCAGATGGGGAAAAAATATAGACATAAAGAGTAAATATCTTAATGTATGGAAGATCAAAGGAGGGATGAGATGTTACATGGAGTAAGATCGAAGGGGAAGGGGGGCGGAGGGGTTGAAGAATGCCGAAATGTAACGCTGTCTAATTAAATGGGAAGCAGAAGCCGTTTATGTAGTTCAGCACGACATTTTGTTCGTAAACTTAGTTCGGTATAATAACTCGCTACATTCACGTTAATGAATTTGTGGGCATTCAAATAGTGTAGTTATATACGAGCTGCAATAGACATTGAAAAAATGTATATAAATTCATGAAACCAAACTGATCCATATCGAAGTTTTCGAGACAGAAACAAGCTGAAGTGATGGGGCTATGCTGATAGGGCAAGGGGAAGCAGCAGTTTCTAGCCATGAAGGCAAATTTCCTTCCCCTACCTCAAAGAAAAGGGCCCCAAAATTAAATAAACCTCAATAATCTCCTTGAACTGATATCCTTGTATATTTTAAAGCATGATATTTACCATTCTCTTTGCACAATTTAAGGTTACCAGAGCAACGAATTGTTTCGTGAAAGTAAGTAACAAGGGAGCAGTACTTTCGCTTCAAAGTGTCGTGTCTATTTTGTGAGTACTGATAATATTTTATGTGAATATATGAAGCGTAGTAGATGGTTTACAATTAGTTGTTTGTGGTGTTATTCGTGGGAGATTGCGTTAAACGTCGACCTTGACGTTTCATTCCATATCATGATGGGCTATGAAGGAACACAAGCAACGCATCTTAATACGAAATCTTATATAGAAAATAATAATTGTCAACGGATGTTGCACTAATAATAAAATGGACTAGTTTTCAGCTATGTCAACGCTATGGTCACCATGATACAGAGCAGCGTGGCACAAGCGGTGCGGTTTTTAATTTGTAATCGGAAGTATCCCGGTTCGTTTCTTGGCTGGTTGGACCCTGGTTATTCCTCTATTCGTGATTTTCCACAGTTCCTCGAGGCACATTCTGGAATGGTAATTTAAAGTAGCCCACGGCCAATTCCTCCCATTTTTCTTCCAATTCATTATTTATTATTCAGTTATTGAATGCTATAAAATCTCAGCTACTGATTGACAGTAAGTAAAAGGAAACTTGCTCGTTATCTTGAGCCTAGTCACTATTTAAGCTGAGCTATCCCCAACAGAAGCAGCGTTTAAGTAAATAAGTTTCTTTCTATGACATGTAGAACCGTGTAGAGATCCCGACGTTTCGGTCGAACATATCACCTCCAGCTCAGCTTCTCGCCTGCTTCTGCTGGTTTCTTGCATATCTTACTCTTTCGAGCCTAAGGATAGAGGCGATATGTTCCTCCGAAACGTCGGGCTCATGATAGTCACCGTTGCTGGAATCTCAGCTCGAAACTTGTATTTGCTTACAGTACAGATATAAACGGTAAATGGACAGTTGCGGTGGAGAAAGTTTGTCAATATGGAGACGTTGCGTGACAGTGAAGTTGCGTGCCGTGTCATGTTGCATGCTTCGCAGTGATTTGAAGCCTGTGATTCCACGTTTAATAATATGATTCACTTACGTTTTGCAGCAGTTGCGAAGCTGACCTATAGTATACGTCAACGATTCGAGAAAGTGGAGCAACGGAAAGGAAAACAAAAAAATAATTAAATAATTTGAACTCTTCTATAACACACTCCAACTATTTTTTTATTGCTAGTGGGGTGGGATTAAGTCCCTTGTACCGCGGTCACTTCTGGCCTATCGTACCTGCCCCAGATGATAGGTGAGGGTGATTGTGGAGCAATTGGTGGAATGAAGATTGGCAGGGGAAACCGAAGTACTCGGAGAAAACCTGTCCCAGCGCCACTTTGTCCACTACAAATCCCACTTGACCAGACCCGGGATCGATCCCGGGCCGCTGCGGTTGGAAGCCAGCGACTAACCGCTTGGGCTATGGCGCGGCGTTGTACCTACTTAGTGCCACTACTTCAGAACTGTGGCTGCATTTATCCGTGCTCCAATTGTTGTGCTTACAGTGCTCCCCAATTGGAATGGGATGCATAAGCCTATCTTTCAGGAAAGAAAAAAACCGAATCTACAAAGTAACAAGTGAAAGAAACCTGGGAATTAGTTTTGTAAGAATACATAATGGACTTTATATATGTAGGTCCATCTAAGTCTGTATCTTTGCTTTACATAAGCACGCAATATTTACATTACAATAACACGCACCTGTAAAACTCTTCTAGGCTGTAGCAAGTTCTCGGTGTCCTCACAAGTCGTATTTCAGCATGTAACCTACGTGACAAGATTCAGGAGCAATGTCATGTTCATCTCCTTTACCGTAACAGAACTGGAACAATAGTAAGAGTAACCACAGTCTAGGGGTAACGTTCCCAGCTCGTGACTCAAGGTACGCGGGTTCAAACCCGGCGGAGGTCGTGGAATTTTTAAGGGCGGAAAAATTCAGGGAACAAGTCCTCCGGGAGGGATTTTAAACCGTGGGTCCCGTGTCGTAGCTTTACGGCACGTAAAAGAACCTCATGTCCCAAGGGGACCTCTCAGCCAAATTCAAGGGCATTTCCCGCCCAACAGTGGTCTCTAACACCTCTGGTAGATGGGGGAAGCATCGAGATACCGCTGAGCCAGTAGAGGCGGAACTCGCTGGCTGAGTCGGGACTGATGGCACACACCAGTACCGGTAAGGAATAAAGACTGGTAGAATATCACAGGGTGACGCACAATGGACCAATATCTGGTCTAAGTGCATGGGGAAACCTACCCTCTCTAATAATAACAACAACAACAACAACAACAACAAGAACAACAAGAGTAACCACTCTGACAGGGAAGTCAGAACTTAAAATTGCCTAACAATTCTCGCTCATTTGCTTCGTATGAAATCTGAGATAGTGCGACAAATAGATCAAAATCAATAACAAGGAACTTGATATAGGAGGAGATACAGACAAAAACAAACTCCGTGGCCTTTAGCCCCCAAGCGAACAATACCGACCGAGCGACCGCCGCTTGTCGGTGAAGTTAGTTCCAACTTTAGTAGAGAGAGAGTGTCACATGGTCAGCGCAACGGATCCCCACGGCCGTTAATCTCGGTTTTCTACACCGGAGAAGATACAGCATAAAAAACTCATTGTTTGGACCCAAATCTTTTTCCAAAAATATTTTTTATCCCATGGGATGAGACTGTGTCCACATGGTGTATCGGCCAATAATAGATGATGATGTTGATGATTGTGGAGCAATCGGTGGAATGAAAATTGGCAGGGAAAACCGTGCCTCAATGCCACTTTGTCTACCATAAATCCCACATCACCTAACCCGGGCCGCAGCTCAGGGAAGGCAGCCACTAGCCACCTGATCTATGAAACGGCCTTTCCGAAGGTAACTAGGCTGTTACATCTCCCCCTAAATTGCTGTAAGTCACGCGTTTCCGTAGAATTGTAATAATGTGCCTGTCATAGTATAAAATCTAGTCAATTTGTCCCGAAAATTTATAAGAACCGCCCAGATATTGGACACATAATGTGTGCTACATTCTTTGCACAACATTTTTGTTTTCAGAATAAATTTTCTTATCAGTAATCATTTAGCGAGTTCGCTCGAGGCACGCACAGAAATGCATGGAAAGCCCGGTTGAAAATTGTCGGTTATTCCTATCTGAGGTTAACATACACATACTTTGTGAATTTTTCCGCTAGTTTTAATGAAACTTTGCAATAGAAGATTCCATGAAAATCATTTTAGTTATTACGCGGACAGAGAGAGAGACAGACAGACAGACATGAGGAATTTAATAGACCCATAATATTTGGATATAAACGTAAATCAGAACTTTTTATTTTCAATAATTTATGTTTATTGAAATGTTTCGGTAGTTTGGACCGTCATCAGAAGTTTTATAAATAATAAAATGTGTAGCTGTTCGTTTATGACCTGCTTACTCAACTGATCCGTTGCTACTGGTCCTACCATGTAAAATATAAACCATATATATATAGTTTTTCTTTCCTTGGCACTACAGCCCCAATGGGCCTAGGCCTACCTCCATGAACTTCTCCGTTCACTTCGGTTTTTCTAGATCTTACACATTCGGTAGGACTCCTTGGGCGGGTGATCAGCTCGTCGCAAGGCCTCTACCTGTACACAAACACTGAACATCCATGCTCTAAGTGGGATTCGTGCCTACGGTACCGGGTTCCGAGCTGGCGTAGACAGAGCATGCTTTTGACCGCTCGCTACCGTGACCGGCATGTGTTACAGTGTTTAAATATATTAACATATGTATCGATAATTAGTCTAGAGAGATAAGATGGGATGGTATGGATTGGACTGATCTGACTCAGGATAGGGACCAGTAGAGGGCTCTTGTGAAGACGGTAATGAACCTCCGGGTTCCATAAAATGCTGGGAAATTCTTGAGTAGCTGCAGAATTGGCGGCTCCTCAAGAAGGACTCAGCTCCATGAGTAAGTAAGTAAACCAGTAATTAGTGAAATTTCATAAAGTAATTATTGTTTATTAGTTTTCATTAAAATTGTTTCGTTTAATATATACTGAGGGTTTTTATATGTAGAATTAGGTAAGGTGGAATGGAAAGTATGCGGTAAGTTTAAAATTTTCTTTTTTATTTTTATAATTATGTGAGCATATATTGGATGTACCGTGTTATCAGTGGTCACTTGTGTGTTTCCACCGAATGAGCTACTTCGCAGATAGAGGAGTTTCTACGCTGTTGATACCGATAGGCGCGCGCTATCTTGCTTGGGCGGTTTTAATCTGAAAAATTGAGAACATGCTGTAGGGGAATGGTTTTGTTCTGTATTTTTTGTTAACTTTTTTGTTTATATGCTTACCTACTTTGATATCCTGTGGCCGGTTCCTTGGTTATGTTCTTCTTTTGTTATTTATAACTTTTTTCGTTATATTTCCTGTACATCGATTAAACGTTAATGACACGTGTCAGTAGTTAGGTTCACTCGCCGACCGCCTTAACTCAAAAGAACGAACCAATATACACTTTGACTAGTAAACCGTATGCTAGGTTGGGCCAATGATCTAATGTGAAATTGAGAGATTAAAAAATTAAGTATAAAAATGTTTCTGATATATGCTGGGGAGTTACCGGGTTCGACCCACGATCACAATAATATTTGACGTTCCATTGGTTTCTTGGGCGTTCCAGGCAAATGTCTAAGAATTACCTGTAGATTCGATGTGTCCCAGAGTCGGACTTGTCGCTTTGGAGATGAGAATAATTTCATATCTCTTCCCGAAATCGAACCCCAATTCCTCGGTTGCCCATTTTGTAGCCTAATGACTCTAACGAGTGAGCTGTCCCGGTTACCGAACATATTAAGTCAACATTTTTTACTTACAATAAATTTTATATGACGTGAATGCTTCACGAATGTGGAGTGCTCTGTTCCATAAATTTAACTGCGGCCGAAACATCTTTCACTTTGCGTCATTATTACATAATGTGACGTAGGTTGTTACGTCATCATTAGAAAGTAAGGTACAGGTATATCCGTGCCTGTAGCAGGCCATGCTGGCTCATAGGTTTGTCAGACGTCGAGGCTCCCACATTTTCTATACAGTCGCCTCATAGATGGCAGTGAGGTTGTTAGTCTTACGCGCCGGTCGGCCTTTACGGCCAGAGAGATTCCTGGTACTCACCATTAGAAAGTTCCTAATTTTATTTTCAACATAAAATAGGAACCAAAATCTCCATACTAGAGATCTCCTTAAACACACGGGTAGTTTTCATTCTGTAAGGTTGCCTACTCATGCAGTGACGTACTTCCAACGATGCTTTAGACGCAATACAGTGAGTTCATCAATACTACAGAATAGACTTCCTGACTGCAGCATATGCCTCATCCCGTGAAGTCAAGTGGTTCAGGTACATAAGTTTCGGCAACACCCTCAGAGTGCCGATAATGGTATATAGGTCACTTAAAGCTACACTGACACTGTCAGGGGGAGACAGAAAATTGAGACGTCAATACTAACGGGAGGAAACAATTGACAATGCAGAGATAGACGCGCCGTGAAGATTGCAGATATATCTTGGTACCAAGCTTCCGAATTCTGGTTCGTAAAATAGAATAACGCTTTACTTCTTGCCACCTGAAATAAAACAGAGGAGTCAGCACATATTATACGCAAAAGAATTTGATGATATACCCAGCGTTGTCTGTGCCTAATGCAAACGTAAAATTAGGAAATATTATATACTGCAAAGGTATAATGTTGGTCTTGATATTAATATACCGTAACAGAATTGTACGGACATTAAATATTCTATAAAAATTATGTAACTTTTTTCTGACGTTCCAAGTACCGAATTTCATATCCATTTTCTTTAGCCTAGGTCGTTTGTCTTCTCCAAGTATAATTAGAATGATCAAGTCAAGGAGGGTGAGGTGGGCAGAGCGTGTACCACGAAGTGGGGAGACGAGAAATGCATAGAGGATATTGGTGGGAAAGCCAGAAGAAAAGAGACCACTGGGAAGACCAAGGCGTAGGAGGGTGGACAATATTAAAATGGATCTTAGAGAAATAGGATGGTATGGATTGGATTGATGTGGCTCAGGATCGAGACCAGTGCAGGATTCATGTGAACACGGTAATGAACCTTCGGGTTCTTCAAAATGCTGGGAAATTCTTGAGTAGCTGCAGATTTGGCTTCTCCTCAAGAAGGGCTCAGCTCCATAAGTAAGTAATAGGTGACTTCTTTAGTCGCTCTCCAGGGTTCATCACTTTATACAGCAATCAATTTGCCCGTTTTATATGGATGCTGCGAAAGTGAAGACGTTAGACTCATATATTCGTTCATAAAATGGAAGGAGGTTGCGTCACCGTCAGTCAGTGACGTAGACTGTTACGTCATCATTGCACTTACTATACTCATTTTCAATATAGTCGTCACACACCGGTAGGAAATTGAACCACAATGACAGAGGACTCGTCTTCCGTAAGATTGTCTACGCGAGGAATGACGTACTTTTGATCCTAAAAAAGGGATATCTATCCCTGTAACAGGCCGTGGAGGCCCATATTGTTGTGAGACGTCGAAGTTCCCACATTTTCTTTAGACAATCGACTCACAGATGGCGATAAGGTTGTCAGTCTTACTCGCCGGCCTCCCTTTACCCCCAGGAAGCTTCCTGATACTCACTTCTGTTATAAGCTGAGTCGACCCCGGGGACATAGTGCGGCTGAAATGTATTAGCCAATCGAAGAAATCCAATGACCTCATTGGGAATCGAACCCTCGTCCTTCTGGTGTGTAGCATAGTGCCTCAACCAACCGCTACAGCGTGCCCCCACTTTGGCTCGTAGAGAAGATGAACTTTAAGACGAAGTGGCTTGAGATAAGGACAGCCAAATTTAGATTTTCTGGTTAATGGTAAATTTCATAAATAACATCTTTATTCTGAAATGTCAACATACAAATTAATATCTACGCCTGAAAGGCGTGTGAGCTGATGTAGCTTCATGTATTCGTAGATGCAAGTGAGTGTTCAGCGTCGTTCCCAGACCGCTTTACTTCCTGGCGAACCCCCCCCCCCCCNNCCCGATATAATTTGGTTATGGGTGGGCCTTGGAGCCAGTCTAGACGTTGCCGAGAGTACAGAAGTCTTTTACAGCCCTAAACCTAATTTTTATACCGATTGGACTATCCCGGCTCATGGCAAGAATCTGTACTATTTTTTTTTTTTTAATTTTTCAATCATTTTCAGGAACTTATTATCCTATTGTTTAAATAAATTTATCGAATTTAAAGAATACTTTATGAATAATAGAGATTTGTTGGTTTTCATTTTCATTTGCTTGTGTTTAAAAGGAGTACCAAGGCAGTGTATCTTGTATTCAGGAGAGTACAGAGTTTCGCACTTTGGCACCCTCCCTCAGCTGCCGCCCTTGGCGTTCTGTATGTATTACATAATAAATTTTATGCTCTACTTTTCAAAAGATGATATATGCAGCAAACTCAGTTACTACAAGCCACGTGATGCTTCATAAACTATAACAATAATAAAAATCAATTCATGAAATCCGAGGGAAAACTTTTCAGTGTTTAATACACAACCCACGCAAGGTCATGTGGGATTTGTGGTGAATAAAATTACATTGGGTTGGGTATTCTCCGAGTACATCGGTTTCTCCTGCCACTTGCTATTCTACTAACTACTCCATATTCATCTATCATCATCACCTGGGGCTGCTACAATAGGCCCAGTAGTAGCCGAAATAACAAGCGAACTCAGTCTCAACCCCACCCTACGAATTAATTAATTAATCCTCTTCCACAACCAACCGACCAACAACAATGCGCTGGAAGCCATGTTGGACGATGATGCAACTCAAGAATTCTACTGCTCTCTGCAGACGGTTTGCGGAACTAGAATTATTCCTCTTCGTTTATTTTACGCTGTCTCCTTTCAGGTTCGATTAAACTCCCATCCAGAACTACCACCGACACGCCTTGGCTGCGCATACAGAGCAGGGCGAAGCAAATGCTTGCCGCTTAAAGCCTGTCTTTATAGAAGCAGAGGATATTGGGGTTGAGTCAAGTTGCGATTCGAAACCTCCAAGTTTCATAAGGATAAAGTTAACCCAATTTGGTCAGTCGTTAAAGCTGGTTAGTTGTTTATTTAATGGCGCTGTTAGTGTCGAAACTTTGACGTCGGTTGATAGAATGTTTGATGGATGACGATCTCCACCACATTGCGGTTACAACCACTACCCCGCTACTTCATAAGTCAGGAGGTAAGGTAAGAGGTAAATCTGTCCCTGTGCTTAACTAATTAAGCACTACGCCATGAGGGCTCATGGAGGAGTGGATACATAGACCCAAGTTTTCTTGACCTCAGCACTGGTTGGAGATGAGTGGTCAGTCTCACGCCCCGGCCGCTTTATCCCCGGAGAAATAGCCCTCAATACTCATTGTATAAGAGGTTGGATGGGCCCCAGAGTCGGTGTGGAAGACACGGAGAAATAAAATGTATTGCCCCCACTGGGACTTGAACACTAACACTTCGATTTTCCAACCCGTAGGAAGTAGCTGCGATATCCTGGCTCACTCAAGTCAGAAGCCGTATCAAAATGCACGGGGTTTCCCCAGACAGCAGCAATACTGGCAATGAAGAGTGGAACTGGCCCCTTCAAAGATGCGTTTATTTGTTATTTTGATTCAAGATTGTTTCCTGTCATCTACAGATGGTTTCGAGATCAGATGGGCCAGTTGCGCCCTGTTACGCAATCAATGCGTGTGACGCCGTCTCAGGATGTCCTTCATATCCGTCACCTGAGTCCTGAGGATGCCGGCAGATGGGTCTGCCGGGTATCGAACCAGTTCGGCGAACAGAGGCTTGAAACTCAACTAACAGTGACGGCTCAACTAAGTGTTCATGTACAGCCTCAGCTACAGGTAAGTCTACATAACCTAAGTAGACTCGACTCTATACGAGCTCGCACCTATGCCGTAGGGTCTTCCTCTTAAAAGCGGTCCGAGCAATAAGACGGAAACAAAACAAAACAAAAACAAACTCCGTGGCCTGTAGTCAACCAGAAAACTATACCGACCAAGCCACCGCCGCTTGTCGAAGTTAGTGCCAACTTTAGCGGATAGAGGATGTCACGTGGTCAGCACAACGGATCCCCACGGCCGTTAATCTCGGTTTTCTACACCGGAGCCCCCATTTCCTTGAAATAGCTCCTCAGTTATCCTCGCGAGGCTGAGTGGACCCCGTTCCATACCCACCACTTCTCAGGAAATCTGGGTCCCCTGGATCTGTAGCCAGAAACCACTAGACCACAGAGGCGGTCATACGGAAACGCTGTCCAGAAGACTCACTGAGCAATACCAACATTTATTCTGATAGCGTAGGAACAAACACTAACTCATGCAGCAGAGATCTTGGAGAGCTGAGAGAGGCTCGATCAGCCAGGAATATCCCGTTCAGATTGGTTATTTCAGGTTATTATACACTAATTATCTAATTTTCTCCAAGCTTGGTAATCTAACAGATTTGAATATATAGAACAATTTGTGGCGATTCTGTGGCTGTTACAAGTGGAATGACCAATAAATCGAGTCATCTATCCAAACCCCGTCTAGAGTCACACATCCACGTGACAGTATTAGTTCCTACAGTGAACACTTTTTTATTCATTATTTAACGACGCTGTCAGTATCGAGAATAGCCTAGTATAATTAATTAATATGCACCAGCATGTGGAATGAGAATTGGCAAGGGAAACCGAGTACTCGTACAAAACCTGCCACATTGCCACTCTGTCTACAATAAATCTCACATGACCTGTCGTGGGTTTCAACCCAGAGCCCCGAGGTGAGAAGGCGGTGACTAATCTCGTTAGCTGAACCGCGGTCTCACTAGATGTCTCGTTTAATTACACAAGGATAATGAAGATTGTAACGATAATAGTTTACGTTTTCTCTAAGCACCTGGCCATTAATATATATCGGGGGGTGGAGGTATAGCCCCCCCTCAATGTTGACCTCTTCACTAGAAGGAGCTGATTGGTCACCTTCACGCCCCAAGCGAAAACCCCTGTAAACTTCGTATAGGAAACTGAATGGGCTCAGAGCCGGTATTGGACGCTGTGAATAAGAGAGAAATCTCTTGTTCTTGCAGACAATCGAACCCTGATTCCTCGGTCATCCAGCCCATAGCCCTCGTTATACCGACTGAGCTCATCTTCTGGGAACTAATTTGCGGTGAGGTTTGTCACATTCTGGAGATCAGCTGGGTCCACAAATACAAGGTTACAGCTGTTGATATCCTGTTCATAGGTTGTGAATTCTGGTGATGCTGCCACGTTTAACTGCTCCGTTGCGGGCTCCCCGATCGAGTCCGTGTGGTGGCTGCGCAACTCCGAGCCGGTGCTGTCCATGTCTGAGGGGGAGGCGCCCTCAAGTGCCCGGGTGCGTCTGTTGTCCCAGCAAGTGCTTCGTGTTAACGGGGTGTCCCGTTCTGACCGTGGAATGTACCAATGCTTCGTGCGTAACGACCGAGAGAGTGCACAGGGCAGCGCGGAGCTGCGGCTGGGAGGTGAGTTCTTTGGTTAGGTCCTTCTTAGACGTCAAATTTGGGCGGTATTCAGTACGATAATAACAAGACCGCCAAAAGGACATTTCTCACATTTCCTGAGGAGTTAGTTGTAGGGGTGAGGTAACAATGAATCACAACACTGAGGCCCCAAAGGGGCCCTCTGTACTGACTTTTGATGAGTTAGTTTTAAGGGTAGGGTGACACTCAATCCCTTACTCCTGGAACAACAAAAGGGTCCTTTATATCAGTTTCTGAAGAGTTACTTATAGGGAGGGGTGAGATGACAATGAATTTCAATATTTAGGCATCAAAGGGGCCCATTTTACTGGCTTCTGATGAGTTACTTGGAGGAGTAGTGTGAGACTCAGTCCCTTAGAATCGGGGCCCCAATAAATCGAAATCAAGTGACACAGCATCGCTACATAAATTCTTCAGTTGTCAGAATTTTTTTTAAATTTTATTTTATGTGTAATTTCTGTTGGTGTTAAGTTAATATAAATACTTCATTAATATCTTCGGTGCAACACTATATGCATATACAAGCCGGAAGGTAGCGGGTTCAAGTCCCCATGAGATAATTGGATTTCTTCAATTGACCTAATCCTTCCAGCCGCACTATGGCCCTGGGGTCGACTCAGCCTCTAACAGAAATGAGTACCAGGAATTAATTAAATAATTTTCCTGGTGAGTAAAGCGCGGCCGGCGCTGACAAACTTACCGCCATCTGTGAACTGATTGTCTAGATAATGTGGGACCCTCGACGTCTCACAACCCTATGGGCCTCCACGGCCTGTTACAGGAATAGCTTTACTTTTTTTACCCATGTAACAGGCCGTGGAGGCCCATAGGGTTGTGAGACGGCGAGGTTTCCACATTTTCTAGGAAATCGGCTCACAGATGGTGGTGAGGGTGTGTTACTGAAGTTACTAGAAAAACTGCAGGCAAATACATGGTAGAAAACCTGACCTGAGGATGGAGGCAACAGTTTCCTCCGAAGTATTGGTGTCATATTCCAGAAGACAATAATCTTATTATTGTCAGGAACTAAAATTTCGTATTCTGTAACTTCTTTCCTTTTTTAGTGTCACGCAGTTGTGACAAAAGCCCCAAGTTTCAACGAAAATGGCCAGGAAAAGGGTCCATATATACATACACCGCCTTCTAAACCCACCTTTATGGAAACCCCATAGTTATGTGTGTGATTTATGGCCGGAGGAAGTTGATGCTCATTTCCGGGGTCGACTGTGGCGGTAGCTGGTGGGAACAGCGAGAACTATCGACCATCTCTACAGTAACAAACCGCCAGGGTGTGACGTATGAATAATGCAAGTTACGCAATAAAACAGCGACATGAACACCCTCCCGTGGGCGATTCAGGAATCTCACACTCCTTTGTTGAAAAGTTCGGGTTGGAGCGCCATAAATAGCTATACTGTAGAATTTCATTACTTCTATATTATACTTTCTCCCCCCTCCTCTTTAATATCCCTGCTCATGTACCTGAATGCAGGGCTGAAAGAAAAAAAACATAAATTTTTGTTGTGTTCAGAACTGGGTTTCCAGACAGCAACCGTCTTTTGTTAGTTTCTGCATTGCCTATCGTAAAATGAAGCCGAGTCTTATTGGAATTTCAATGTCCTCTAAAAAGGTAAATTAATCGGTGTTCTTAATTAGTTAAACACTATGCTATGAAGACACACGCCCCGGTCGCTTTACTCCCCGAGGAAGAGCCCCAGGTACCCACTGGTTAGAGAGCTGGATGGTCCACAGAGACGGTCTGAAAAACGTCGAAAATAGAATATATATCTCCTTGCTGGGATTTGAACCCCGGATGTCCAGCCCATAGACCATCGCTATGCCGACTGTGATATGTACTGAATATTTTTGTGGTTTGTGTTGGTTTATTATTCTCCTGCCAGTGTAAGTACTAACCGATCAACTGCAAAAGATTTGAGGTTCTTACAACTGTTACTATAAAGGCATGTGGTCCGTTTAAAATCAACCGACGTTTTGGAGGAACATATTGTCTCCATCATCAAGATCGAATAAGATCTAAGCAAGAAACCAACATGAAGCAGGTAACAAGCAAAGCCTGGCTCTTCCGAAACGTCGATTGAATTTCACTAAATTACATTCGAGAAGATATAACTCTTCATAACCAATCAAGCAACCGACAAACTTACTGATTTTATGGTCCATAAACTGCTTTAGACTAGCGAAACATCCTGTTTTGTTACTCTATTAAGGTAGTGTTGCTGATGTTTCGGAGATATATATTGCCTCCATCTTCAGGCTTATCGTATGTTGGGTACGTGAGCTTTTGTATACGCATAGATTGTTATTTTTAATGAACCGAGGGAATGACAGACAGGGATATTTGTGAAAGACGGCTCCTTTACCCCCTACTCTTACCGATACATCCGAGCACAGTAGCCATGGCTGCTAAAGTAATGCGGAAATATTTCAGAATATCATGTATAAATCCATAGGACCAATATTTTCAAGTAAGACTATTAATAAAATAACCATTTTTCTTGTATTTCAACCACTCACTCATTTACTCCCTCACTCATGGAGCTGAGCCCTTCTTGAAACGCCTCCAATTCTGCAGCCACTGAAGAAATTTCAAGCATTTTATGGGACCCGAAGGTTCATTACCGTGTTCACAATATACCCCCACTAGTCCCTATCTTGAGCCAGATCAATCCAATCTATACAGTTACATTCTATTTAAGATAAATGTTAGTATTGTCCACCCACCTACGTTTTGGTCTTCCTATTGGTCTCTTGTCTTCTGGATTTCCCGCCAAAATCCCGATATTTCATCCAGTCAAAAGAAATCTTGAAATCCACGTTGTTACCGAAAACGTCATGGCTATCCTTTTATTTAAATGTAGTGTTCGTGGAAGGTATGCGCTTCCTTCTGATATATTCTCCACGTGTCTTCTGTACTATATGAAATAAACCCTTCAGGAAACACAGAAGAATATGATGGAACAGATCTTCTTATGAGTTTATCCCTAGGGAATAACAACTAACTCTCAGGAGAAAAATACTCGTGGAAAATTTTGAATAAAAAGTAGCAGAGTTATTTGGTGCAAACATTGCCGTTATACTGCTGCTGCGCTCCGGGTTGGTTTTATTCTTTCTGTTTTGCTAAAAGACCGCCTCTGTGGTCAGAGTTCCTGGCTACAGATCCAGAGGTCCCGGGTTCGATTCCCGGCGCCACCAGATTTTCTGAGGAGTAGTGTGTCTGGAACGGGGTCCACTCAGCCTCGTGATGCTAATTGAGGAGCTATTTGATGAAAATAGCGGCTGCGGTCTAGAAAACCGAGATTCGTTGCGCTGACCACGCGACACCCTCTATCCGCTAAATTTGGCAATAACTTCGCCGACAAGCGGCGATCGCTCGGTCGGTATAGTTCGCTTGCGGACTAAAGTCACGGAGTTTGTTGTTTGTTTTTATGTTTGCCGATATGTACGCTGTTTCCGCCTGCTGTCCGAGTCTGCGGTGTGTAACTTGACTACAGAAGTGTTTGACTCTCTCGTCTGAACGACTCAATGATTTGTTGGAACCTGTAAGGCTATAACACTGTGTTGTAGGTCCTTAATATCGCCTTAAAGCCCTGACTGATGCTCATTCAAGTTCTATGGTTCATAGTGGAAGCATTTATATTGTCACGTGTATTCGTGACTATGGACGAGGTTCCGATTGGTAATTCCTATCAAATGGGTATGGGGGGGGGGCTCTTTCTCCTGGGTTAAAGCTGCAGGGGCGTGAAGCTGACCGCTCACCTCCAATTAGTGCCAATGCCAAGAGAACGTAGGTATATACGTACATCCACTCCCCCATTCGCCCTCATGGCGTAGTGCTTAATTATTTAAGCACAGGGACAACTCTATATTTATTAACATTTACTACATTTAATTTTATTCTTCAATTTCGACATTAGTTCAAAAATTCGTGAGTAAAGATTAAAAAACAAAGTAAAGTTACCTCTATAACAGGCTGTGAAAGAACATAGGGTTGTGAGACGTCGAGGCTCCCACATTTCCTAGACAATCAGCCCACAGATAGCGGCGAGGTTGTCAGCCTTACGCGCAAGCCTCCCTTTACCCCCAGGAAGATTCCTGGTACTCATTTCTGTTAGATGCTGAGTCGACCAGAGGTCGAAGGATTAGCTCAATTGAAAAATCCATCTCATCGGGACTCGAACCCGCCACTTTCCGGCTTATAAGCATAGTGTCTCAACCACTTACGCGTATCCTCCACAAATCAATTGAGGCTTGCCATGCTCCCTGCCGGTGCCAATGCAAACCACTACTTCCGTCTTTCTTTAAAATCTCTTTTAAGGGAAGTGAACACAAAGAAAATCATAAAATGGAGGAACTTCGTAGTAAGAGCTATATCTGCGTAGCTGAATCAAGTGACCTCACTCTACTTCTCTCTTTCAGTACTCTGTCTGAAAGAGCCTGGCACTGACGGATCTTGGTGGGTTGGCAGGTGTGAAATAAATCCGTTTATCGCAGTTGTAATAGGGTGTGTGACAAGTTTCTGCTTACAGTCTCTGCCTGGAGGCAAGATTTTCTGCTGTTTTCACCGGTACTTGCAGAAGAATGTCTTAAAGAAAGAAAATCCACTTTCTTCTTCCTTCTCCCCACATTATGATTCACAGTATTATGGGAAGTGGAGATACAGCTCCACCAATCTTGCGCTGAGTACCAGATCGACCGCTCCGACCGCTTTACCCCTGTGGAACGAGGACCCTATAACCGTTGTACAGGAGGCTGTGTGAACCACAGAGTCAGTCTGAAAATTATTGTACAGAGAAAAATCTTGTTCTACTGCCAGGAATCAAACTCCGGTCGTCCAGCCCGAAGCCCGTCGCTATACCGACTGTCTAGGCTCCTGTTATTCTTTCCAAATATTGCAAACACCATATAATTTTTTATTCTTGTGTGTTGAAGTTATTCACAGGGACCGCCTCTGGGGTCTAGTGATCAGAGTTCCTGGCTACAGATCCCGAAGTCCCGGGTTCGACTCCCTGCGCTACCAGATTTTCTGAGAAGTAGTGGGTCTAGAACGGGGTCCACTCAGTCTCGTGAGGATAATTGAGGAGCTATTTCAAGGAAATAGCGGCTGCGGTCTAGAAACCCAAAATTAACAGCCTTGGTGATTCTTTGCACTGACCACGCGACACCCTCTGTCCCTTAAAATTGGCACTAACTTCGCCGGCAAGGGGAGGTTGCTTGGTCGGTATAGTTCGCTTGCGGGCTAACACCACGGAGTTTTTTTATATTATTCATAGACTTTATCTAGTATTTTTATTATGTTTGTTATCCATCACTGCGTATCCTGTTCTCCTCAAGTTTTCTTTCGGTAACGTCCAACATTCTGACTTGTGTCACCAACAGAAAGACGTGTCGAGTTGACAGACTGGTGTAAATATCACAGACATACGGTCATTTACCACATATACCCTGATGATGGAGCCATTTATTGACAGCCTTACATCATTAAATAAATTACAAATAAATAAATGTATAAATGTATAATAGTACCCTACCTTTTAGGGGGCCCATACACATACGAGTCTGGCTCGGGTTCCAATAAGCCAAACTCGTCCGTGTGTGGGTCACCACGCTCATACGTTTATGGTGAAATTAATCCCAGCCCGGCTCCTCGCCGAGCCAGACTCGTACGTGTATGGGCCGCCTTAGATATAGGTGTCCAAAGTTGGCCTA
This sequence comes from Cryptotermes secundus, assembly GCF_002891405.2. Lineage (NCBI taxonomy): Eukaryota > Metazoa > Arthropoda > Insecta > Blattodea > Kalotermitidae > Cryptotermes > Cryptotermes secundus. Next base: position 4,117,167 of record NW_019740656.1, read on the forward strand.
GTTTCTTCTTTTCATGTTTACCAATATAATTTTTTGTGTTGCATTTCTCAGCTTCCGCTATAACCGTTACTGTTTCCTCAACTGCAAGTTACAGAGCGCCTCTATGTCTTGCAGACACAGTACCAGAGCTGCAATCCAATTTTATCGAGCAGGTCATAAGGCCAGGCTCCCCTATCTCGCTGCACTGCTCCGCCACAGGAAGTCCACCGCCACAGTTCACCTGGTACCTTGACGGAGAGCTTCTCACAGCTGCGAGCGTGGGCCACAGATATGCGATTGGTCAGTACGTGGATCAAGTCGGTGACGTCATGAGTCACGTGAACATAAGCAGTACGAGAGTGCAAGATGGTGGGCTGTACATGTGTAAAGCAACGAATTCTCTTGGATCTGTCAGTCATGCAGCCAGACTCAACATTTACGGTGAGTTATGTATATACATTGTAACATAAAATTTTTCTCCATTGGGTTAACGTTTAGTACTACTTACATAGCCTATTCGGGTTGTGTATGGAGTGGAAGTGAACATAAAGTGAAGGTATCCCTGTAACAGGCCTTGGAGGCCCGTGGGGTTGAGATGTTGAGGTTCCCACATTTTCTAGACAATCGACTCACAGATGGTGCTGAGATTGTCAGCCTTACGCGCCGGCCGCCATTTACCCCAGGAAGATTCCCGGTACTTATTTCTCTTAGAGGCTGAGTCGACCCCAGGGCCATAGTGCGGCTGGAAGGATTAGGTAAATTGAAAAAATCCACCTCATCGGGATTCGATTCCGCGACCTTCCGGCATGTAGCATAGTGACTCAACCAACTATGCTACCGCGTTCCCCCCCCCCAGTGGAAGTGAACATAGTCAAGGAAAATTATACGCCTAGTTCACACTCGCATGACGGCCACTAAGTTCTATTACATGGCAGATTCGATTCTTAGTAACGTTTATCAGAGTGTGAACTACGCCTAAAGCAATTCTACTGCCATCGCCCGACAAGAAGCCAACAAAAAGCGTTTAGTTATCACTTGAGACCTATCGAGGCTCCTGTCCTATAAGTGCCCATGGATGTGTACCCCTTTATAAAAGGCTAGTTTATGAGATGGACCGAAGAGGGATGAAGTGACAGGAGGTTGGAGAAAACTGCATAATGAGGAGCTTCATAACTTGTACTCTTCTCCAAGTGTAATTAGAATGTTCAAGTCAAGGAGGATGAGGTAAACAGGGCATGTAGCACGAATGGGGGAGAAGAGGAATGCACTTAGGATATTGGTGGGAAAGCCAGAAGGAAAGAGACCACTGGGAAGACCAAGGCGTAGGTGGGTGGACAATATTAAAATGGATCTTAAAGGTATAGGATGGGATGGTATGGATTTGATTGATCTGGCTCAGGATAGGAACCAGTGGAGGGCTCTAGTGAACACGGTTATGAAGCTTCGGGTTGCATAAAATGCTGGGAAGTTCTTGAGTAGCTGCGCAGTTGGTGGTTTCTCAAGAATGGCCCAGCTCCATGAGTGAGGGAGTTGACGATAAGATTACAAAGTTGCAGTCCTCGTCGAAGTGCACATTTTCGCTGTCATTTTTTGTGCTTTGGTAATCTCAGTGATCCATCATTAACCGTGAAATTATTTTCTGTAACGTGAACTAATAAAACACATGCGATATAAAGGCGAATTCTACGCGCTTTCGTCATCCGCGGTTCTGTTACGTCGCTTGAGTAGCATCACCGTCCTGTCCACAACTATAGTAGAAGCCTTCGCGAATGCCCAGAGAGTTGCGTGCTTAGTCGCCCTGAAATTTAGACCCAGTCATGTGGTTTCCCACTCCCCTCCACACCGTTCCCAGTGTTCGTTCAATGCTGTTCCCGTTTCACGCGTTTTCGATGTACAGGTTATCGCCTATAATCCGAAATAATTAAAACGCCTTTGTGTTCGGACTGTCGAATAAGTCGGATTGATGGATTTCAAATACAGATTTAGAATTTTTTAGTAAAATTATTTATTCCGAAGCTTTATTGGTGCAGTTCATGTATGAACAACGACCGGATACTGCGGGTTTCTGACTACAGCCCGGGCTCGGGGAAAGCTGTAACTGGGTTACATATTTCACCACGGACAGAGACAGGTCCATTAACACACAGTATCATGTTTCCACGTATTCAGTTTTACTGCATGGAAGTAAAATAATTTTGATTAAATTTGTAATTTTGGAGATGCCGATTTTTTTATGGTACCGTTTACCAAGGTATCACTGTACACCGTCATTTTCGGTTACGCAACGCCTCATGTGACTAGAATGTAACTCGCATATAATGAACTAGATGGGGCTAGTGTCGCTCAAACGTCACATGCTTGTGCGTCGGCCACATAGTTTAATATTGATTATAGGAAATTAAAATGTATGAGGTTTGGGCTGGACTTCAGTGGTAGAATATTCATATCAGGCGTTACAAAAACTACATATAGGACCCAATAGTAATATGCATAATTATATACTTGGTAGCTGTCAGGCTTTGTTCCAAAGGAGGGCAGCCAGATTTGGGGGGGGGGTCGGAAAATTTTCTTAAATATTATGTTTAGGACTACATTTGCCTCTCGTTCCCTGATGTGTGTTTTATGTTTGTTTTTGAATATTGGATATTATGAGTACGCGAAGCGGACGGATTCCCTGATAATATAACAGTCGTACCATATCATATCAACTATACACTCTCTTTATCTATTTCGTTTCATTTTTGGGTTGTCTCTTCTGTAGCTCTCTCTCTCTCTCTCTCTGTATTATATAAAAAGTCGGGCAACGTCCACTTCGCATCAGTTGCACTGAGTTCGCATGAACGCCGATGTAGGCGCCACCTGACAGCTTGCATGTGAAAGTATGACGTTTCATATTGAACATCGTACGAGTCGAGAAGTGTCCAGCTTTCTAATGTTACAGCTATAGTCAATCATGGTTGGTCGTCCTAGGCATGCGCGTTGCCATGAGTTTTTTTTATCTGTGCTGTAAACTACTTTCAGAACTAACTTGATTGCTTTCATTTTTTACCAGGATCTCCCTACATCCGCGCCATTGGTCCTGTTCATGCGGTGGCAGGACATGATATCACTCTGCATTGCCCGTACTCTGGGTATCCAATCAGCGCCATCAGCTGGGAGCGGCGAGGACAGGAAATACCGGTAGATCTACGCCGATCGCTTGGAGAAGGTGGCTCGCTGACCATCAGCCGCGTGGACCCGACCGTCGATGCGGGAAGCTATGTCTGCTCCGTGCGGGGCAACAGTGGCGAGCTTGCGCGCCGAGAGGTCCAACTGACCGTCAACAGTGAGTACGTAAAGAGGGGCAACCGGCCTTACTGAAAACGCAGCAGTTCAGAAACTAACCAACGTCTCCAAAATTCAGTCCTATAAATGTTCGAGATTTTTGTATATCATTGAATAATTCATTCTTGGATTGTAAAATATCATGTTTTCTACTTATTACGGGCTATTTCATGTTAGTCAACATCTCAGGTTGTATACAGCATGTCCCAGGGGAAATGTCAATATTCTGGGAGGTCATAGTGTCGGTCATTCTAAGCGAAAAATATGTATATGTACATGCGTACTATTCCGAACGGTTCCAAACAATTCCAAAATTGTTGATAAGAAAGAGATATTACGTACTGTTTCTAATACCGGTATTTATTGTTCAAGTGAGAAAATTGGTGCAGTTTACCTGGTATAATGCATTTTCGAAAATTCCGCCGTCACCGTCAGTGCACTTTGCAACTTGTGTGAGGACATGGCGTTTTGCTCGTCTGTACAGTGAAATAGCTGTATCTCGGAAACTGTTTGGAATAGACACTTGTACATATACTCTTTTGGCTTGGAATGGCCGATGCTATGACCTCTTAGAATATTTTACTTTTCTAGTGGGGCATTCTATATACAGAGTGGCCCGAAATTCTGAAGCATTCACTCATATTAATGGAAATGTTCAGATTTGAACCGTCCAGTCAGGGTGTGGAAGAGTATCACAGCGCTGTGAATTGTGTATTGAAACGCGAAGACTTTAATGTCGAACAATTTTTCGAAATTCAGTAAGTAATGAAGAAATTTCCAGTGTTCGTTGTACTAACCACTTAACTTACTTGTATTCCCCCCTCTTGTATCGATTGATAGTATGATGGACGAGTGGTGAAATGGAAGGGATTGGTAAGGCGGTGATTGTGGCCCAGTTGAGGCGCTGTCCTGGCATTTCTCCGGTGGAAATGAGGAAAAGCATGAAATACCTCAGTGACGATAGCAATGTCCGGGCCGAGACTCGAAAGGGGAACCTCCTGAATAAAAATCCAGAACATTCCCGCTGTACCAGACCCTCCTTCCGTTTGTAACTGAATTGGTTATATGGGCTTCAGTGTTTTATGAGTAATGTACGAGTAACAGAAAGAATGCAGAAGGAAGCCACAGTGAATCATTTCAAGGTAGTGTCCCATTATTCAGTGGAAGAAACTGAGTATACCCACGCAAGAATCCAGCTCGCTGGACAGAGGTTTGAACCCATGCTACTGGACAGCAATTTTCTGTGGCACTCTCCTGAGTTATATTTTTACCGTTATGAAGTATTTTTATTGCTACCAGCCCCAGATGATAGGTGAGGGTGATTGTGGATCAATTGGTGGAATGAAGATTGGCAGGGGAAACCGAAGTATTCGGAGAAAACCTACCCCAGCGCCACTTTGTCCACCACAAATCCCACTTGACCAGACCCCGGGATCGAACCCGGGCCGCCGCGGTGGGAAGCCAGCGACTAACCGCTCGAGCTATGGCGCGGCCTCCCGTTATGAAGTAAGTCTGGGAGGAGTTTGATGTGGAATGATATTACGAGTAGCAATGGTCAGCACAAACATAACGATACTTATTCCGGAACACAAACGCCTGTAACAACTGACCCGCCTTACAGCTATGTCAAAGAAGTTGCCACATATGACAGGCGCTTCACAAAACATGTTAGAATTTATGTCTCACAGCGATGACTATGAAGAAAGCTATTTTCTCGTAAGTGATGCCGTGTATTACAGTAGTCACCGACCAGCGCAGTCGGTATAGGGACTGGTTAGGGGCTGGGACGACCAAGGGGTCGGAGTTCGGGTCCCGATAGGGTCAAGAATTTTCTTAACTCCACAGCGTCAAGACCGGCTCTGGGGTCCACCCAACCTCTTATCCAATGGGTACCGGGGCTAAAGCGGCCAGGGCGTGAAACTGACCACTCGCTTCCAGCTAGTGTCCACGACAAGAAAATATAGATCTATACATCCACTTCCCCATACATCTTCATGGCGTTGTACTTAATTAGTTAAGGACAGGGACAACTTTACCGACGTTTCGTAGGAAATTATTGCTCCCTTATTCAGGGTTGAAAATACTCTGAGCAAAAAATAGCAGTAAAGAGTCTACCAATTGGCTTGGCCATCCCGTGGTTCAGGCACGTAGTCGCCGCCTTTTTACTCTGGTGCCCGAGGTTCAGTCCCAGGTCAGTTCATATGGGAGTTGTCGTGGAGAAACAGAGTTCTTCCAAGTACTTCAGTTTCCATGTCAGTTCTCTTCACACCAGATGCTCCTATTACATGATCTGGGGCTCGTGCATGGCTCCACATGAGCGGTAAGGAGCAAAGGGGAAACTGCCGCCCCCCACCGTAAAATGAAAAGAATGTTGTTTAATGACGCTGTAACTATGCAGACTATTAAGCATCGATGATAAGAATGGTGAAGCTACCTCTGTAACGGGTCGTGGAGGCCCATAGAGTTGTGAGACGTCGAGGCTCACACATCCAGACAATCGGCCCACAGATGGAGGTAAGGCTGTCAGCCTTACGCTCCGGCCGCCCTTTATCCCCCAGGAATAATCCTGGTACTCATTTCTGTTAGAGGCTGAGTCGACCCCAGGGCCATATTGCGGCTGGAATGGTTAAGTCAATTGAATCCAGCGACCTCATCGGGAATTGAACCCGCGACCTTCCGGCTTGTAGCATAGTGCCTCAACCAACTACGCTACCTGATGCCCTATAGCAGACACGAGACATATGTTCAAACTGAGGTTAACAGCTCTCATGCCTGATATTATTAGTAGTTTGCCAAAGTTTTTCCTGCGAATATTGGAGTAACACACCTGTTTTGAAAGAAGCTAGAACCTTTTCCTTCCAAATCATTGTTTAGAAATTCATGATGATCTCTTAGTTGATGCTATAGAGCCTATGCAATTAAAAGAATATTGTTGTTGTTGTTGAACAAGCTAGGGAAAAGTCAGTTGAAACGGTTGTGAAACGTTACATCCAAAATTATTGAAAGGAAGATACACAAAAAGTAAAGTGCGAGAAATTATAATAGTAGGAATGTTTGGTGCAGGTAAATTGGTTCCCTCACTCGAAACTGCAGCGTAGAGTGATGCTCAGTGTATGCTCAAGATGCAAGTGGATGACATCAAAACCGGGTTGCACGGCTTTGGACAGTGAAGTAGGTCACCGAAACATTTTCAGCATTTATGCCACATAAATCGACATTTCCCTCGAGACATATTGTAGGTTAACCCTCTCAGCCTTTCACCTTTCTTTAAGGATTTCTTTTTACGTCTGTATAGAGGGGAACTTGTTTGTCAAATGCTATAAAAATCCACCCTTCCTATTGTTACTGAAGCCGATAATAAAATCTGACATTTAACCTCTGCTTTAGTACATCTATGTCAGTGACATATTGGGACCTGGCAGTATTTTACTTCTTTTCTGAACAGAATTCGTTGCAAGCAGAACATATTTATAAATGCAGTGTTTACATTTTTGGTTTGGCTGTACATATATATTGACTGGAATGTTTATGATCTAATTTTGCTGAAATTTTATCGTGATTATGCTTATGAACATAACTAATTCTATGCTTCATTTTTGCTCATGATTTCATAGTTGCTCAGCAGGCCAAGAAATTCACAACCTCTTATGAATCGCGAAGTGTTATTACTATGTGCACAAGGCCATTGTATAGGATTGTATCCTGAGACAGTTGAATCCAATCTGTGACCTCAACCTGCTTCCTAAAGATCAATTTATTGCATTTAATAACTCTCTAAGTAAGTTAAAATATGTCAAACAATAGAATAATTAATGGGTAATCAGTTAAAATGATGTGAAACAAAGTAACTGAGGTTCAGTTTTACATAGTATCTGATTATTTGCTGCAGAAACTGAAGCATATAGCAAAGAATCTTATAACAACTGGTGCTGAGAATTTGGTTCGAAATGATGACCTCCCTACTTTGTAGCAATAATATTAAGCACTACACTGCGATATTTGCTTTAAAGGTTATGTTATGTTTCCATTAATGCCTAGGTCGAGTTCATGTTAGATATATTGCAGTGGAATCTTGTGTTAATTGTTTACTACATTTTATGTTTCAGATCCACCTGTAGTGGAGCCTTTTTTCTTTCCGTCCAGTTTGCAGGAGGGGAGCCGTGCACAGGTCTCTTGCAGTGTCTCATCTGGTGACCTCCCTATCGAGTTCTCGTGGCTTAAAGATGGCGTTCCTCTCCCCTCTTCACTGCAGGTAGTTGTACTATGATTCATACACAATGGTACATAAGTGACAAGAAATACAGAGGTAGAAAGATGAGGAGTAACTCTGTCAATTGGGCCCAACTGAGTAGGTTTTACCTGAAGACGGAGGTATAATCCAATCTCCGAAACGTTGTGATTTGAAATATAAACAGGATGATGGATAATGTCCAGAAATGTATGTGTGGAAAGTTTCCATTTGAAGTTTACTTCCATTCTTTGCAGTGCCCGATTTCTGCCGTGAATTCTTGCCAATTGATAGGAGTGTTCATAGGTCCACTATTCTCTGCATCTGGAAATAATTTAACATTTTAAAAATCAAATCTCTAGCTTAATTAAGCAAAATTTGGTCTTTGATCATGTATATTTGACCCTTTGGTAGCCTGGTCTCCTGTCATAGAACACCCCGCTAGAAATGTCAAAGGAATTTGGGGCTAAGTGCAGTTGCACTGAAGAACCTACAATACTTCCTCAGATTACCTTAAAGTGACCACAAGTATATCTAGTGTGAGAGAATGTTCTTTCCTCTAAACATTGCTCTTCATTTAGAGGCCTTTGGAAAAATCACGTACAGATCGACACATTTTGGATAAGAAACAATGTAGTCTGGTTAGAGGCATGCTGACTGTCCAGTATATGTTGGGGCAGAACCTCCACATTACAGGCCTCTCAGAAATCATATGCAGGATATGCGTACAAGAAGATGAATTCTCCTGACATATACTTTGTCAGCGCCAAGCGTTTTTTTAATAATAGAACAGAGATCATCGATTCTGAGTTGAGTTAACAGATATGAAGAGTGCGTCAGTGAGGTTAGTCTTGGCTGTAGAATTATGGTCAGGGTCTTTGAAGTGCCCTAACAAGGTCAGAGATGCACGGTGGACCCAGCAGTGGTCTGAATGCTTGTGGCAACAGAAGCAGAACTCCAAAGTCAGAACCAATGCTAATATCTTGTCTACTTTTGTTAAAGATTGAGGAAAAGAAGGGTGGAGCCTTCTTCACATTCCTGGTGTTCAATCAAGTGACATCACGGCACAGTGGTTCCTATACTTGTGTAGCGAGCAACTCGGCAGCTAGCGTCAACTACACAGCTCAGCTCCTTGTTAAAGGTTAGCCTCTGATAGTTTATTCATAAGATCAAAGAGCCGTACCAGATAAGACACTACAAATTTCAGCATAGGAAATCTGAAAGTTACAAGAAGATAATATTTCATAGTTTGTTCATCCTTTTTGTTCATATCTGGATTTGACTCACACTCAATGTTATGAATGATGATTATGTTCCCAAACAAGGCTACAGTGACCTGTTAAACACATGATTATACTTATACACATTGTACTCCATAGTTCATATTCGTAAATTTAAGGTTTTCCTTCATTTTATATTCAGTTTCATTGATCTGAAGTTAATAATGTCACTGTTAAATTTCCTCCAGCGAAGATATACCTCGGTAAAGTGTTCAAAGATATTGCATCACAGATGGAAGTATAATTGATAGATAGTAGAAGGTAAATATACGTTATATCGTTCCTACTGTACTTAAGCACCATCCCATGAAGATGAATGGAAGATTGGAGGAATAACTCCATGTGGTTTTAACTTTGGCACTAGATAGAGGGGAGTGTTCAGTCACTATCACACTCCAGTCACTTCCCTCCTTGGGAAATGAGCCCCCAGTACCTAGGATAGGAAGCTTTGTGGTTCCCAGGGCTGGTTTGGACACTGTGGAGTAGAGAAAAAATCTCTTATTTCTAAGAGAAATAGAATTTCTATTCCTCTATTGTCCATCCAATAGCCTAGTCACTGTAGCAACTCAGCTATCCTGGTTTTTTAACTGATATACAGTTAACTGTCTATATTTTTAGGAAGATTTTCCTGTTGCATAATGACTGTGGCCCCCCTCCCTCACATGCACACAGAGTCACTCCTTTGCTCTCTCTCTCTCTCTCTTGAGATTTGTGAATTGTTTTTCCTTTGTCCACCATATGTTGTCAACATAGGTACACTGTAATTCTGTGAAAATCTCTGCAGATTTTCCATGCTGAATACAAAGTATATGAGTATTCACCTTTAACTAAACTTCTTCAGATATCCTAACCTCAGTAAAGCAGTTTGTAATAAATTTTAATACCAAATATAGAAATTTCATTATCTACATGCATACTGGTACTGAGATAAAAACTTATTGCAATCTCAATGACTCTAGGATACTTTCTTTTGGCCCTTATTGCTGTCATTTCCTGTGTGTAACTGCAGACATCTCTGATGTCTTCTGCTACTAACTTATAATTAAATGACAGAATAGCAATGTTTGCTGCCATCATCTGGACCTATTTGTGACAGACATCAACAGTGACTGCTAACAAACATACATAATTATTATATGGGTTAATTAACACCGTCCAATGTGACTGATAATTTTTTTCCCTTCTTTTTTAATCTTTTATCCCTGACATGTTTCGGTCATATAGACCATCTTTAGAAGGATAAGACCGAAACACGTCAAGGATAAAAGATTAAAAAGAAAAAACATTTTATCAGTCACACTGGACAGTGTTAATTAACCTTTATAATATTGCTATTGCGACAGACCAGGATGAACCAAATAAAAATATATACGAATATATATAACATCAAAATAGGTGTACTTGTATCCTTAATAAATTATATGAATGAATTTATGATTCAGACTATCAATAAATATTGATTCTTTTCATAGTCGCTCCTCAGTGGGTCATGGAACCACAGGATGTTGCAACCCTAGCTGGAGGCACCCTTATTGTTCACTGTCAGGCTCAGGGATTTCCACAGCCTCAAATTACGTGGATGAGAGGACATGGTAAGAAAGTAAGAACTAATACATCTTACGACACAGTGACTGGGCTATGGGCTGAATGACCAAGGAGTCAGCTTTTGATTCCTTGCAGGGGCAAGAGATTTTTCTCTTCTCCATAACGTCCATACTGGCCCTGAGACGCACCCACCCTCATATACAATGGATGCACACAAGCACATGGAAGTAAAAGTATTTTAATTCCCTTTTAATTAAAAATAGAGAAGAAAATTTTGATTTAAATTAATGCAATTTTATACTTATTCAGATGTTGCCTTCAAGTTTTGTTCAGAGTTTACACTGACTGTTGCCTTTCAGAGAGAATGTCATCAGATTTTCAACCTTTAGATTATGCAGATGGTCGGACAGTACTTACATCAAACGGGAGCCTGGTGATTCAGTCTGTTGGACCTAAAGATGAGGGTTACTACTTGTGTAAGGCCACAAATGGTATTGGTGCAGGCCTTAGTAAAGTGGTATCTCTTGCTGTTAATGGTAAGTACAATGCCAGTGGGCTCTATTAATGTCACACACAGTGTACAGTTAATGCAACAGTCCTTGTTAGTAACTACATAAGGTGTCAAGTTATGATCTCATAGGTTAGGAACCCTCTCAGAATCATCCATTTAATGAACTGGAAAGGCTCTGAATGAAAATAGTCACATCTTATTCAGGTACTTTACTGGCACTTGCCTGGAGAGACTGAGGAAAACCAAAACTTCAGTAAGGATAGCTGGTGTTACAGCCATGATCCTAACCAAGGACTTCTGCATTACAGCTCATACCAACCCATTCATTTACTTTAATTGATTAAAATAGGTTATATATTAAAACAGCTTATTGTAAACATGTCTTGAAATGCATTCAATTTGTATTTTATAATAAGGATTTAATATATTTTATTAGTATTATGTATAATTCAGGAGATACAACATGTTATCATTTTTTATTAATGTTCAGTGATGACATTATTTGCCTATTATATAATTTAATTTGCAGAACCAGTGAAATTTGATACACCTGCCAGAAATGTCACAGCACGGAGAGGGGAGTCTGTGACATTGAGCTGTGACGTGCATGGGGACCATCCCATACAAGTGTACTGGCTGTTCAATGAACAGAGAATTCATCACAATAATTACAGGCATGTTGCGTATTGTATTTAGCATTTCTTTCGTGTCTACAAGTTTGCTGAGGTTCTTGGGGGGATGGCAGGAATTGGAACTGATGTACATGTTTATCTTACTGTTACATAAAGAGAAGCACTAAATTAAATTTTAAGTTCTAGATAGACATTTTCATTTGTTCAATTGAATTAAAGACTCTTTTCCTTTAACCCTTTCTGTGCAGCATACTGACTAGATTTCTTAGGGTACTTTCTACTAAAGCCTCCACAGACCAAGAGATCGGTTCATTGTTAACCAGTTAATATAAGAAGAATTTCTGTCAGTGGAGGGTATCGTATGTGACATAATGATGTTTGGAAGGGGGGCCAGATGGTCATTGATTTGGCCTTTTTTTGTATTTACAATTATTTTTCACGGTAAAAGAAATTGGAGGAAAGAACAGACTTTCACATGACCTATGTCTGTTGCTCCTTGGATGTCATTTGAGGATGTATTGTTGTTTTATTTTCTGTGTGTCTGCATTTACCCCAAGTAGCCTTAGCCTTTTAGCAGAGTAAGAACTCTTGGATCCAAATGCATATCTGTGTGACACAGCCTTGTCATATTTGTGTATATTTCAACAGTAGGAAGCTGTCGTAACTCTTATTTTATACATTAGGTATTTCTTATAAATATGGAAATATATGTTATGTGATTACAGATTCAGTTTGTCTGAAGTTAAGTTGGACACTGGTTTGCAGAGCCATCTACTGATACAACAATCAGATCGCCAGGACTCAGGATTTTACATCTGCCAGGCAGACAACATGTTTGGACATGCTAAACAAACCACTTTATTAGCTGTTCAAGGTGCTGTGTGTAGGAGATATATTTTTATTATGGTTCTGAATTTATTTGCAACATAATAAGGTGCTAATAATGCAGATATAGCCTATTTAATAAAAATAATCTATCCTTGTCCAAAATCATTGTATGCAATAAAGAATCACATCTTAATTGATGTTTATGTTTTTATATAAGAAGTCTGAACATACATTGTCCCAGTGTGAGTTTATCTTCCACATAATTAATAATCCAGCATGGTGGGATGGTGATTGGAGAAATATTTCCATTTGGCAAACATGGCAACACTCTCTGTTGCCTATTTCACAACCGAACTTTGAAATGACATTCTTCTCACATACTTCACAGAGGACGTATACAAATTCAGCCATTCCATTGTCATGGACATAATGAAACCTCGTACCAAAATAAACATGAAATCAAGGGAAAATGTAAGATCAGATACATGAAAATGGTGGAAGATAAAGAGTGATATAGACTGCTTAATTCTGTAACTTTAGCAGGCCTTTTGAAATGAATGTATTTGAACACAATAGTAATTCAAATGCATATACATTAAACTACATGTCATGTTATGTCTTTATTCAGTTATATAGAGTTATTTGTCTCTCTTCTCTTGAGCTCTCTAGTCTGTATAGTTCTGTCACGTGAAATTCAGAAAGTTCAATTTGCAAATGTGTGCCCAAATAGACGCACAAGTATTGACTATGAGCAGAATGGTCTCATTGTTTCTCTGAATTTTCCAAAACCGAATACTGTAATATAAAATTGGGTAGATTTATGTTGTCAGGCCTTGAAAAGTGAAGTGTAAATTAGGAAAAAATGTAACGTTGTTATGGGTGTTTGGCTGGGACTGAACGATGTAAGAATCAGGAAGAGCGTAAAATGAAGGCATATAAAATTGGAGTTTCGCTGTATATGTTGCACTGTATGTATTTGTTATGCTGATCACAGTGGCCATGCAGTCTAAGGCATGAACTGTCTTCACTTGTTCGGATGCTGGGTTCAGGGGTTCGAATCCCAATCATGGCATGGATGTTTGGTGTATATATGTGTATATTTTGTATTTGTGTTGTCCTGTGCATAGGTAGTGGCCTTGCGATGGGCTGATCACTTGTCCAAGGAGTCCTACCGTCTGTGTAAAAAGATTAGGAAACTGAAGAAGAGGCCAGGGCCCAACAAAGGCCTGTAGAGCCTTTGATGAATGAATGATTATATATGTTTATAATGTGATAAATAATTTCAAGTCTTTTTTTGTTGCTAGAACCCCCAGACCCACCAGTCAACCTGGAAGTGATTGAAGTGGGTAGCCGTGCAGTAAGACTGTCATGGCAACCGCCATTTGACGGACATAGCAAACTGCTTGGCTACACTATTCAGTACAAAGCATTTCCTGCATCAAGCCATGGTGAAGTGACTGACTGGCAACACGCTAATACCCTTAACTTGTCCATTAGTGCTGTAGAAGCTGGTGGCCTGGCCATGGGGTACTGTACTCACTTTTGTTTCTTTCATTAGATCTGCAAGCAGCAACATTTACTTTCACATACTGCATTTTTAAAAGAACTTTGTAGGTGGAAGATATTTCTGCAGTGCCAGATTTGTCCTATAAGACAACAGTATTCTGTATCCTGCAGTCTCTTTTAAACTCACTGTAGAAAGAAAATCATGGTAAAGGTGCCCATGTATTTAACTAAGTCACTGTGCCATGAAGATGTACATTGAAGTGGATGTATACATACATCCACGTTTTCTTGACCTTAGCACTAGTTGGAGGTGAGTGGTCAGCTTCAGGTCCCAGCCACTTTAATCCCATATAAAGAGCCCCTGATACCCATTGGATAGGAGGCTGGGCGTGCCTCAGAGCCAGTCTTGATGACATGGAGAAGTGAAAATTCTTGACCCTACTGGGATCAAACTCCTGTAGCCACTTGCACTGGAACAATATAATGATGATATAAGGCTATATTGACAGCAGAATTATTGCAGATGTGAGGTTTCTCCAAAATGTTGGTAAAAGCCTGTAGTATTATGTGTTCTCATAACTCAGAAGGCCACAGTCTAAAAGTGATGGGAGTCTGACTTGGTGGTCTAGTGGTACCATAGTCGCCACTGGACCAAATGTACACAGGTTCAAATCTGGCTGAGGCCAGTTGATTTTAAGGATGATAGAAACTTGCAATGCTCTGTATTTATGGCCTCTTGCTAATGATAAGAGGCGAGAGAAAGCGAAATCAGGTGCCCACAAAGCTCCCTAACCTGCTTTTAGATGCAGCTGTAGTCACAAAACTGTGGAGACCCTTGGTGGACAAGGGTGGGAACAACTTCAAATCACTCAACCCAACTTAATTACATTGGATAACTGGATATCATAACTTGTCCAAGTGTTGTCCTACTCGAAAATGAGTTACAAAATAAGAGAAAGGAAGCAAAAATAACTTAATTGCTAAGTGCAGCATTAGAAACCAAGCAGCTTTTGGGATATGTCATGTGCTTTGGTAAAGTTTACTGACGCTTCAGAGTAACACACTGCCTCCATCATCATGGTAGGAAATTACTCTCATTTTCAGATCAGAAAAATACTCTTACTCTTCTTCCCTGATGGAACAATTTAAGTTTATGAGGTAAATCTACACCAGACCACATGAAGTCACATCCTAGAATACAGTACTTTAAATATATGTCCCTTTCTCTTCTTGCTAATAATTGACTGTATCCATACTAATGTTCTCTAAATGTCTCATGTTCTTTTGTGATATTTTCTCTTCAGGACTGAGCAGCAGCAACACACAGCAGTGCTGACTGGGCTCCATCCTGCAACCACATACCATATCAGGATGTTGGCCATCAATGGAATTGAACCCAGTGCCTTCACTGATCCTATAGCAGCCAAGACTCAGGAGGAAGGTGATTTGCATTTTAAACCTAACCTAAAAAATGGAATATTTCTGACTTCATGGCAAACAAATGCTGAAATCTTAATACACCGAAACCCTGAATATCATTATTTTATCTAAATTTACAATATGTATCATACTAGGAAAGTGAAGACATAAAAATTCCATGGATAAAAGTCATATAGAACGACAGAGAATAAATTTGAGATTGTCTGGATTCTTCATACTGGTTGCTTACTGGCACATACTAGCTGAGAAAAGAGTACTGCTTCTCAGCCCTTAAGGCAGCTTCTACACGAGCGCACAAAATGCGTCCATTGTAACGAACATTGTGACGTCCATTGTAACGCATGTCATGACATCTGTTATAGAAATAAACGAGAGACGAATGCTACACTTTCTTCTGGCTCCATTGCAGACAAAAAACTATGCACCTCATTCTGCAACTGTGTGGTGTCCTCAGCAAAGTACGTTCATTACAACAGACGCATTTTGTGCACTCATGTAGACGCTGCTAGTTATATGCTTCATTAAACACTGTGCATTTCAATAAGAAAATACCATCACAGATACACAGATAGCAGTCACATAAACCTTAACATTGTTGTGCAAAGATATTGAATGAGTTTTGTTGTTACATTTGCAGTTCCTGTGGGACCACCACAGAGTGTTCATGTTGAGACGCTTGGTCCTGATCAGCTTCTTGTTACATGGAAGGTACTACTTTATTATTATAGGAAATAAAGTTAAAAGTGACTTCAAAATATACTGAAATTTCTGAGTAAATGTACAATTGCATCCATTTAGTTAATGGGGCATGTGGTAGTTTAGTTGGCTGAGGCACTATGCTACATGCCTGAAGGTCATGGGTTCGATTCCCGATGAAGCCATTGGATTTTTCAGTTGACCTAATCCATCCAGCTGTACTATGGCCCTGGTGTGGGCTACAGCCTCTAACAGAAATAAGTACCAGGAATCTTCCTGGGGATAAAAGGCAGCTGGCATGTAAGGCTGACAATCTCATCACTATCTGTGAGCTGATATTCTAGAAAATGTAGGGGCCTCAACGTCTCACATTCCTATGCGCCTCCATGGCCTGTTACAGGGATAGCTTCATCTTTACCTTACATTTAATTAATGTTGTTTTCTGGTACCAGCCAAGGCCAAGTAAATATAAACAATGTTTTATTTTCTCATATTTAGTGAACTTTGGTTTTCTAAATAACTTGCATCTGCCGTAAGAAACTGTTTGCCTTCCAGAGCTTTTCCCTCGATTTGGTGTGATTATGGTTGAAACAGCTATTAACAGCCATGCATTCTCTCTGCTGAAAATCATTACTGTAGATCAGTAATCTTTGGTGAGTGACATCACACATTGAGCACACAGCAAAGCCCCACTGCTTGTGGCATTATACTTGCTTTCATTCCACATATAAATGTTCCAACTCAACGGTTATCCTCAAGGTTTCGTTGACTCAGTTACTAATTCCAAGGGCAGCAGTCATCTGAATGAAGAGGAAAAGCCTCTGGACTCTGTGTATAATCCCATTTGTGAAGGGTGTTTCAGAGAAGTTGAAATGTATAGAGAATCAATATAACATTAGGACGATCTTCAAAACTAAACACACTCTTAGTAGTCTACTCATGAAAACCAGGCCAGAAAGAGATCCGCAACAGATGCCGTAATGCATCTACAGTATTCTCTGTGAATGTGGCAGAAGCTAAATTGGCGAAACAGGGAGACATTTAGCCGTGCGGCCTCATGAACACGGGCACAGTCTCCAATAGGGTCTTCTAGAAAAATCACAATTAGCCCAACGTGCCTATGAAGAGGGTCATAGGGTAGGCTGGGTTAAGCTAGGATTTTGGAAATTGAAATTAATAGCAGGTAGATGAAATACAAGAATCGCCCCATATGGCAAGCTTAACCAATCCGAAGATCCAACCCAGTTTGGACATTTCTCCCATCTGGATCACTCTTATCAGCAGTGAGCTTACAAACTCACAGAGAAGATCAGTATGATGTGACAGATTCTTCATGGGTTTATATAAGATTTCATCCCCGAGTGTTCAGTTTTTACTCCACAGATGGCACAAATGGTTTCACAAATTCGCCATTTAATCCTATGCACTGGTCCTCATGAAATTGGTTTGTTGCATAAATTTTCATCTCCATTTCTCTCTTAGTATCAGGTCTGCAAATGCTTTATCACAATTTTTAGTGTATATGTACGTGTTATCTCCCCTCAAAAAAGGCTGATCTCAGGTATTTATACAGCTGCAGTTACAGTGACATGGGTTATCCAGTGACTGAGGTTAGCTTTTCTGAAGGAACCCAACAGACTAGATGTCTTGCCCCTTACCTGAGGAAGGAAACAGATCCAGTTTCCAAAACGTTGTTTTCTAGTGTTTTTGGAATACTGGCTGATGGAAAAGTCCAAACACCAATTCCTTCTGACTGTTATATACCACCTTCAGAACACTTTAGAATCTGCTTCAGAAGATCTTTTCTGACGTCAGTGGGATATAGCATCAGTATGCATAAGGATGCCAGTAATTTGAGTCTTCCTATATGACTGTGGATGTGGAGTTGAATATAATGCAAGAAAGTTATAGATGGCATGTAACAGCACAATGCTTTAGTTTTGGCTAGGCTAAATTTCCAAGCATCATAGAATTATAATTATTTTCATGGGAATATTATGTTGCGTCTAAAAATATATATTGTCGCGTATCGGGCGTATAACGCGACAAATAAATTCTCGACGTATTCGATGTAGCGAATTTTATTTCACATTCGCACTTACAATCATCCAAATTACAATCTGACGATTACTGCTATCTGCAGTATCACAATTAGTACACTGAAAAATGCCACAATACAACTGACTAGTTGCTGGCTAACTCGGCGGTAGCTCCAGGACTCGCTGACTGTCTCAGTACAACTCTGCGGTAGCCACACTAGAACTGACTGGTACAAGCTGTGCACCTCACTTATATAGCTGCCGTGCTTACCGGTTGCATAATGAGTGCCACGTCATCCTATTACGTCACCGCTGTTGATTCGCCTTGCATAGTTACCCGGTTACGGGGCTCGGCTATCTTCGGCTCCGCTCGGCTCTCTTCGGCTCCGCTCGTGACGTCACCGCGCATGGCTGCCAGGATGCGGGGTGATTACTCGCCTATTNCAGTCATGTATGACATTTTGCAAATAAATGCTAGGATAGTATCATAATATCAGGCCATTCTCACTTCCTTTAACCTTTTTCAAATTCATTGTTTACTGTCATACAGTCATTCAGAGCTTAGTTTTGTGTTTCAGATAGTATCTTTAAAAAATTACAAGGTAGCTTACATACTGTTTTCTCTTACAATTATTCAGTCAATCGAAAAAATAGTTTATTACTGAAAATCGTACATGAACTGCGGTATGTTTTTAACATAAACTTTAGAACCAGTTCCTTTTTCTATATACATATTTGCCACTACTCTTATATTATCTTTAGCTTGAAGGTTGAAGCACAAAATGCACTGGCAAACGTGTAACTTCTGACTTTCATGAGATTATTACTATTATTATTATTATTATTAGAATTATGGAAGGATGTGGGAATAGGGTTTCGTGTAGAGACTTATTTAAGAAACTACATATTTTGCCTCTGACATCTCAATATTTATTGTCTTTATTGATGTTTGTAGTTTAACATAAAGACTTTTTTATAACAAGCATTAAAAGTCACAACCTAGAAACTAGGCAAAGTAATAACTTATATATTCCACAGGCAAACTTATCCATTTATCAAAGAGGAGGCTATTATTCGGGGATAAAAATCTTTAACCAATTACCCTCTCATATTAAGAAGGTTAATGGTAACATAGCTAAATTCAAAACCACTTAAAAAAAATTTATACGTGAAATCATTCTACTCATTAGAAGAGTACTTTGAGCAATAATGAGAGTAGTTATAATAAACATATCTGAATGTAAATTTTATGGTTCACTTGTGTATTATATTTGTAATTTATGATTTTTTGTTCATTGTAAACTCATTTTATAATGCGTGTTTTGTTTTATTTATGAGTTTACCTGTGCATTGCCAATTAATCTTATTTTCAGTAATCTGAAGGATTTATTTACTATTTGTAACTCATAATTATTTGTTTATTGTGGATTTCTTATTTAATATGACTGTTCTTAAATGACATGTTTCTGACTTTTTATTTACATAATCTAAGGCCTTAACTATTTATATTTTATACTGTTGTAATGTTCCATGTAAACAACTTTTGTAATTGGTCTGTATGTACTGAGTGAGGACAAGTTCTGTATCCATCTTGTGGATGTCTGGGGAATACTGAATAAATACTAATACTACTCATCAGCTCTTTACTAGTATTTTCACTGGTGCATACCACTCAGAAGACCCTAGTTCTAAGTAACTTGTTTAGAAAAACACTTACTTGATCGTTATCCTAGATATTTGGAAGAGAAAAGGAAATAATTTTTCTTGCAAATAATGTTTCCAGCCACCTAAAGCTGAGCTATGGAATGGAGATTTGTTGGGATATGTCGTCTACTGGACTGTACATGGTGCTTCAGCCAGCTTTGGAACCAACCACACCAGCTCACATACAGTTTGTATTCATTTTAGTATATCATGCAATTTTGTTCAGAGTAAATGGTCTGAATTACATGTATATTTCTTATAATATAAGGACTTAATTCTTAAAAAGTATTGAACATCTTTTAATTTAATTTTGCATAAAATTATCTCTGGTTAATGTATTGAAAATATACTGGGATTTCTTTGCATAGTGCTGTAACCCATAGCTTACCTTAATTCTTTCTCTGGCCTTGGCATGAAATTATTCCAACAACCTACATATAGTTTCCTTTTGTTGGAGGCTTCAAATATTATATAATAAAATCCTTTCAATTTATGTGAATAAAAAATAAATAAATTATTTTCTATTAAATTTTTGTTGGTTTGAGTTGTTTGAGTAAATCTGATATGCATCAGTCAAAAAATCCATCATGTAAAAAGTCAGGACAAGTAAGACAGGAAAAGAATTAAGGACCATCAGCTTATTCTAAATGAAACCATAATGTGTTCCAAATATTGATAGAATATTTTAATTATATGAGTTGCTAAGTCTTGATGATATTATTAAGGCAATATTATTGTTTGTGAAATGAACTGTGAGTAGATTTGATCGCAGCAGTCTTCACAGATGGACTATTGAAGTATGCAGTGTTCCTTGTAATCTCTATTCTGAAAATAATTTCCTGTGTCTAACTCTCTTAATCTGTTTAATATTATTTCTGAGATGTAATTGGCTGCTCTGTTCAAACAGCCATAGTATGTCTACAACACATTTTTTCTTTTATTTTTCATTAACTGAGTTGGTTGATGTAGCACAGATGCTCTTGCCTCATATTTTGAAGATGCTTATTTTGAGTCTTGGCTGGGATACCATCTATCCTCACTTGGGCTTATCATGATGTTCCTCCAGACAGATTCTGGGATAGTACCACAGTTAGACCATGAATGCATCATTCCGGATCTTTCCCAATTTGTCATTCATCTGTCATCCTACCATTTTATTCTATATAGTTTAGCTGCTGACAGCGTTGTAAAACAAACATCTCCAAAAGAGAAAACTTCTGAGTAGTTCTGCCTGTCAACAGATGGCAGTCTTATGCTCTTCTGTGATCTTTGTTTGATCAAAGAATGCATTTCATGTATCATTATACAAGGTGTGGCAATAAAGAAACCGGATTACTTTTATGACTCATTTCCGGCCATGTCATTGACGAAGAGGAGGGTAGGGCATTGACCCTTGGACTTCCCTCTACCGTCACACAAAGTTTCATTCACGTGCATCGGTTAGTCTGGCCGCGACCATTGTTAGAAGCGGATCGTGTTTCTGAGCTCCGTCGGAATAATGCTGAGTGCTAATGCAGAACAACGTGCTAACATCAAATTCCTCACAAAACTTGGAAAATCTGCCACTGAAACTTACAATTTGTTGACAGAAGTATATGGTGATCAGTGTCTATCTCGCACGCAAGTTTTCGAGTGGTTTAAGAAGTTTATGGAGGGTAGGAAAAACGTCGGGAACGATCCGATCC
>NW_019740656.1:4138707-4167569 GCF_002891405.2 Cryptotermes secundus
GTGTGCGACGAAGGAGACCAGACATGTGGAAGAATGCCTCATGGGTTCTTCATCACGACAACGCGCCAGCACACAACGCGCTATCTGTGAAGAGGTATTTGGCAAAAAACAACATTCCAGTGATGGAACATCCACCGTATTCTCCGGACCTAGCACCGTGCGACTTTTTTCTCTTCCCAAAAATCAAGTCTGCGCTGAAAGGGACCAGGTTCGAGTCCGTGGATGCAGTGAAAGCAAAAGCGACGCAACTCTTGAAGAGCATAACACAAGATGACCTGCAGCACTGCTTCCAACAGTGGAAAATTCGCATGGAGCGGTGTAGGGATCGGGGAGGGGACTACATTGAAGGGGATAACATTTCGACTGTCTGATTTTTTTTTAATAAAGGGTTAGAGCATGAATCCGGTTTCTTTATTGCCACACCTTGTACATCAAAGAAGATCTGAGATTAAGAGCTCTAACCATACTGCAAGACAAGGGACTGCTGCCATTTAAATATAGCCAGAAGGGCTGGCAGGGCCCCATTTAAATAAATCTTGAAGGGGCTAAGCTGTACATGTGACTACACAGTATTTTTTGGTAAGTAATAACAGAGGCTTATACATGGAGTACAGAGCTGTAGATACTATGTTCCTATATTGTGTTAACAGTCTCATCCTCCACAGATTTCATATTTTCATTGTAGCTGATCTGATTGTGTCTTGTGTCTGCTGAATTGAAGGTGGCAATAAACGGTGTTTTCCTCCTTAGGTACGAGGAGTGTCTGTCAATCAATTCCGGATGACTGATCTTCACAAATTTACACATTATGATGTCACTGTAGCAGCATTTAATGGTGTGGGGATTGGACCCCAGTCAGCTGTTGTTACAGCAGCAACACAGGAAGGAGGTATGAATGGCCTACAGTCATATGCAGAGTAAGAAAATGATATCTAGAAGATGCATATTTTGAGAGGTTAAGAGAATGAACACATAATTTGTGAAACGTGTCATTAGTATTTATGTATCATGTTCAATGACTGCAACTGGTACAGTTCAGTGTGTAATGTAACGTGTATAGCTAAGCAACGCCTCAGTAAACACATTTCCTAGGTTACGCAGGCCACAGAGGGACCCACTGCTAGGTAGTGTTTGGCTAAATGCATTCCAATGCCAATGCATAGCTCTGAACATGCATCTCTGTGACAGGAATTCACTAAGCAGAATCTGTTACCATGGGAATTATGAAGTTATAAAAACACAGTAACAGAATGGTAAAACAGGGTGATATCTATTCGGTTCTCCTGAGGCTATGAGGGGAGGAGAGAACAGACCAGACGGCAAGTGTTCAGTTGTTCTGGTTGTGGGTCTCCAGGTGCTTGTTGCCAAGACAAACTGATTGGCGGTAAACGGTCAGTCGTAAAGTAATTCTGACAGAACACACACAGACACTCAGAGCAGACTGAGCAACAGGGAGAACAGCTTGCAGTCGAAGAGAACTCAACAGGCAGACACTGAAGACTTTATTTTGTGTGGTGCAGTTACAGTAACCTTTAGAGTATTATCATTGTAGTTATGAAATGATATAGTAAGATTGAGAGTGTTACAGCCGATTGTAGTGCTGACTTGCTGGAAATATCCAATAAATTGACTCACCAATCCAAACCTGCATCTTTAGTCACTATTACACATGGCACTATGATGAGCAGACAACTGAAATGACTGCAGTCAGTTTCTTTTGCAGGGGCAGAGGTTATCCTCATCAGAAATTCATTTACACCCATCAAACCTCCTATCCAATGAGCGCTGAAATCTCTTTGTTAGATTAAAGGCAGCGAGAGAGTGAAACTCACCATGGTCTTCCTCTAATGGCAAGATTAAGAATGCAGGGAGCAATATTCTACCATATGACTTCATGTAGTGGTGTTTAATCAGAAAGATTTTCATATTCACAGTGAAGTAAGGTAATTCCTCTTAAAGGTGATTGAAAGTTGTTATTGGGCACTGGCATCATGAGTTAAAATCTCACCAGGGGCATGGATGTGTGTTCATATTATTGTATGTTAATTTCTTCCGTAGGTTTAGTAATCTTTCCCTGGGCTGATACTTCATATAAGTTATACCAGATGTTGAAGGGATTTACATTTTTAGAATTAATTAAGAATTGGAATAGATCTCAAGGCCTAATGTGTGAAAGATGAAGAAGAGTTATTGTACATATCTGTAGAAGGTACTTACATTGTTCACATCTCTGTGAATAATTCCAGAAAATACTGAACACTACACATATCTGTGCAAATAATTCCAGACAACACTTAAGGTCATGGGCTCAATTCCTGATTATGTCATTAGATTTTTTAATTTACCTAACCCTTCAAATCATACTATGGTCCTGGGGTCGACTCATCCTCAAACAGAAATGAGTACCAGGAATCTTTCTGGGGTAAAGGGCAGCTGGCTCGTAGGGCTGACAGCCTCACCACCATCTGTGAGCTGATTTTGTAGAAAATGTGGGAGCCTCAACGTTTCACAACCCTATGGGCCTCCATGGCCTGTTACAGGGATAGATTTGCCTTTTTTAACTGAACATTGTTCATATCTGTGTGAATAATTCCAGAAGATATGTAACATTGTTTGTGTCTGTGTGAACAGTTCCAGAAGCAGCACCCCAGAATGTAGCCTGTTCTCCACTCTCATCACAAAGTGTCAAGGTAAGCTGGTCTCCACCACCTGCAAATCAGCATGGGGGTGTGCTACAAGGCTACAAAGTTATCTACAGACCTGTTCTAAAGGATAACGGTAAGCAGGACTTTCTTAAGTTTACTTTTTATTGCTATTTCACATGTCAAATATTAAAAGAAAATTAATTCTGTACTTTCTGTATCTTATGATTAGTAAATAAACAAAAATTGCATTTTCATGAAAAATTTATTTACCATGTTTACAGGTTATGAACTGCCAGTTATCTTTCATTGGTTATGAGTTGCACATGTAAGAGCATGTGTGTACACTCAGGAATAGGAGTGAAGATTCATTTCTGAATGTTTCTGATTATGATTCTCCATGGTTGGTTTTTTCTTTTTACCGTAGAAGTTATGGGGCATGTAGCCAAGTTTATAATGAAACACCTTGTTTCAGATATTGCTTTTATTTAAATTTTCAGACAGAAGGTCTATCTAATTTGATGGGTCAATTGGTATAATAAGACGAGAACATTATGACGGTGCTGTATGAGTAAAATGATTGAATTTTTGGACATTATCCATCATCCCATGTTTTAGACTTGACATTATGCATGGTCATAGGTGAAAGGTCTCATACATGTGATATTTTAAAATTTCTGTCTTAACGCCTGCAGATAGTTTATGTTGTGTTTGGTTTATATATCCTGCCTTGTGTTGGTCCTGTTGTCTGGACACAGACTAGCTCTTTTGATACATTTGAACCGAGTAGACTTTTTACCTGTCCAGTTTGCAAAACGTTTATTTAAATAAAAATAGGACAATGGATAATGTCCTAAAAATAAAAAACTGTGTCATTTGGAATGTGATATTGCAGTCACTTGTCCAGTGCTGTTCTCAATTTCCAAGTGAATATGAGGAGTTGGTACTAGTGGAGCCATCAGATCAACCTCTTGGTATTAGCTTACAGAACAGTTCCATATAATGCTTGGATGCACTGAGGACTGCTTATAAAATTATTCCATCTTCTTACTTAATACGTAATTTTAGCTTTTCTTTGGAGGTGGCATTTATATTTGTTTTTATCAGCATCTTAAATTGCCACAGTAACACTTTTGTTCAATACTAATATCTGTGGTGCATCTTAGTGGCAGTGAAATATTATTTCTTTCCTCATGTGTTGAATATGTTTCCAGAATCAATCCTAGTCCCAGTGTATTTTCCTTCACCTCAAAACCTCAACACTGATAGTTAAGCCTTTTGCTTGAAGATGGAAGTAAAAGCAGCATCTGAAATGTATTTTTTTTTATAAACCTAAATGATATACATGTTAGTAAACTGACTAGAAGTGTAGTTGTATTGAAAATGTATTGTACTTTTGTTGTGCAGTTATCCATGTTGCCAGCAGTGAGGTGAAACGAACTTCCAGTGTGGAAACATACCTTCATGGTCTCTTGAAGTTCACAAATTACTCAGTCCGTCTCCTTGCCTACACTAGTGTTGGAGATGGTGTTGTAAGTGATCCAGCCTATTGTTCTACTGAACAGGATGGTAAGTTTAACTTCTGTAAGAGCGTTCTATAGATTCTTCCTTGGGATGTCAGTAGTTACTTGTTTGATGGAGGAATTCCTTGCTCTTGTTGAACTCAAAGGTTTATTACAATTTTCTCAAAACCACACTATTAGACACTATATTGAGCTGTTTGAAAATGTTCCATACTTTTACACTCTCTTTCTGTAAGATTCATTGTAATACTGTCCTCCAGTTTATGCATAAGTCCCCCAGATGCTCTCTTTCCCTGAGGCTTTCCAGTAGATCTTCTATTTATTCTGATTTCATCCATCTGATCTCTCTGCATGTAATTATCCTGAGGGTTGCTTCATTAAAATCTTAAAATAAAACTACTTTACTACTTTAACCTGATTGTTTGTGACTCAAACTTCTACAAGAAAAAAAAACACAAGCCATATGTAGTTGAAGTTTTCTTATTGGCTCAGTTTTGAGTAATATAACATTTAATTTCATAAATTATTTCTTCGAGAAAGAAAGCAGAAACTCTGGTTTGTATTTTATTTTGTATTATAAGTTCAGTCTTGTACAGTGCCAAGTTCTGTTTCCAGGAATAGTTCTATGGAATGCAAAAAAATAATCTAAGTTATATAAAATTAAAGTGTTGCTTTATAAATTCAATCTTGTACAGTGCTTACAATGTTTGGTGTGCATAGTTTTGTTAGAAGGTAAGAAAAAAGCTATCCCTATAACAGGCTGTGGAGGCCCATATGGTTGTGGGATGTTGAGGCTCCTACATTTTCCAGACAGTATGCTCACAGATGGCAGTGAGTTTGTCAGCCATATTGCAGCTGGAAGGATCAGGTTAATTGAAGAATCCAGTGATCTCATTAGGAATTGATCCCCACAACCTTCTCAGTTGTAGCATAGTGCCTCAACCAACTATGCTAAATTTTTTTTAGAACACAGTTTGTATAGATCATAAATTAAATACCTAAGTTACATAGAATTAAAATTTTGTTTTATAATTTCAATTTTGTACAATATAAGTTTCTGTTTGCATTTTAGTCATTCTTATAGAACACAAATCAAGAACATAGTAAGCTTTGTTTTATAGATTCATCCTTGTACATTTTTAAGATTTTGTTTTGCGAGCTTACATTAAATTGAAGTTTTGTTCCCTAACCTCAATTTCCTGCAACATGAAATGTAAGTCTACCTGCCAAAAAAATCCAGCATTTAGCATCATGGTTTAGATTAACCCCATTATACAGGAACCATTCCAAGCACTTATTTAACCTGTCATTATTTTTGTGTAGTTCCTGGTCCACCAGCTGGGTTGAAGGCTTTGGCACTCACTGGAGACTCCATATTGGTGTCATGGCTTCCACCAGACCAGCCAAATGGAATTATTGTCCAGTACACAGTCTATGTTGTTGAAAGAGGTCAGGTTAAGGTATATAAACAAAACAAATCTGTAGAAGGTATTGAAGTTTAGATATAACTATATGTTATTTGGCCATAACCTCTGCTGGAGGTCACTCTAAATAAGTTCCAGGTACATTCCTGCAAGTTAATAATAAAACTGCTTTATGTTCAGAACTTTGGCTTATTAATATATTCATTTGTGTGTTTGGAAATTGCTGACGTTACACAAGGTTTAGGATTTGTTCTTATAGGTAATTTCACAGCGAGTAATTTGCTCCTTAATGTGGCTAATGGAGAATAGTTTTAGACATCATGAAATGATCTCTCTGATATACCAGTACCTGTATGCAAATATAATTAAATATGCAGTTGAAAGACTTCCTTCTTTGTCATATATGGACAGAGCATGTGAGTTCTTTTATGAATTAAGGCTGGATGTAAGAATACAGGTAGTAATTGATCGTTGTTTGTAACTTTGTCATTTGAAGAAATCATGTGCAGAAGATATATAGAGAACTGTCATGAGAATTACTTTCAGACACATCAAAGAGGCAAAACTTGTGCAAAATAAGTAAAAAAGAAAGAACATTTACAAGAGAAAAGTCTCACAAATTCAGACATAATTTTTTATAAAGACGTACAGATTTTCATAACTTTATCCCCCATTGTCATCGTTTGTGAGCCTTAATTTTTCTTTCTTAGTTTATATGAAAGATCTTAATCATTCTTAATGGATCCATGATAGTTCTTTCAGATTAGTGACTAGGATACTGCCTAGAGAGTCAATTAAGGTTCAGTTCCTATCCAATGGAAAATGTGGGAACCCCCACATACTAACACACAGCTTCATCTGTCTAACAGACAGCATTCAACTTCTGCTCAAGCCAAGTCAATGTCACATTGTGGCCAGCACTCGATGTACATCCCACAATGGTAAAATGACCAGAGTGTCAAGCTGACCACACTTTCACCTTGTGCCAAAGTTAAGAATGGATGAATCTATACTTCAGCTCACCCATAAATCTTCATGGAGTTATGCCTAATTAATACTTCTTAAGAGGAAAGAACATTATTCAGTTTTGGTATTAATATTAATTCATAAAATATTGTATATTTATATGCTGTTTTAATATCAATCCTATTTATATTTTATATATATATATATATANTTTTACATTGCAATATTGTGACAGTGCATTCTGGATCATCCACCTGGCTGAGGTTGCATTTCTTCAGTATTATTACATTGCTACTAAGTTAAAATCTAGACCCCCGTCCCATAATCATGACAGGTATAGTAACATCTGTTCCTGGACAGTAAAGGATAACAATCTCATATACATCTCGTGTTTCATCCAGCGCTCTAGCTTTCCAGTACGTGTGGCACCAAGTTCTGACACAGACTTTGAGGTCCGTAGTCTCGTGGAGCTCCAGCACTATGAGTTCTGGGTGACAGCATCAACCATTGTAGGAGAAGGGGAGGGAACTCGTCCGGTTCATCAAGCTCCCAATTCCAGAGGTAAGGCACTGGTATAGTGTTATCACATTCTATAGATGATAATCTATATAAATTATATATTGTTAAGTACTCATAACTTTCTGGTGGCACGTGGTAGTGTAGTAAGTTGAGGCACTGTTCTATAAGCTGAAAGTTCATGGTTTCAGTTCCTGATGAGGTCACTGGAATTTTAATTTGACCTAATCCTTGCAGCCGCACTATGGCCCTGGAATTGACTCAGCCTCGAACAGAAATGAGTACAAGGAATCTTCCCAGGGGGTAATGGGTGGGCAGTTTGTAAGGCTGACAACCTCACTGCTATCTCAGAGCCAGTTGTATAGAAAGTATGGGAACTTTGATGTCTCACAACCCTATGGGCCTCCACAGCCTGGAGCTAGACTGTGCTGCTACCTAGTGATACACATAGAAAGCCTATCATGTTCATTACAGCTGTTTCACTTCCATTTATGAACTATTTACTGACTCTCCCTTTTATATATGATACTGAATGTAATTTTATTATTAAATCAGTTGAACTCTAAATGAAGGTGACAAGTCTCAGTCTTTATGATGAATAGACTACACATTGAATGGCTGGAGGATCATGGTTCAGTTCTCATCCAGGATAGACATTTTGTCTGTTCACCTGTCTCTCCAGAATTGCTCTGCAACCTACTCAGTCCCCTCTCAAATGGGTACTGGGGGCTATGTCCCACAGTAGAGCAGCTGGGATGTAAGGCTGACCACTCATGTCTATCTAATATTAGGGTTAAGAATGCATGGAGCTCTGCCTGCACTCCCTCTTGTGCCTTCACGGCATGCTGCTTAATTAAGCAGAGGGATCATTTTTCTTTACTTATAAGTATCTTGAAGACATGCCTTATGGGATATAATGCTTTGTAGTCTATAGAAAGTCAAAGCACAGTCCGTTATCTTCATACTGGTTCTTATTTTCTGACCCTGAAGATGGAGGTGATATGTTCCTCCCTAATATGTCTTGACTTTTAAAGGGGCTAGACGGTGTTATATCCCAGAAGATATTCACCACTGTGAGAAGTTCAGATCCTTTAAGTAACTTCCTCTTTCTTCGCAGCTCCAGCACGAATAGCATCATTCTCGCAGACTCTGCGTCGTGCAGACAAATCTAATGTGATACTTCAGTGCAAATGTGTTGGTCTGCCAATACCAACCATCACCTGGAGACGAGCCACAGAGATAATTCATGGTGAACCTGGTTCAAACCATGAATTGTCCCAGGAAGGGACACTAAGCATTCATCGTAAGTGCACTTTCTGTATGTGCAAGCAGGAACTTTTATATATACTAATATTTTGTAAGCTTTAGACTTAGCCCTGTAGTTATACAATTTTGGGTTACTATAGGAATTAATTATTGAGTATGAACATGTTGCATGAACAGAATATATATATGTAGGTTTTGAGGTTCTTGCAACAGTGGTTATTGAGAGTTCTGTCTTCTGAGATGCAATGCCATGCAGTTCACTGAAGATTAACCAACGTATTGAAGGAACTTGTCACCTCCATCTTCATGGTCAAGGAACATGACAAATAAGAAATCAGCATGAAGGAGGTATCAGCTGGAGCTTCACTTGTCTTGAGTTATGTGCCTACTTGGCTTATTCTTTGACCCTGTAGATAAAAGCAGCAAGAAACGTCAGTTGACTTTCACTGGATGACACAACATTATATCAGAGAAAATAGAACTCTTTGTAAGTTATGCAGCAGTTCATGAGCAGTCTGTGGTTTCAGTGTTTCACATCTATTCTGTGAGTGTCGATAATATTTTGATGTAGTTTATGGAGTCAAATATACTATATAAAGAGATAGTTTATGATTCTTGTTTTTCTTGGTACATGGTGTTAAGTTTTTACCTGATTGTATCATTCGATGACACCTAGGACCAGGATGGAATAGGGGAGAAAGAAGGGTAAGCTAATAGTATGAAAACTTATGCAGCAGATGATAAGACTTCCCATTGAATTATCAGTGTGTTTCACTGGTTCAGTGAATTAAAGAGTGTCTCTTTTCTTGGGGTGGTGTGAGACTGAGTCCGTTTGGTACATCAGCCACTAATTTGGTTGCTGGGCCAGCCCTGGATGATAGATGATGATGATGAATGTGGAACAGTCGGTGGAATGAGAATTGGCAGGGGAACTGAAGTACTTGAAGAAAACCTGTCTCAGTGCCTCTTTGTCCACCACAGAATCCACATGACCTGACCTGGGCTCGAACCTGGTGCGCCATGGTGGAAAGCCAGCAGCTAACTACCTGAGCAATGGAGTGCTTCTAAATTAAGGAGTCAGTGCTTTGTCGTCATGTTTATTCTCGTGACCTACGGCTAGTTACTATATTTCAGTGTTTTGATTTTGCACTAAATCCAGATGAAGACATGGTTGCAGTGTACTCTTCTCTGTCAAGTGCTTGCCCTTTCTGTAGGTAACCTTGATCTGAAGGCAGAAGGAGATTCAGCTTTTGAAACGTTTTTTTCTAGTTTGTAGAATGTGAGAGAGTGGACAGAGTTCAGGAAACTACTAATAATGTTTCATGTAAATCCGTGGATAGACTTGGATAAATCGAGAGAAGGAAACTACACATGCATGGCCAAGAACTTGTGGGGAGAAGATCAGGTGACATATCAGGTGTTGGTGCTAATGGCACCAGATGCCCCAACTCTTGAGCTCCTACACACAACCAGTCGTACCATTCACCTGCGATGGAGGGCTACTGATGATGGTGGTGCACCCATACAGGGTAAGCTAAATGACATTGATCGTTAATGCAGTCATGTGTAATATTCTGTATTGTTCTTTGATGTCAGAATGTTATTAATACTTTGATACTGAATTAAATAGCAACACATGATTGTGAAGCTATAGGACATTTTTGTTGACCCTTCCATTTCTTGTTCACATAAATGTCAAGTATTTTATTATTTTGTAACATCCCGCTGCACTTTTTCACTTAATACCAATTAGTTTTTTATAGTGTCATATGCAACGCTGTGTCATATAAGATTTATTAAAAGATATTCACTTTAAAACAGTTTATCACATGTTTTGACCAGTGTGGTCATCATCAGGTGTTAATATTATTGGATGACTAAACTGCTGTCTTCTGTTTCATTGTTGACATTGCTGATATACATAAGTCCCCTCGATGCACATGTGTGTTTGAGTTGGTGGGCTGTGTTCTCTCCTGTTGTGTGTTGTGCTGTGTGTCTTATTTTTGAATACATAAGCACTGAAACAGAAGACAGCAGTTTCCTCATCCAATAATTTTAACGCCTGATGATGACCACATTGGTTGAATCATATAGTGATATGTTTTTAAAGTGAATATTTTTGAATAAATTGTATAGAACATAGTGTTGCACATGATGCTGTAAATAAACTACTTGATTCTAGAACATAAGTATTCGTTCGAGAGGTACAAACTAAAAATCCCTTCAAAGAATGTGAGACACACAACTTATATATCAAAATTATAATCTCCTTATGCAGAATGCTCCATTCAGAATGTAGCATAATGTTCCATTAATCTGTGTCACTATGAGACGTTCTGTTCAGATTCTAGAGCATTGAGGTTTTGGAAGGCAAATGGGATGATGAACATGCCCCAAATATCAGTTGAGACAGTTGTTGCATAGCCTTGCAATGAATTTCCATACTTAGGTTACACTTTTGACACAGGTTATGTACTCAGTTACAAGAGGGACCATGGCAACTGGCAAGAGGTCCAGTTGGATGCTGACAGAACATCTCATGTTCTGCAATCGTTGCACTGTGGAGCTACCTATCACGCCTATCTCACAGCTCACAATAAAGTGGGCAACAGTCGCACAAGTACTATTGTTACTGCTGTCACCAAGGGAGGAGGTAAGTTGGGACTTTACGTAAACCTTGCAACTATTAGATCATCTGAAGAGAGTCGTCTTCTGGGTTTAGGCACCGTGTATTCTTCGTGTTGGCCGACGTTTCGGAGGAACATAGCGCCTCCATCTTCAGAGCAGTTGAATGGCTTGGAATGCGGAGAGCAGTAGCTGCTGTTCTCCGCATTCCAAGCCATTCAACTGCTCTGAAGATGGAGGCGCTATGTTCCTCCGAAACGTCGGCCAACACGAAGAATACGTGGTGCCTAAACCCAGAAGACGACTCTCTTCATTGTCATCGCCGTGAAAACCTCAAAACATACATATTAGATCATCTGTTTTCACTGTTGGTTTTCTGTGATTGTGTGAAGATATCACGGCATGTCTGCTGAAAGACAGAATTGTGAAGCCAGCAGAAACAGCTGTTACTAGGGAACGGCTCTACAAACACATCTGCAGTGATGTCAAGCAGCAATAGGAAAACTGTTTTTGATTGTGTTTTCTATGCAGTCTGTGCCTAGGTGGTGTAACAAAGACCAGTTGACAAATACTGACACTGACAAATGAGAGACCCGACCTCTTGTCAGAGAAGGCACCCCAAATGGACAGGACAGTAACTTTCATATAAGGAAAAAAAAAAAAATCTGGTCATGAGCCCCAGTTGGGGCTTGACACCAAGACAGACAGACTGACTGACTGTCAGTTGCAATGTGACTTGAACTTGGACTTGGAGTCTTCAGACTAGAGAAGTCAGAAGAGTAGGAAGTTGGTGTGAGGTGGCCGCCAGCCTATCAAGACATGAACCTGGGAACAGGGGAACGTCAACTGTTAGAAGACGTTACCAAGCAGCACAGTGAAGACTGTGACAGAGAGTGACCTGTGAAGTGTAGTCAGGAGCTGTATAGTGTGTAACCTATCACTATACATACTGACCTATCCTTCTCTGTCATTTAAAATAATTACATTAAAATTAAAATTAGGAAGTGTAAGGTAATGTGATGAATGTGAACAACAAATATTATAATAAAGTTCATGCGCAACCCTGATGGATGCATGGCAACAGTCCCATATAGCCCTATAATACCATGGTATGTAGACCTGTTGCTAGGTAACGATCATGAAATAAGTAACTGTACAACAGCTGTTGCTCAGTAATGGCTCTGCAAACAAGCATGTTTCCACAAATGCAACCATTTCTTAGCAACAATTTGATGCAACAATAATGAGATGTGGTGTTTTCTATGCCGTCCATGCTGAGATTTTATAAGCAGGACAAGTTTAGGAACGGTCAGTTGAGAGTTGCTGTAGCTGAGGCACGGGGACAGTTTGGGGACTCAGAAGAAAGGGAATGTCCACCATTGTTAGCCATTACCAGAAAGCTGATGAAGACACCGCAGGCTGAGAAGACTTAAGTGTATGCTGTAGTGAACTGTAAAGTGTGTGAATTAGTGAAATGGTTATAATTTCTTATAGTTACAGATCTAAATCCAGTCTCCAATCCAGACCCCATATAGTCACCCATACACGTGACAGCTGACGCCAGAATTATGATCCCCTTGTAATGTTTCTTCAGGTAGCAACAAAACAGTAAACTGATGAAAATCTTAACTGGAGATAGTTTAACACTGAGATTTTTAATTTGGAGTGCCTGAAATTGAACGTTAAAGAACAAAAACCTTAAATCAAGGAAATTTAATAGGGGATTGCAGTATACATATTACTGCAACATGATGCAAAAACACAGTATTTCATAATACAGTAGTTATTATATAACCAGCCCATAGTCTAGCTCAGTTGTAATATGTAGATCCAATGTTTTCAGTTCCACTACTCCCGGGCTCTAGTGAGATATTTTCGGCAAACACGACATCATTCACACTACATCTGTCTTCATGGCCAGATGGAGGGTGTCCCATTGTCTACTTTGTGGTTGAATACCGGTTCCTGAGCAACAGCAATCAAAACTGGTTACTTGTGGACAATAATGCCCCAGCAGAACAATTAACCATCAAAGATCTCCAACCTGCAACATGGTACCAGCTTCGCATCACCGCACACAATGATGCTGGTTCTACAAGGGCCCATTTCAGCTTTGCCACTACTACTATCACCGGAGGTATTATTTTATTATTTTGGGGATAAGGTACAATTATATTTCTTCATATTAAGGACAAAAAATGGACCCATATTAATGAGCCATAGATGACATAAAAGAATGGAGCTTAGTTGGAATGATAACTGGCAGGGAATCCTGTGTTACACATGGCAGAGGATTAAATAAGTCACAGTTACTTCTGTGGCCTTTCAATATCACAGTTCACTATCATAATCCATCCAGTAATGCTTAATCTACGCATTTGAGGAAATGCCATTAAATAAACTCGTAAAATGTGAGATTTGAGGTTCTCACATTGGTAATATAAAGGTTATGGGACAGACACCATGTCATTTGGTAGATGGGCGCTAACATTTCAGGAGAAATTTATGGATCCACCTGAAATTTACCTTGAAGATGGAGGTAGCAGATTCCTTTGAAACATTTGTACCTATCTACCAGACTACATGCATCACATTCAAGAAGACTGTATTGCTCTGTATTACAGTCCCTCATTTGAAGATGATACCTACTGAAGTTTGTCTGTTTTCTGTATTATACTAGTTTCTTCTTTTCCTGCTTGGTTCAGTATTCTAAGTACTTGGCCTTCAGATACTTTCGTTCTACATCTTCCTTAAGGATGGCAATTAAATATTAATTTTTAATTCTTAGAAATGAGATGATGTAAAATGCTGATGGTGAAAAATTGAAACACATAGGCAGCTGTGCGATATAAAATTATTGGCTTTGTTTGCAGCGACCATCCTGCCACCACAAGACTTACAGGATCCATCAACTGGTGCACAGTTCTATCGGGATGTGTATGTGATGGTGCCCATGGTGTGTGCTGCTATCGTGCTTCTGTCTGCGTCACTACTGGGGTACATTGCTCTGCGCAGGAGGTAAGAAGCAGAGAGAAATTTTACCCAACACTTAAACATGTTATGTCTAATTAGTTTGTATAATTAACCATTTGACTGGAGGGCCCAACCCTTGAACAGTCTGCTAGAAAAACCAATGCTGCCTGGGGAAAGTGTAGTTGCACAGAAATATCCACAATATTTCTTTAGAGTACCTACAAATGATCACAGGTGTAGATAGTTCTGTATTATATGGTGAAACCACCATCTAACATTTCTTTTGGAAGCAACAAATTTGAACACTAAGTTGAGGAAAATTTTCAATTGAGGAAATTTTGCATTAACGTTATTTACTTTGATCATTGAATGTTAAATAAGAAAGAATATTAAATGGGGGTTTCACTATATATGAAAATAATTTCGGTGTGTTGGTGTATTTGAATCAGTAACATGTTAGCTGCTGTCATAGCTCCAGACTTCAAGTTTCTTAACTCAATCTTCAAAATATTTCATCTTATCTCCAATAAATTTCCACCAAAGTTCCCCACTAATAAAGCCAGAAGTCTGATTTCTTACAACAACCAAATACGGCAGATTAATAATGGCTTACTTTCATTCGCTAGTATCTGATAAAAATTAGAGTATTGGTGAAAGTTATACACTACATATTTTGACTCAGAATGTCATTGATACATGCAGTGAACTACAAAGAAACATGTTAAGTTGGTCCTGCAGTCATATTTCTTCTTCTCACCCATTGGATCCTTGACTGTGGAAACTTCCCAGGGTCCTCATTAAGTACAAAGCACCTGATTGGCTGTTACAGTATCAGACAATAATTGAGCAAGTGGTAGAACATGGCTTTTTCAAAAGTGTTCTCCAGATCCCAAGGCAAAGCAATGTCATGAAAATTCTGGAAGCTGCTCCCAGTCTCTCCAAGCAAATGCTGGGATAGTACCTTAAATCAGGCCTTAACCACTTCCTTCCACATCCATATCAATTCATTATTCACTTTCCAATCATTTGACACTTCATAATCTGAAGTACTGATATAGTTGTGAAGCACAAATACAGATAAATAAACAAAGGCAGAATAATAGCAAATGTTACTCTGTTACAGCAACCTTTGTATAATACAAGGGTTGTTCAAATTGAACCCATCTGAGGATTGTGCTGGTTAATGGAATATAGGCTCTTAATTATTGTTACCATGGGTGTTGAGACAGCAGCTGATGGATCCTGTCTGCAAAGAAATTCCTGGGCTGCTGCTGTAACCACTGCATCATCACAGTACTGACATCTTTGTCATCTCAAATCTCTGGTCCTTCAGCTCTTCCTTGAGGAGACCAAAAATGGTCTAATAGGTTTCATTCAAACAACACTCATGGCATCTACACAATCTGAAAGCATGTCACATCCAGAGGAAGTTATAAAATACGTGAACATAATGTGAACTGTTTGGCAATGTTAGTGTGAACATCACATCTGTGGTGAATGCTCTTTTATGTCCTTGTTGTCTTGGATATTGAAGGAGAAGTGTAAATATGATGCAGGACAACCATGAGGAGAGAGGGTTACAGCAAACCGGGACGCAACTTGCCTGAAAGCCACAGTGCGTGCAGCAGTTCTGCTGAAATGGATAACAAACGCAACTGTCAGCAAGTTTATTCATCGTCCCCTGTGAAACCAGAGGGGCATCATCACCACCATAACATGAAACATATTGAGACAGCATCAGGTTAGTGACTGAAGCATTGTCAGACATTCTTTTTAATCTTGATTGTCCCCAGCATTTCTGGGGTTCAGGTTCCATTCCTCTTAAGTGAGGCCTGGAGCATCAGGTTCCACCCTCTCATGTGCAATATGTCTTTCTATAAAACTTACTAAAAGTTTTACACATCACATAACTTAAAAAGTTTTTCACTACATATTTTGACCAATATGGTTATCATTAGGTATTTAAAATTGTGGTTGAGGAAACTGCTGAGAATCAAACCCATGACCTTCAAGCTTGTGTCACTGTCTCAACCAACTACACTACCGTGTGGCCCCTAGAAACATGACAATTGTATCATATTCCATCGTGACAAAATTTTAGGTCATAATGTTGTTGGTTTACTTATACTATATCATATTTAGCACATACTGTACATCACATTTACACTCAATTCAATTGTTATTCAGTAAATAAAAGATCCTAAAACTCCGGTAGCTATGTAGAAATTGTATAGGTAAAGGGGGTATTTGTATGGAGCAGCATTCTGCATCATATGATGACAGTTTTCTCAGCGTAACCCTATGTGACATAGTAAAATGTTTTCTCCCATACTTGACATACAAAAATGTATATTTTGTAATGGGTATGTAACATTCATTGCCAGTCCTGTCATCTGTGGGGTTGAATTTACTGCTTCCCATTGTTGATTTCAGTAAGTGATGGACTTTTGCCACTCTGTAGCCTTTAGTCCGCAGGCGACCGCCACTTGTCAGTGAAGTTAGTGCCAACTTTGGCAGATAGAGGGTGTTGCGTGGTCAGTGCAATGGATCCCCACAGCCATTAATCTTGGTTTGCTAGACCGGAGCTGTTATTTCCTTGAAATAGCTCCTCAATTATCCTCACGAGGCTGAGTGAACCCCATTCCAGACCCACTAATTCTCAGAAAATCTGGTAACACCGGGAATCGAACCCAGACCTCTAGATCTGTAGGCAGGAACTCTGACCGCTAGACCACAGAGGGCTTTTGCCACTGTGATCATAAATGTCATTTTCCTCTATAGATGTCACAAAAATGTAAATACACTTCAAGTGCAGCTCATCAGCGCTTGAAGGAGTTGAAACATGCTGTGATTATACATTGTTTTGCAGTTGTCATGTTTCATTTTGAACATACGAAGTTAGAAATCAAGTTTCTGTGAACAAAAAGGATAATTTGGCATGAATTACTACATGTTTGGAATGAGGAGATTACTGTGACCAGTTAAAGATGTAATTAATTGATCTGCGCATGTAACTACTGTGCGAGATAAGCCACTAATTCAATGCAATATGTTGTATGATTGCAGCGGAGATCTATGAGATGAGCCCTTATGCTACATTTGCTATGGCTGCAACACCAGCCAGTCGAGAACTGAACACTGCTACTCTTGACTACACTGTACAGTTCAAAACATTCGGACATTCAGAAAATGACAGTGGCATTCACCAAGATCATATGCCTGCTGGGAGATCCAGCAAAAAACATTCACGCCATGTTGCCTCCTCTGATGGTATGAATATTTAAAGAATTCATACCTTTATCTTAACATTCAGTTCAATTAAATAACTGAACAGATTCTGTAAAAACGGAATTGTTACCAGTGCCTTTTTTCTATGAATAAAAGGCAGCAGGATTCATGTTCCATTTACTAAGAATATTAGATATATTGATTAGGACCTGTATTTTATTTTTAAAATTGGACCTTTCATGACTTCATTCTGTTATATACTGCCACGAAAAACATTGATTTTCACTGAAAATTAGTGTGCTTTGTTTATTTCAAAATACCTTCACTCTTAACTTCCTACATGCTTTCTGTTTTCTCTGTCATACCCGCAAAACAATTGCTGGGTATGAAGCATGCTGTCTTCTGAAATATTATGCATATATTCTGGCAGAAATTTACTGACATTTTGAAGGCATGTGCTGGCTACATCATTATGGCCAGGTAGTAAGATAAGCAAACAAACAAGAAGCAGTTTCCTCAAAATGGATGCAGTACCTTCCTCTGAAACATCATAAAATTCTGCCTGACTAGACAGTATTGCATCACAGAAAATAGTTACAATGGAAGCCCCCTGTACTGACACAGCTCAAGGTAAATATTGCCACAGTAAGAGATGTCCTTAATATAAAAATATGACATAGTCTGCATGATGGTGTCAGCAAGAAACAGGATCCTAAATTCCCTTTCTCATGACCTTAAAAATGTTGCATAGATTGATTTGATAAACAGCTTGAATTATTTTCAGGAACTGGAAATTCTAAATAAAATTATATCTTATGATATAGCAAAATATACATATTATGCAGAAATTAAGTTATAGGAAGCTTTCATTCTTATTAAGATGTGTATCCCAGAATGCAAGATATTAAGTCAACATTAATATAATTTTTTTGTCAAACACCTTTTGGTCTCTTAATAAATTTATAAACCTTATATAATTATTGGTATCTCCATAATTATACATAGAGTTGTAAAATGTACTGTAGATAAGGGAAAGGTAAAGTTGTCCTTGTGCTTAATTAATTAAGCATAATGCCATGAGGACGTATGGTGAGTGGAGGTATAGCTCCACCATTCTTGCCCATAACACTAGATATATTATAGAGTAATTATAAGCAGTTTCTCATTTATGTAAAAATAAATGTGACATGTGTATAGTGGTTGATCTGCCATGATTTACCTTTTGTAATTATTTATACACTGACATCTTCCACATGCTACTTAACAGGACCCATAGGATGCATAAAAGCTATTTACTTTTCCATCGGTCACCGGCCAGTTACATTAATGAATGTAGAAATATGAACTGTGATATTATTTTAGTTATTTCATTTTCTGTTTGTTGCAGGTGAGAGTGGTCGGCAAATGTCCCAGCAGGGGGCAAGCAGAATGAGGCATGGAGGCTCAAAACCTCACCACAGAGATAAGCAGCCTGCCACAGAAAGTGCGACTCACGGAGACTCGGAATCAGATACCAGCGGCAGTCCTTCAGCTGTTAGTAGTTACAGGGTTCCGATCAAACCTCCCGCTTCCAGAAGTCTCGGTGAGTAATTTGTATTGTGACATGTTGCTGTTGGACATCCATTTGTTTGTGATTCTTCTGAAAAGTTTGTATCTATCTGCTAAAATACATGGTGTCATATGCCAGAAGATTGTGATGATGGATAAATGCAGGAAAACATATTTTTTAGCAAAACAGGCAAATATTATAATAATGTATTTCATAATTGTAAGGGTAGTATGTATGTAATTTGATTGAAAGACACTTAAAAATGAATATTTAAACCAAGATGTGATGATGAGTTTGTGTTTCATAAACTATATCCACTGATATAAGCCAAAGTACTGGTACATATGGAAAGTATGTTTATTGCTTTCTTATTATGTTACTTACATGACTGATAGCCATAATGACTTTGCATTGTAGAGTTATATCGTTTGGACTCGAGCACTGAATCTAATGAGACATCACCTCTGTCAGAGCGGCATCGAACTCCACGTCACTACCCCTTGTCCAGCAGCCACAAAACAACCCCCACTGGCTCTGGGCCAGGACTGCATAGGGGGTTGCTGCCACCGCACGCCAGGTAGCCAAGGTTTGTTAAAAACTCCATCCCTAACAGCAGCATTTGTTCTTTGGTTGCGTTTCTGTTAACCCATTGTCAAAAGTGCTGGGAGAGCATGGTCGGTATAGCAACTGGCTATGGGCTGGATGGCTGAGGGGCCGGAATTTTGAGTCCTAACAGGGGAAACATCTTTCTCCCCTCTACATTGTCCAGAGCAATTCTGGGGCCTCCTCTGCCTCCTATCCAGTGGATATTGGGGGTCTTTCCTGAGGATAAAGCAGCAGTGACAAGAAGCTGACCACTCACCTCCAACTAGTGCAGGGGTCAAGAACATGTGGATCTATACATCCACTCTCCGTTTAGCTCGGGGATAACTCTACCCTTACCTTACTGTTGACCAACATCATGTCCATTTCATTGGCCACTCTGTCTCCAAGATATTTTTAAATTTGTGCTTAGGTCCTGATAATATTTTGTGTTTCTGTCAGCATATAATGGCTTTATGCATTTTCTGTGACTAAAAAAATGTATTTTATGTTTATTATTACCACTGACTTATAAGATTAGAAATTTTTATGTCTGATTAACTACCCATTCAATGTTGTAGCCTATATTACAAACCCTTGCTGTAATTTGACCAGTCAATTGTCACCTCCACAATCGAGGGAAGTCATCGAGCTTGCAAAAATGAAACTTACAGAATGAATTAGTTTGCATGAATGAATGTTCGCCCAATTCCAATTTGACCATCACTTTAATCAGAAACCTGATTGCTTTTGCGCACTTTGGAATTTAGTTGAATTTTTGTCAATGTCTTCATTCTAAAAATTATATTTATTACATTTCCAGTGTTTTTAAAGCACATTGTTGTTAAATAGTGATATATTTCTGGTAGAGTTATTTTCTGAATATTAGACCCAAGAGAGAATTTAGTAATGTGCTCCTTACTGGTTATGATCACATAACCCAACTCTGTAGAAAACTGATCTCCAAGATTCAACTGTTTGAGGTTTGACCACTTTTTAAGGAATGCAGCTTGGTTGATTCTATGGGCACTTCTCCACACTGAAGAAGATCAAAAATTGCTCACAAGATAAGTGCTGTAAAGGTATGCCAACTGCGTGGATGTGCTTCTGACTTGCTATATCTGACATGGAAAGCAGGCTTGACATGTAGAACAAGGCATTGCTCTCAGACAAAGGTTAGGAGGGTCTTTTTCTGCAAACAGGCAACTACTGTATTACTTTCTTGCAGATAGACTGTAAGATTCTTAGTTGTTTCAGATTCCAGACACACAAGTACGTGCAATATAATATCAGAGGAAGAGAATGGTGAGGCAGAGGTTAAAGAGAACAGTGGGAGGGATTAAAGAAGATGAAGAAAGAATGAGAAGTAAAGAACGAAATTATAAGGTAAAAGAAGGTTAAGAAGAATGTTATGAAGGGACATGTAGAGGAGAGAACATAAGAAGAAAAAGTAATATTAGTACAAGAAGATCAAAAAGGAGATGATAGAGGAGAAGAAGAAGACAAAGAAGGAAAGGAAGGTAAAAGGAGATGAAGGAAAAGAAAAGAAGAAGATGGAGGAAGGAGATTAAGAGACATAAAAGGCTGAAAATGAACATTGGAAGGGAGAATAAGATGATAAGTAGCAGGACCAAAGACAATATGAAGTAACACAAGAAAAAGAGGGTGAAAAGTATATCATATTACTAATGACAAGAGTTAGAATCACCAGTATTAAAAACATTTATTACTTTGCATCCTTATTTTTTTATGGAAACATAAGATTGTTGTTTTATCTTGTCAAAATCCTTAGCTGGCCATGTCTCCCACTTCCTCATCTGGAACAGAAACTGAGCCACTTTCCGAAACTTTGTGTTCTTTAATGTTCTTTAGAACACTGGATGATGGACAAAAACCCCAGTAATCCAGATTTCATCAAATGCTTTTTTTATTTGGCTACCTCTTTTTGCATAATTTAATTATTTATTGATGTTTTATTACTAACACAGATTACATTATATAACTGCTCAGCTACCACTGAGTTTCAGAGAATGACGTTGGTGTATGTGCCTGCAGTTCTGAATCTAGTTCTGCCGAGGATGAAGCGAGCTTCTCTAGTTATCGGCTGCAACCTCCGTCCGGCTTTTCTGACAGCCGCGAGCTGAGCGAAGCAGAATGTGACAGAGACAACGCAGTACACCTTAACAAGCTACTTGCAAGGTAAGATTTTCTCCATTTCATCATTAGCTGTTGTAGGACATGGTGACTGATTCTCAAACTTTGTTATGACACTGAATCAACTTTACAAGTTATGTAATGATGAATAAGATGGGAACACAGTTCTGATAGGTAAGTGTGTAAGGATGTGGGAGCCTCATCGTCTCACAACCCTAGGGACCTTCAGGGCCTGGTACAGGGGTAGCTTTACTTTTTACTTTTTTATTAAGTGTGTAAGGATGTGTCAAGAAGTGTTCTGTGTTCTCAACATTCTCCTCTGAAGACCAAGAATCATTAAAAAGGGTTATGAGGGAAGTTAACAGGTAACTTGGCCAAGATTCAAACCAGGTACCTCCCCTATACAAATTCAGAGTGTTGCAACTACACCAACTAGCTACATAACATGCAACATTCATATCTGGATTCATACTTGTCAAGTCAAGGTTTTACAAAGTGTCTCTCTTACAGCTTAGAGACTGAACTTTGTGATCCAAACAGTTCATTAATAACTGAATCTCAAAACCGATTCTGTCATTAAGTAATTTAAAGCTAAATGTTCAATTAAGCATCATGTCTTTAAGATTTATTGCGAATGGCAGTAGAGCTCCACACATTCTTAACCTCAGCACTAAACAGAGATGAGTGGTTAGCTTCATGATTTGGCCGGTTTACTCCGGGGTACCTGTTGGAAAGGCAGAGTGGGTCCCAGAGCTCATCTGGTAGCTGTGGAAAAGAGAAGAACCTCGTTTCTTGTGGGAATCAATCTGTTATTATGTAAAAATGTAAATCAGAATTATGGCTTATAACAGAATATTTCATATTTCAGTAAATGGAACGGAATGTCTGAAACAAATGGTGATGAAGAAAATAAATTCTTTTGTAATATGGTTCCCAGACAGATTCACCCAAATTCCATGACGCCATTTGGTGGCTGTCGTCTCCACTTCCAGTGATCATTCTGTTTGCCCAAATTCCTGTAGACTAGGCATAATATAATGACAGAAAGGATTGACTTGACTCAAAGAGCTGTTCCGATTTTATAGTGCTGCTTCGTATTGTGTTGGTAAGAAATGTAAAATTATCCTTGTGTTCAGACATGTCACAGTGTGAGGGGCGGGGGGTGTAGCTGCACCATTTTTGATGTCCACAGTAAATGGAGGTGAGTGGTCAGCATCATGCCCCTCCCACTTTTCTCCCACGAAATCACCCCTGGTACCCATTGCGTAGGAGGATGGGTGAACCTGAAAGCCGGTTTGGACACTACAGAGAATAGAAGAGTTTTGCCTCTGCTAGTAACGGGACCCCGGCTAGCCAGGCTGTAGTTGCTTCACTAACTGAGCTATCTCAGCACACCATGCTACATAGAATCGATAGAAATATATAAATTTTCAGTTACACAACCAATTTTCTTTCAGCTTGGTGACATAATATTTCAGCACATACATACTTTCATCATGCCATCTGATACGTGATTACATTTGGAAACTTCTGCATTATGGGGGAATATAGAACTTACAAGTATGTAACTTTTCCTAATAAATCCATTTGTGTCTAATGCTTATCAAGCATTAAATTTATCTATATATAATATTAAATTATTAAAAATTAATCAGATTAGCAGATAGTAATGACACATGTGGAAGATAATGAACATTGAGTACTGTCGGTGCATTTATTGGCTAAAGTTTTCAC
This sequence comes from Cryptotermes secundus, assembly GCF_002891405.2. NCBI lineage: Eukaryota > Metazoa > Arthropoda > Insecta > Blattodea > Kalotermitidae > Cryptotermes > Cryptotermes secundus. The sequence goes on from NW_019740656.1 coordinate 4,161,890, forward strand.
AATATTTCCCGCTTAGTTTTCTGTGGTTCTCAACTAGGAGTTTGTCTAATTTTCTGCTGGGTGTCTGTGTGTATAACATAGATATTGACTGTAATGTAGGTACTGGTGAAGTGCAGTATGGATAGGAAACGTGTATGTGGTGTAAGGAACGTGGAAGTGAACCAATAAGGGGAAGGAGTAGGAGGAGGAAGAGAATGTGACTAGAGCCATGTAGACTGTAAGAAAAAAAAAGCTCCAGAAAAAAGAGTGGGAAATTATCTGCTAGCCAACATTTTTCAGTCACCATTGGAAACTGTCGAACAGGTTGACTCAAGTGGTAACACTACAGACTTGCATTCAACAGGTGTCCACTCTGAATCCTGACTAGGATGCCACCTATCATGACTGAAGATTCATGGTTTTCCTTGGTCCTTCCAGACAAATTATAGAATATTAATTTAAATTGCCGATTGCAGTGGCCACGTGGTGTGAGGCATGAACTGTCTTTGCTCTCTTGGATGCTGGGATTGTAGGTTCGAATCCTACTAAAGGCATGGATGCCTGTGTTTGTGTTGTCTTGTGTGTAGGTAGCCTTGCAATGGGCTGCTCACTCATCCAAAGAGTCATACTGTCTGTGTAAAAAAGATTATGAAACTGAAGAAGAGGTCATGGCCATTAATTAATTAATGAAGCATTGAAAATGAAGTGACTCATGGTTATGTCCCTGTATTTGAGGTTAAAGTAAACAAGTGAAAGGGGTGAAACAGAGTTATTGACTATATGTTTCAGGTTTCAGCAACAGAAGGAACTTGAGCGCCTTCAGTTCACCATTCACGTGTGAGAAGTGACACTACGTGTACATTGTTCTCTGAGACTTAAATATGTGCTCCAAACAGCTTTCCATGTCTGTATGACAATTGTGTGATATATGTAAAGGTGAACCTAGATCCAGAACTGGTATTGTGACTCTCTGCTGTTATTTGCCTCAGGCGAATATATGCCTATGTGAAGTCGTAAGTGAATATTTGCAGCGGATAAAGAAAATGATTGAACATAATCAAGAATAATGTATCAAATAATGAATATATTGAAGAAATGATGACTTTTCCAGAATGACTCATTGAACAATATAAACATTTACAAAATTATATTGGATATAAACCATAATGTTTGTTTATCCTTCAGTGCAGTGATTTTAAACTTATTGATTCTGAATTAATGAAAGTTTATTATTAATAAAATTATTTATATTTATAACCAAAGCCTTCAGTTTCATTTCATTTAAGAACAGAGTGGCATATATCTTTGGTTAGGATGGTAATTCATGTTGCTACACAGAAGACCAATTTCAAACTAGGAGCAGAAAGCAGAGTTTACTGCTATTTTGTCAATGATGCCCCAGTTTCATTAATTATCTATTACAAGGTAAGTATCCATATACAGAGTGCCCCAGGAGGAGAGGTCAATATTCTGGGAGGTCATAGTATAGGTCATTCTTACACAAAAGTATCTATATACAGGTGTCCTATTCAGAACGGCTTCTGAGATTGAGCTATTTCACTGCACTGTACACTGTACAGATGAGCAACACGCCATGTCCTCACACGAGCTGCAAAGTGCACTGATGTTGATGGTGGAATTTTGGAAAATGTATTATGTACCAACTTTGTCACTTGAACAATGAATACCGGTAATAGAAAACCATTTGAAATAGGACACACACATATACAATTCTTTGCTTACAATAGCCAAAATTATGACTTCCCAGAATATTGACCTTTTTCCATGGGACACAGAGTGAGAGAGAAGGTATGTGTGTGTGTGTCACTGAATGAGTTTTGCAAACTGCAATGCAATATTTCTGTGCTGTCATTATAGTAACATCATAGTATAAGAAGTACTTTATTTCTGTACTTCAGTTTCTGGCATATGGTTAGCAAAGAGGGAAAAAAGTGACAGGTCAGATTCAAACATCCATTTAATTTTTAAGGACATAGAAGGCTGCACCATAGCCCAAGCGGTTAGTCACTGGCTTCCAACCGCGGTGGCCCAGGTTTGATCCCGGGTCTGGTCAAGTGGGATTTGTGGTGGACAAAGTGGCGCTGGGGTGGGCTTTCTCTGAGTACTTCGGTTTCCCCTGCCAATCTTCATTCCACCAATTGCTCCACAATCACCCTCGCCTATCATCTGTGGCTGGTACAATAGGCCAGAAGTGGCCTCAGTAGGAGGGACTTAGTCCCACCCCACTAGCAATAAAAAAGGGACATAGAAATTAACCTCACCTACACATGGACAGCTTGATTACAGTAAGATCTGAAGTTCTCGTGACATCAAATATCAAAATTATATTTTTCTAGTGTGTGACCCTTATAATTTTGTATAGATTGCTCAGAATAATGACTGAATTTTGGTATCAGCTTATTTCAAGTAGCTACAAATTTTCTTCATAAACTGATGGAACCCTTCCTTCAGTAGATTACAGTTATAGTAAAATATGGTATAAATTATATGCCAGATATTCTTGTATGTTAGAAGTGTATGAATTTCATTAATAAAATAAATGCAAATACTGTCCACTTCCTTTCCTTATAAGGTGAGATTTTCTCCATTGCTGTTTTGTAACTTCTTATTACTTAGAATTACCTTCATGTTGTGTTGCAATACAAGCTAAAAGCAAACCTGTTCTTTTAAAGCTTGAAATATCCACTTAATGCAATTTTCTTTGACAGTAGAAGGTAAGTTTACATTAATTGAAATTTTGGTCTGTTGAATTGTACACATTTGGGTGGCAGAGAACCTATTGCTGGCAAGCAATAGCATGGATGGCCATTTGGAATCATATGTTCCTCATTATCATTTGCTGCACTCCAAGGAACATAATTTGGCAGGTTCTTTCCTTGTCTCTCCTTCTCTCCATATTTACAGAAAGAGGTAATCAAATCCCACTCCTTCCAGTACTATCATAGAAATATAAATTTATATACAATCAACAAAACAACAACAAAATAAAGACTTCGTATCCGAGTATCAGCATCACCGAAGAGGTATAATGCACATTTAAAGGACTGAAAACCTGGACGCTATAATGTGCAATCACACGGTGGGCGCGGAACAAAATGTCAAATGCTAGTATTCTGCGTCCAATTGCGCGAAGAAAAATGACGACGGAAGCCGGCAAAGAGCTTAGTTCGAAAGATGTGTCACTTTCAAGACAGACTAATACTTGGATATAAATTCAACATTTTTCTTCGAAGAATGGATTTACGGTATATGGTAACAAAATGGAAATTTTGTATCCGGGTATGAGCATCATCCAAGGGGTATAATGAATGTTTTAAGTTTCAAATTCTGGACGCTACAACGTCCAGTCGTTCTCTGGGGGAGGAACAAAATGGCGAACAGGGAGATGAACCTGGGATAGGAGAAAGGGAAACACGGAAACTACTGCCTCTGTGTGTGGATGTAGATTCTACACATGGATCTCGACCAATCAGAGAGCTTACACAAACTAATTTGCATTCCCTCAATTATATGCGGTTATGGTGTGTCGTCATATGCAAATTGGTAAGTAGGAATTTTCATTTGATGTGGTTGTGAAACGGAAGTAGACATTTGCGAACGAAGTTACGTCACCATGTTAAACATATTACTTGTGTATATGAATGTTATGCTTACTACCACAAATGAAATTAGAAATATATAGAATTCTTTCAAGCCCAAGATTCGTGAGGTTATGATGAACTGTGGGCTAACGATATTTGTTTTATCATATGTTCTGCAACTTTTGGTTTAGCCCAAAGATTGTCTGTAGAATATGAAGGAGTTCTGAGAGTACCGTGATGGTGTTATAATTTTTGTATTGCTTCATACAGTCTAAACATGAGAACAAAAACATGTTCTGCTTCTGGCTGCTTATTATCCAGCAAGCAAGGAATTAGATTCAACGCTTGAAACACAAGTATTGCATCGTCTGAAAAGTTTTTATTCCTCCAACAAGTTAAATTTTTTAGAATTACGTTCACGATAAGTTTTGACTTTCTTCTTTATTAATAAAATAAATGTGGAAAGAAATACGTTGATATATATATATGTTTATAGTACATTGCTTTCATATTTAAATTGGTACGTAATGCATTTTCTCACTGATAAACGATGTATCTGGCAGTGAATGAATGAGGCGGCGGCCACGAGATGGCAGTAGTCAACCTTGCTTCAGAAATGACGCGAGGGGCCAGGAAAATGCCTGCCGAATATCAGGATAGTAGGATATCGTAAGAGGTGTTTGGGTGTTCGAATTTATTTTGGTACAGAAGTTTTTCATACTTGCAGCAAGTAACCGAAATTGAATTCGAAGTGATAATAGTGATTTTATTCGCACTCGTTCAATGAATGTCGTCAATAAAAAAGAATATCTTACCAAGAACGAATGCATATGAAGCCTAAATAAGAATTACAAACGCACTAACTACGATATACGCAGTAATTAACTCACAATCAATTTTATTCTACTTAAGCAATCCGGGTTAATGAGATCGAAGTTTAAAGTAATCTCTCTCTGCTAACTGAAAAGGTGATTCAAAAGAATTTCCGTGTAATAATCGTGATACTTATTACACCAACGCTGTGAGCTTAATTCTTTTCTTTTTCTTAACTCTCTTATGATTCTGATTATTGCTGTTAATTCAGAATTACGTACCAGTGTGCGCTACTAAGGGAGGGTTGGGAGCAGGAAACGAAGGAAAAGTCATAATACCGACGTTATTCTCACTCCTTCACTGAATAGTGACAATAAAACAAGTTTACCATAATATCAAGAACGAAAGAATATGAAGCCTAAATAAAAATTACAAACCCACCAAGAACGATATATCCACTAATTAACTTACAAACCATTTAATCGTTCTTAAACCATTCACGTTACTGAGATCGGTCTTAAATTCATCTCGGTGTCCTAGGTAAAAATTTGAATTCAAACGCATTTTCCTGTAATCATCGTGATATTTATTACACAAGTGTTATGAGGTTAATTCTCTAACTCTGCTACTCTTTTGATTCTTCTAATTGCTGTTATTTCACGACTACCTACCAGAGTACACTAGTATCGAGCTTTGGGGAGCTAGATGTTGCTAATAGTTACGCCCTCTACCACCAAATAGCACTACATTACAATTCCGGTAGGTGGGGTGATACATACCGTCTCACCTTAAGAGAGGATTGTGAATTTCAAAGCTCAGGTAGTAGACCGGAAGAGAATAATTGTTGCAATATTAGGAGAGTTAACGTTGCGAATATATTCAGAGACTTATACAGTGAGACGATTCACAATACCTAATGAAATGATCGCTTGAAGCACAAGTATTGCATCGTCTAGATAACTTATTTCCCACTAACAATTTACATTTTTTAGAATTAAGTTCACGATAAGTTCTGGCTTCCGTTTTTTATTAACAAAATAAATGTGGAATCAGTTGCATTCAGATGTATATTTCTATCGTATATTTCTTTCATATTTAATATTGGTACGTAAAGCATTTTCTCACTGCTAAATGTTGAATCTGGTGGTGAATGACACGGCGGCCACGAAATGGCAGTACTCAACCTTGCTTCAGAAATGACGAGAGGGACCAGGAAAATGTCTGTCCTGTACCAGGATAATAGGATATCGTAGGAGGTATTTGGGTGCTCCAATTGATTTTGGTTC
>NW_019740657.1:0-42489 GCF_002891405.2 Cryptotermes secundus
TAATCTTTTTACATCCATTCACGCAATCATCGTATGCACCTTTCGTATTTAGTTTTCTCCAACACCAGAAAAAGCCTTGCCAACAACCTTTACAACAATAGCAAAATAAACATACACTAACCATTACAAATACCATAGTTCCAATTGAAATTCCACCAGTTACAACGTGTTTGTAATATTTGGAAAAATCTACTTGTTCTTGTTTGTTTATCATTTGTTTAACATCATCCACCTTAATGCTTGCTATTCTCAAATCATCTATTGATGACATGACATTATTCAAAGGAATATCTAATTTAATTTCATCGAGCTTTCTCTTTTCATGCTCGTCAAAACAACAGTCAAAGCCCCAGTTCACTTCAGGTATAAAATCTTTCGATACATTACTAACCATTGTCAATTTTGTGGATGCATATAGTGTAACGTGCGAAGTATAAGCTTTGCACCTTGATCGGAGGGTCATTCTCCCTCTATTTTCAGCATATACATAGTGTGGAGTATTATCTTCACACAAAATTGTGACTCGTTCCGTGGAAGGAGAAGTGTAGAGCCATTGGTTGCTAAGTTGTAATGGGATCCAATAAGTATGGTATAAGGACATCAACTTTATTTCACATACTGAGTCTGGGATCTTCTGGGACAATGGGTGCAACATACTGGCTTCACAATCCTCTCCTGGCACGTAGTTAGACAAAAGTAGAGTATTTTTGCAAACATGAGTAATTTCATTGGCCATAAGGCAGGTCTGACAGATTACTGATGAATGAATGAAGGCATACACTCAACTTGTCATAATTCATTTTGCCGTATTACTTTCTCAATGCATCCGTAATTATAAATTCTTTTTGGGGAGCTATAAAAATGAATCTCTCTGTTGTTTTATTCTTCATAGGAAACGGAATAGCTTTGTACAAATAAAAATTGGTGGGAAGCAATAATGGAATTTCAATGATATATACTAAATATTGTAAATATACATACGCATGCATAGTTATAATACGTAGGAGAAGTAGGAAGTAGGAAAGTAGAAGTAGGAAATGTCAGGAAATCAAGACCCTGAGATAATGTTTGCTTTGAAACAATGCCTTTTACAGCCATTATAGTTAATAATTGTGGCTGGAGGCTACCTTGCTCTGCGTGTACAAACGCGTCTATAAAAACTTCAAAAGAATGTTGGCTTTCTTTCATACCTCTTATAACTATTTTAATCTGCTCATTAATCAAATTTATTTGTTCATATTTTACCTTTAACTCGCTTATTTCTTCTCCCGTACGCTTTTCAAGCAATAACATACTATTTCTTAACAATTCTTCATTTTTATCCACCTTCAGGATCGTGCTGTCAATTGAATTAATTGTAGTCTTGATAATGGTCATTTCATCACTTGCAATATGCAAAAATTTGGTTTGCTCAGCTTCCAGTTTGCTAATATAATTATTACTATTCTCAACGTCAGCATCAGTTGCTGTTCCGAACAAAAGGTGAAATCCTTTACCTACAAAATTTATCAATCCTCTCTTTTCTCTTAGAGATCTACGTTTCCTAATGGGCTTATTTACACTTGTATAGTCTATCAAATTTTCATTCAACTGATCGATATATTTAACCTTAGAAATGAAGTAAGATAAGGATGGTTTACAGTCAGTAAGATAGTACCATTCCTGTGTTTCTAACTTGTTACAATACTCTATCACTCTTGTCTGAAAGTTCTTGGTTTGACGCCATAGATCCCTGTGCGGTTCTAAATCTATATAACTCACGAACTTTCACTTCATCGGAAATAAACGAACCGTTCCTAGCTCATAAAATATATGCCACTGGCTGAAGTCAGCCGTTGATAACCACACTAAATCATTCTTTTGAAAACATGTTCCTTTTGTCTTTTCATTTTTACTCTGTTCTGACTTAGCTTTAACTAATTTTGACCTCGAAATTTGACTTGCTTCTTGTATTCATCGTTTAATCATACTGACAACATCGTCGTAATTATATGTTGGTGGTAGCCCTTTTTGCAACGCTCCTGTTAAGTTACAATTATGCCCAAATAAAACTTTATAAGGCGTATAAGTTGTAATGGAATGACGGGTGGTGTTATAAGCACAACATGCGATTGGAAGTAACTCATCCCATTCCTGTTTCTCACTCACATAACTTGTGAGATACGTCACTAGGGACGCGTGGGCACGTTCCAGTGCTCCATAACTTTCTGGGCGATAAGCGGTTGTTTCTATTTTTTCTATCCTCAGCAGCTTACACAACCGTGTAAAAAGATCGGAACAAAAGTTTGCTCCTTGGTCTGTTAAAATCATAGAAGGAATACCAAATATTAACACTACACTTTTCATTAATTTGTCAGCTATCTCTTCACTCGTTTGACCTTTTAACGGCATGGCTATTAAATACTTGGTAAGGTTATCGTGGCCTGTCAAAATATATTTGTTTCTGTTCGTTGTCAAATTCAGGGGACCCAATATGTCTAATGCTATCTTGTCCCACGGGTTATCCTGAGTATCAGTTATTTGAAGGGGTTGTGCTGTCACTTTTCCCATTTTCATCTGTTGACACACTTTACAACTTTTACTATAATCTCTAGCTTCTTTTTCCATACCTTCCCCAGCCGGTATAGCTTTATCCGCTCAAGAGTTCTCGAAATACCTTGGTGTCCGCCTACGGGGCAATCGTGCATTTCACGCATGATTTTCAATTTTCTGTCTTTCTCTATCTCAACTGGGGGACACACATCTTTTAATTCGCTTAGGTTTATCTCTGGATATCGGCTTAAACTGTCGGCGTTGACGTTTTGTTTGCCCGGTTTATATATAACCTCAAAGTCATACTCTTCTAATAATAATCGCCATCTAAGGAGTCTCGAACTCGGGTCTTTCACTCGAAAAATCCAAGTTAATCCCTTATGGTCAGTCAAAACTTGAAACCTTCGACCAATTAAGTATGGTCTGAAGTGCTTGCATGCCCACACTATTGCAAGCAATTCTTTTTCAACAGTGCTGTAATTAAGTTCAGCGTCATTAAATGTCCTACTAGCGAACGCGACAGGCAAGTCTCGGCCTATCTTGCCTTGGCTTAACACGGCGCCAATGGCATAGCCACTTGCGTCTGTTGTTAAAAGAAATGGTTTTTCAAAATCTGGATACTGCAACACTGGCGATGTAATTAGTTTTGATTTTAAAATTTCAAAACTATTCTGCTCTTTTTCTGACCATCTCCATGGAATTTCCTTCTTTAGCAATTCAGTAAGTGGTTTTGCCAAAGCAGAAAATTTGTCAATAAATTTTCTATAGTAACCAGCCAAGCCTAAGAATGATTTAACAGCTGTTTGATTCTTAGGAGTAGGAAAATTTACAACACTAGAAATTTTCTTTGGGTCTGGTTTAATACCTTCAGCCGTAATTACATGTCCTAAATAATTTAATTCTGGCTTAAGAAATTCACATTTGTCTGGTTCTATTTTAATGTTCCACTTTCTCAAATGCGAAAATACCTCTTTTAATTTTGCATTATGTTCGGAAAGGGTTTCTCCCATCACAATTATGTCATCCATGTATACCATACATTTTTCACCTAACGAATCCCTAAGCACCGCATTCATCATCCTCTGATAAGTGGCTGGTGCCGCTTTTAATCCAAAAGGCATTCGTGTATATTCATAATGTCCATCGGGAGTGGAAAAGGCAGTTTTACATATGTCTTCAGGTTTTATAGGAACTTGAAGATATCCACTCGCACAATCAAGCGCAGAAAAATACCTAGCTCTTCCGACTTTATCCAATATGTCTTGAATATTTGGCAAGGGAAAACTATCCCCAATTGTGATATGGTTTAACCTTCGAAAGTCAATACATATCCTCCATTTCTTTTTATTTGAAGCATCAAGTTTTTTTTGTACAACCAAGAGTGGAAAGTTCCATTCACTCTTACTCGGTCGTATGATACCGTCATCTAACATTTGCGCTACCTGATTCTTAATTTCGTCTCTATGTGCCTCTGCTAGTCTATAATTCTTTAGGGTAATGCATCTCCCTTCTGGAATGGAGGGTGTAGGGATGGAATGTTGTGCTGCTGTGGTTGCGGTCAACTTGTCTCCCGGGAGACGAAATATGTCAACAAACTCATGACAGATTTCTTTAATGTCTTCCCTTCCTTCTGGGATATGACTCAACCTTAAATTTTCATCTAGTAATTTTGTTCTATCTTTTACATTCTTTACTTGCTCCGTCTCTATTCTCGGAGGTTTAGTCAAAACAGGAAATCGCTCTATTACCTGCTCTGTATGGGTCGTGTTTACTATAAGACACGTCATCTGTCCGTTAACACATTCTGTAAGACATCTGGCTACAAAAACACCACCTTGTATTTCTTGACTATCTAGAAACCTAACACCTTTTTCTCTTGTTGGAAGCTGAACAACCTTTTCTGAAAAAGCAGGTATAACTTCTCTTTTAACAATAAAATGGTTCTTCATCAACCAATCTTGTCCCAAAATTAAATCTAACTGTCTAGGCAGTTTGTCGACTACATAAAACAAATGATGACCATTATCATTAACATCAATATCGACTTCTCCGTCGATATTCATTCTATTACCTCTAAACTTATTAAACTTAGTTCTCGGCTCCGGCCCACTTGACCTCGGCTCGATATCAATATCAACTTCTCCGCTGATATTCATTGCATTACCAGTAATCCCACTTATTTTAAACAAATCATTATTTCTCGGCTTGGATCTGGGATGTAACGCAGCCCTAGCAATGAGTGATACCTGCGCGCCTGTATCAATCAATGCCACCCCTATTCCTGTTCGGAGATGCGAACTGGTTACGAAAATCTCATAAGGACCCAGGGGACATCCTTCCTTTTGATTCTCAATTTTCGAAACCTCACCCATCCTCCTCGTGGGTGATTCCGAGGAACCCTCGGCTAGCACAAGGGACCCCACACCTACCTCACTGACCTTCGAATGGTACCAGTGGGTAGTCGATGCTAGCACCTTTTCTAAATTCAACAGGCTACCCTCTTTGAGACAGTCAAAATTATTCACATAAAACTCATCATTAACAACAGGATCCACTTGTGACTGCCCTTCAAATGGTCCTACACACAGTTTCCCTGGAACAGGGTGCCTTTATCATTTGGATTACTGTTCACTTTCCCCCTAGATCCAGCCCTCGACGGAAAAAATCCGCCACCGCTTCCATCTCTTGGATAGCGTAATTGCGATGGAACTCTGCCATCTAACCTTGCTCTACAATCGCGAGTTTCATGACCTTTACGTTTACATCTTTCACATGTAACACTTTGCTTACACTGTTTCATTAAGTGCCCTGCTTGATTACAAAGAAAACATTTTCTACCGTCAGTCACGGCCATAATTTCCTGCTTAATCTTTGGTTGGGGAACCTGCCATTGACCTCTTGATTGCCCAGGTGTTGAACCTGTCAACCAATTCTGATTAGAACGAAATCTTTGCGATTTAAGTTCACTTTCCTCGTTCGAGGCAGTTTCAATCAATTGGAGTAGGGTGGCATCATCGCTCCTTCTACTCTTTACTAGATATTTAATTTTATCATCCTTTAAGCCATTCACGAATGTACCTTTCAATAGTTCATTAATAACATCATTACCTCCTCTCAGGTAACTTAATTGATCTAATGTACGATCATCTTGGCTTAAGTTTATCAATTTACTTTTTACCTCAAAACTAAGTTCTCTGGCAATATTGAGTAATCTATTGCTCCATTCCGTGACTGACTCACTTTGAAATTGTCTGGCTGTGAACAAGATTCCGGCTGTATAATCTAATGTACGCTTTGTAGTGTAATTCTCCTCCAAAGCTTTCTTAATATCTGCCCACGTATCAATAATTCTGTTATTCAATTTAAACTTTGCATCACCCACAATGTGTGCAAGAATACATTTAGCAAACGACGCTTTTCTTACTTCATGCAACATTTCCAATGTTGATTCAACAGTTAAAATAAAATTGCGAACCTCTTTAGGGTTCCCATCAAAAGTTGGCAGTAACTTCTCGGCATGAGTTACTGTCCAGTATTCTCCTATTCTCTCTGCCTCCGTGGCATCTCTCATTAATTGCCTAACTTGTTCATCAGCCATTTTTAAACAATTCCTCTAAAACTTATTATTAAGCCTCCACAATTGTTAACTATTAAAGGGTCTTGACTAACCTTACAAGAGTGAAGGGTGTCCAAAGCTCTGTAGTTCGTCCGGTAGTGATGGAGGACGGTGCCCCGTCCTCTCCCCAGAGGGTGCCGGAGTCTTGCGACAGAAGCTGCGACCAGACTGCCAGTAGTTCGTGCCTCGGCGTCCCTACTGCGTTGATGGAAGCCAATGGACACAGGACTTTGTTGGACGTTCTGCTGGAGTAGCAAGCTGCGATCTCGCGTTGTCGTTGTCAGGACCCACCGTTGATGTTGGATGACGTTCGATCCTCACCAGCCCCAGTTACTAGCACACAGATTTTCAGTGATTGGATTAGAAGAAGATTCTCCTTGAAGAAGCGTCTTCCCTTCAGGTGTTGTCGTCACTCCTCCTGGTCTCGAAGGTGATCAGTCTTCTTGACGAGTTCGTTCACAATGACAATTTCAAGTTGTCTTGGCAAGATCCCAATTCGCTGCCAACATGTTGTATGGTTGGACGTGCAAGACAGAGTGGTAGGTGGACGGAGCAGTCTTGTCGTTCCACACAAACAAATTTAGATCTCTTGCGAGTATGAACGAAAATTACGTGGATCGCCGGTAGTTGTGTGTTTTACCGGATTGCCAGGAATTGCATGTGACGAACAGGATGTGGAGTGGAGCGAAGTCCAATCGAAGTTAGAAAAACTCAAAGTCCAGTCTGGTAGATAGGATAGATTTATTAAGTGAGTCGAACAGACGACTTACACCACTGGCTGCTGACTGTCGACTGTCCTCAGGAAGAAGTTTAAAATATGCATTGGCTCAAAGGAATGTGTTGTGTATTCCCACTCCTTTGACCCAGTCATAAGCATAAAAACTAATAACCTTTACCTCTCTCGCAATTAGTGAGTACTGCTCACTAACGCTTTGTTTATACTGTTGAAGGGCTGTCAGGTTTATAGCTGTACGTGATTTTACCCTGCAGCCATACCCAATACTAATAAGTTATCCTGTGGCATGTTAAAAGTTCGTGGTTATCGCTGGGTCTTGACAGCTTAAAATAACAGGAGGGCTTGCTGCCTGGTCCCTATGACATCCTAAAATAAGAGATGGCTCTCTTCCTTATGACAGTATGGATTGAATTTGTCTGGCTCAGGATATGGATCAGTGGAGGGCTCTTGTGAACACGGAAATGAACATTCGGGTTCCATAAAATACTGGGAAATTGAGTAGCTGCAGATTTGGCGGCTCCTCAAGAAGGGCTCAACTCCGTAAGTAAGTAATGTCAAATTGTGTGTTTGTGTTAAACTGCGTTTATTTTCTTTCCTGTTCTACGTCAGTCCGCTGCTAGTCTAGAGAGACTCATCCCACTTCTTGAATTAGAGTCACTGCCGTAAAGGAGAGATGACAGTTCTATATCTTTGTAAAATTTGATCTTTTTTTTCGCTTCATGATCAATGTTAGTTTAATTTCCTCACAGGGGCTGTTAAATGTACGTAGCTTGGTACTTAATTCCAGATTTATCTAATAGTTTTTTGACAACCAATTTAATTTAAGTAGGATTTGAGATTCCCACAGCTGTAGTTGCTGAGAGCTCCATCTTCTGCAAATTCATATCTCGTTCCCAAATTCACTACTTCCCCTATATTGAAAAATCTGAAAATAGGCTTATGAATCATCACGCTGTCTGTGTATCTGTGTATCCCCTTATCAACTTTTGAATTACTGAACCAATTTTATGAAACTTGGTATGCATATCATGGCACCTGAGCTCCTTTCAGTGGCGTACTTCATGAATTCCTCCCATTAGTATGTGTATCCCACTATTGTTGCTAGGAAGCGGTTCGGTGGAAAAGTTACAGCGACAATGAATACACATACGACATCAGAAGAATTGTTGGGCCCGTCGTTTTCTGTGCACTTCTTGTCGTACCAGAGGGAAGTAGGCAATTAGTTCTTCCCGGAACTTCTTGTTTTTTCTGAATTTGTGTTTTGCCATTGCAATAGCTCTTCCACGACGAAGTACCCCACGAAAAACTTGTTTTAGTATTTTCACCACCTAAACCCCACGAGAGCCGTTCTGTGTAACAGGAATGATGAAGAGGTCTGCTTTCTAGGCTGTAATGTCTTGTAGCACGGTAGAAGTGCGCATTGTGTATCAACATGGCATTTGCGCGCATACTGAATGGGTTTGGGTTAGTTCAGTTGGCATAGCGACTGGGTTACGGGCCAGAGAGACAGGGTTCGATTCCTGGCGGAGGCAATATATTTTTGTCAAGACCGGTTCTAGGGCCCACCCAGCCTCCTATAAAATAGGTACATTCCTTCCTTGGGAGTAAAAAAGTCTGCGGAGTGAAGCTGTCCATTTGCCTCCACCTAGCACCAATTTCAGAATGGTGGAGCTGTCCTTAGTCCCCCAAGGATCTTAATATATCAGAAATAGGGATAATTTTACCTTTACCGATTACTTTTATACCCGTCGGCTTTCTGTGATTTTGTATTTTTGAATTTGAATTTTGAATAACGCCAATTATAATTCAGGCATTTTCCCATTGACGGTAACTTAATCTTTACATCTTTCGTGGGGCTCGAAATTGAAGAAAGACTGACATTACTTTTATAGATTTTCTCCTGTCTTCTTACCTAAAGTAACAAAAATGCTTTAGACAAGTCCTTATATAAATTAATATTTATTAGTAAGTGCCCCTTCTTCATTATCGGAATTTTCATCATCTGCCATGATGAAAACAGTTGCATACTATATGTTGTGACTAACTTTCTACAGAATAGGAGGGCAGAGTACCTCCAAGCGATGCAGTTCTCGATTCGAGGCTCGTCCCTGGGGTTGCCTCTGGCCGTATCTCGCGGCACCAGCTGCAATGGGCGTGACTGCGACTTTCCTGGGGATATCGGGTCATAGTGCGTCTCCAAAGCCTTGTTGCTACCAACTTAGCGAAGTTCTCCTCTCTGAATAGCGTTCCGCACTGCTTCCTCCTAGGCGTAGATTCTGGAGTAACTCCTTGCTTCTCGGACACCTCTCGAAGCAGGACTCCCTAGGTCAAGATGGTGTGAACTTCCAAATTGTTGAGCTTTAAACTAAACGTTTCTTGCAAATCAGATCCAGATGTTGTCTTCAAAGATTCTCACTTCTGACACCATATAATAGTTTCTCGTCGGGTAAGGGGGATAAGAAACCCACTCAATGAAGACGATTTCTGTGCTCAACAATTATACTAAGTTCTACTAGAAGAAGGTAAAGATGTAGATAGTACATACAGTATGTATATGTGTTACAGATTTTCAAAGAAGTCTCCTCCTGTTTCCAGTGTTACTGGCATTATGTATTAATCACTGAAGAGGGGGCCATGGAGAGGGAACCATAAGTACAGAGTCCAATTGTGTGTACGTGCTATGTTGTGCGTGCATAAACTTGAAAACCAGACTCTACCCTTCAGCATGAGGAAACAAGTTATCGAAATATTAAAAGGTCAGGCGTTGATATCATGTATGTATGCTTACGCCAGATGATTCCATCTGTCTCTTGAAGCACCCCCTTGGCTAACATAAAAATACACCTTCAGATAATATACTCGTACAGTATGAACAAAATCTAAGTACCCCAAGGTTTACATATCACAATATTACACAGCGGTGAAAAGTAAGAGTTCCATCATCTGGGAAATAACACAACGTACTCTGATGAAAGTCAACCCATGTTTAGGAGCAGCACGTCACCTCCAGCTTCAGGGCAAAGCCAAGCAAGAAACCAACATGAAGCAGGTAGAAAGCAGAGCTGTTTTCTTGCATGACTTACTCCTCGACGCTGAAGATGGAGGTGACATGTTCCTCCAAAGCGTCAGATGAATTTCAAAGGACTACAAGGCATTACATCCCAGTGAACATAACTCTTCAAAATCTTACATATATAGTGTGTCCAGGTTCTGTTAGGACTGTGGGCATTACAAATACAAGACGTGAATTATTTTCAAAATTTCACTCTTTTTATTCAAAATAGTCTCCTTCTGAATCAATACATAGCTGAAATCGATTGAAAAGTTTTCGAAAACAGTCACTGTAATCCTTTTGTGGAATCGCATTTAAACTGCAGTAGATTCCCTTTGGATGTCCTGGATAGTGTCGTGACGGTCTCCTTTCATCCTTTAACTTTTGAGAACCAGAAATCTGCTGGAGCCAAATCTGGCGAATACGGTGGATGATCAAGGACTGTGATCCCTTTTCTGGCCAAAAAAAAAAAAATCACGCATGATCTTCGATTTATGAGGTGGGGCACTGTCCTGGAGGAGCGACCAGGAACCTTGCTCTCGATATTCAGGTCGAATCTGAAGAATTCTCACCCACAAACGATTGAGGACTCCGAGATAATAATCAGAATTCACTGTTTGACCTGGCAGAAATTCCTTGTGAATGATTCCTTTGGAATCGAAGAAAACGGTTAGCAGTGTCTTTACTCAACCCTTTTGCATGCACACTTTCTTTGGTTTCGGCTTCTTTGGGCTCAATCACGCTGCACTCTGCCGCTTTGTGAGAGGCTCATATTGAAAACACCATGTCTCGTCACCAGTAACAACCGATTTTGTAAATTTTGTATCACTTTGGGCCGACCGTAACATGTCTTTGCATTGTTCCACTCTGGCATGTTTTTCATCGACTGACAGCGCGTGCGGTGCAAACCGTGCATTCTGTTTGCCCAAATCCTTGGTCAAAATTTGATGCACGGTACTTTTTGGTATTCCCAAAAGCTCCTCGAGGAGTCTTGCAGAAACATATCTGTCTGATGCAAGGATTTCGGTCACTTCTTTCACATTTTCTTCAGTGCGACTTGTTCTCGGTTTTGATGCACGTGGAGCGTCTTCAATGTCCTTCCTGCCATCACGAAATACAGCATACCATCGAAAAATGTTCGAGCGACTCAAACAATCGTTACTGTACACACTTCTCATCATTTCATACCCTTCTCCGGCTGTTATGCCTAACTTCAAACAAAATTTGATATTGGCTCTCTGTTCAACCGCCATTTTCCGACGAGCGTCAGAACAGTACTGTTATATTCAAGGTCAGAACACATGATGCAGCGATGCTTGCGCATCCTAATGGATCCTGGACACACAGTGTACTACAGATAACAGTCACGTAAGAACAACACAAAGACCTATACAAGCTGCGTAAATAACACATGTAAGTATAACAGGATATAACTACCGAAACTTTTACAAAACTAACAGTAACAACAAAAATAGTATATAACACATTATTTTCATATTACAGAAAACACCCACAGCGTGACAAGCTGCAACATCAGCAAAGGCACACTCAAATAAATATACGAGGCCAAATTGAAAAGCCTTTGCCCCTATTTTTTTTTTCAACCACAATAATACACATACAGGGAAATCAAAATACAACCAGTGTTCTAAGTACCTTTGACTATTTTTCCACGTTGTCACCACCCCGGATCAGGCATTTGTCCCATCGCACCATTAGTTTGGACATGCCGCTGTTGTAAAATTCGGCCGGTTGAGCGCGGAACCACCGCTGGACAGCAGTTTTCTCGTCGTCGTTGGAAATGAACCTCTGGCCTGCCAGGAACTTCTTCAGTGGACCAAACAAGTGGTAATCACTGGGAGGCGAGGTCTGACTATACAGTGCATGCTCCATAATCTCCCATCCGAATGACTGCAGTTGGGCGGCGGTCCTGTTTGCCACAGGCCTGGCGTTTACATGGAGGAGAACCATATCATCCACGAGAATCCCCGGGCACTTTTTCCTCATGGCAGCTCGCAGACGTGTGAGTGTGCCACAACAGCTGTCCACGTTGATGGTGGTACCTCCTGGCATGAAATCCAGCAGGAGTGGTCCTCAGCGATCCCAGAAGACCATGACCATCAACTTCCCAACGGATGGCGTCCTGCGGAATTTCTTCGTGACAGGCGAACTGGTATGTTTCCACACCCTGCTCTGCTGCTTCGATTCTGGAGTGAAATGCAATACCCACGTTTCATCTCCGGTGACAATGAGATCCAGGAGGATAAACTGAAGAAGTTCCTGGCAGGCCAGAGGTTCATTTCACACGCGAAAACTGCTGTCCGGCGGTGGTTCCATGCGCTCAACTGGCCGAATTCTACAACAGCGGCATCTCCAAACTAGTGGTGCAACGGAACAAATCTCTGAACTGGGATGGTGACTATGTGGAGAAATAGTCAAAGGTACTTAGAACACTGCCTGTATTTTGATTTCTCTGTATGTGTATTATTGTGGCTGAAAAAAAGTAGGGGCAAAGACTCTTCGATTTGCCCTCGTATTTTAATGAATGCCTAGTGACTACAAGAAAGAAGTTTCAATTTTAATCTTAATTATAATTTTATATTTTAATTAATAATCAGCATCGCATTCAGACACGATATCTAATGTTGACATACAGTGGAACAGTTTTGGCAAGATAGATGTGCACCTGATGATGGCCGTGTATGATCAAAACATACAGTTACAGAGAAGTAGGACAAGGTGATAAGCTGCATTTGAGACGTAAATATATACAAGTAAATTAAAAAGCTTGCTTATCCATTAAATCTCTACAATACAGGAAGACTGCTTGCTTGAATAGCTATAAAAAGGTAACAGCCTTGAGCTCAGTCCGTAGAAGGCCGACTAATAAGCATAATCACTTGGTACATACATGCTCAAAGTAGGACAGTCTGTCAGTGATTGAAACAAAGAAAGTCATTTGTAAGAGTACCAGTGATCAAGGGTTTTTAGTGGCTTCATCCAATGCTTGGGACACACAGAAACACTAATGACAGTGTTTCGTTTCAAACCATCTCCCAATAATGGTTGTACGTCTAATTATTCTCCTATTAGGCAACTTCTCCAACACCTAACTGACACTTATAGCCTAATCGCCTGACTGCTGGCGCACGAAGTGCTACAGAGGAAAACAAAAATGTAATTTACACACGATTTTGCAAGTGTATTCCAATTGGATATACCGACACACTGCCCTTTCGAATATCACTTACATACACGTATCTAACAGAAAATTCACGCGAAACCGGTTTCTACTTCTAAAACGGTGTTACCTATATTTTTTTACATGACAAATCCTTTTTGGTTTTCATTACACCCTAATGTACCCGTCCAAATTTCTTACATTAAAATAGATATAACCCCTTCCTGCTGAATTTATATTTTGCTTAACGCGTAGCTAGCATCAAACGAAAACTGAGAAAAGAAACCCAAAATTTTAGCACAAAAATGCCGATAAATGTTTGAAATGTAATTGTTCTAATTCCTCTGCTGGAATTTCTTGTACCTCTCATGAACTGTTTTGTCCCTAGGTGATTCTGTGTGGTTCTTGGTCTGAAATCTCAGTTGCACTGTCACAACTGACTCAAGGTTTTGAAAATTCCAGGACACAGAACACTTTCTTATCCCCTGTCCTCGTCATGTTTCGCTATGACTGCCTCCTAGCGGTGACACCTGCAAGTGCGCCACAGTGCCTATTCCCCTGAACAAACTTAAGAGAGATTCTGTACCTACTGATATGCTCTTTCTGCTGTGTTGGTTGCTGCGCTGCCGAGTTCAGAAGTTCCGGAGGGTCTTATGAATTAACCTGTATGCGGATTAACAATTCTGATGGATGAGATGTAATGGATTTGATCAAAAGGTTTCTAGGCAACGGCTCAGTAAACACGGTCAACGTGCAACAATGGAAGATGTGTCTCAGTGGACCAATTTTATTGCGCATTGCTAGGCAACAGCGAATCCAATGAAGAGGAATCACGTGACTTGTTCTCTATGTGGTCTTCCTTATGCAACAACAGAACTGTGCTTTCTGTGCGTGGTCCATGCGAAGGCTATATAACAAGAATAACACCAGCAGTTCAGTTCAGTTGTCGGTAGGAGACAGCCACAGGAAGTTCGTAGAAGACTTGAGAAGACTTAACATTTGAATTGAAGACTTGTATGCTAAAATTACAGAAATATTGAAATTGTTACAATTATATGTAGTTACAACTAGTGAAAATCCAATAAACCGATTCATCAATTCAAACCCATGTCTTAGACACCGCTACATGGGACAACTGGTGTTAGAAGTTGTATGGATCTGTTCGGAGTGATCAATTCTTGGAACGAAGATCTATTTTACAGTGTCATTCAACAACTTCAGCTAAATCTGATATTAAAAAATATATATTATACATACTAGATATTAAGACTAAATTGTAAATAAACGTACATAGTGACAATGGACTAATATTATCTACGACTGACAAATGACAGGCCCGACCTTTCATCAGAGAGGGCACCTCACATGGACACGACAGCAACTTTCATCTAAAAAGAAACATCTGGTCATGAGCCCCAGCCGGAGCTCGACACCAAGACAGACTGACTGACTGACTGACAGTCAGTTGCAATGTGACTTTGACTTTGACTGAACTGGATCATGTTAAAATTAAGAATCTTTCAGAACCTATTGAAAAATTCAGATTGGGAATGGTTTCAAAACCTCGCCTCCGAGTTATGAATAATATCACCTGAAATAGAAATTAAATCGGGGGTAGAAGCCGATAAAGCGGAGCGTGATTTTGCAGCCTCTATTGCTTCAGCATATAGGTTGTCTACAAGTTACACTTTCGGACATAATCAACGATCTCCCTGGTCTAGCTCATTTGTTAAACATTAGCAGAGGCTATGAAAATTGTGGCAAGAAACCAGAGATCCAGCGTGTAAAGCTGCAGTCAACTAGGTCACAAAATCAATCAGACGAATGACTCGGAAAAAGGCACTTGAACGGTGGGAAACAAAGATAGGTAACGCTGAAGTCACACCTCAGGGTATATGGCCCATTGCGAAATCCCTCTTAAAGAGGGATGGACCAAGGGCATCATCTGCTATTCATGGTGCTTCTGGCCTTAAATTTCATCCTTTAGAAAGATCCAATGAAATTGCCGACTGATTGGAAATTCAGATCATGCCGCATGACCTGTGTGACCTAAACCAGGTAAAGACCCGAAATTCCCTCAAAATTCACATACGATCAGCCTCCTGTCCATGACAGGAAACCTATTCGAAAAAGTGATTTTGAAATTACTTCAGAAACATAATGTAGAGAGAGGCCTGCTCAACGCAAGCCAGTTTGGTTTTCGTCCATGTCACAGCACGACATTGCAATGTATGAGGCTGGCAGACCACGTGACCCCTAATTTCAACAATAACATTTCTATAGCTGCGGTGTTCTTGGATGTTGAAAAAAGCCTCTGATACCACGTGGCACTCAGGCTTGCTGTATAAGTTATCAAAACTGCAATTCTTGAACAATTTGACCAAGCTTATTGGGTCCTTTCTTTCTCAACGTAAATTCAGGGTTTCAGTTGAAGGCGAAATGTCAGCGCCAAGTGAAATGCAAGCAGGGGTGCCACAAGGCTCGGTCCCGTCCCCTACTCTTTTCAACTTGTATATTAATGACACCCACTAAACACATGGTGTTCACCCGGCCCTCTTTGTGGATGACACCTGTCTGTATGCGAGATCGCATGGAGGGTATTGTTGTTAGAAAACTCCAGCATGGTCTCAGCTCAATGCAGACTTGGCGTGAGCGCTGGAATATTAAAATTAATGAAGATAAGACTCAGGGGGTCTACTTCTCTTGTAACTGTCGACGAAATATTCCATTTGTAAATCACCCATCTAGTGAAATTACAGCGCCTGCAAAACAAGGTTCTCTGCACAACTGGCAATTTTCCAAGGCGCACATGGGTCCGCAATTTGCACATGTCATTCAAAATCCCGTATGCATATGACCATAGAACAAAATTATGCAGGCAACAAGCAGAAGTCATACAAAATCATGATAATGAGAAGATTCTCAACATCAGACAAGGCGAAGCCCAACATAGAAAGTATAAGAGGCTTAAACTTGGCCGGCAGTCAGGCATACAAATGTTCAAGTGACTAGACTGCCACGACAGTGAATACTACTAGAAATAGGGCATAGTGTGTTGTACTGAGCCTAGACTGACATATTATACATACCAGATATGAAGACTAAATTGTAAATAAGTGTACATAGTGACAATGGTCTAATACTATTGACTATAACTGACAAATGACAGACCTGACCTCTCATCAGAGAGGGCACCCCACATGAACAGGACAGCAACTTTCATCTAAAAAGAAACATCTGGGGCTCGACACCAAGACAGACAGACTCACTGACCGTCTGTCGCAAAGTGACTTTGACTTTGAAATAGTCAGTCAATTATGCTTCAGACGTATGCAGAAATGCATGTAGGTCTTCATTCAAAGGGTGTGTTATTATTGTCCAATTTTGTCCAAATCGGAACATGTCGACGCTTCTGATAGAACTTCCCATTATCAGAGTTCAAGACAATACGTACATTCTGCAGTTCTTGAATTTATGCATGCAGACTGACGGATGGCAAGAGAGAGACAGCGAAAATAATAAGAGCAGTTTTGCAACCTTTCATTGTGAAAGGGACAGAAATGCTAGCCAAAATTAAATATTTCCTATCTTTGTGGCTCCTCTCATAATGAAGGTTCATAATTTCAGATGTTGGCTCTGGATGGTCACGAACATCTCATTAAACCTGTTTTGAACCTGGGAAAGGAGCTATTCATATAGTCTATTGTGTTAAGAGGCAGGGGGGGTTTAAAGTCATCCAGGACACTGTACTAAAGAAAAAATGTCCCTAATGACTCTGCTGTAAACTGCACTGAGCTACCTTGGCTTTATGTAGTTTTGTATCATTTGTAAATATAACTTAGTTTATCAACTATGAAGAAGATATAATGCCATATACTGAAAAGCTGCTTTTTATCCTGTTGACAACAAATTACATGACAGTATTTAGGGGGCAGTAAGATAATTAACATGCAGCATCTCTGGTTTTACCAAAGTATTTCCTTCTGTGTTTTATTAACAGTGTGTCACTTTAGAATTTTGCATACAGTACACTTATATGCATATGTAAAACATCTGTTTTCCATTGTGGTCCATTTCAGTTCATTTCATGTATTTACACTGCACTGCTGTAAACTAGGTTCAATAAATTAGCAACATAAAACCATGTTAAGTGATTTGTAACAATGATGCAGCACCCATCAAGATAGCAAAAGTGAGCATCACAGACTTAAAGACTTTACAAACTTGATGAGAATACATTATTTATATATACAATCATGCCATATTTACACAGTCAGTGAATTAGTTCATAGTAAAATAGGAAAAGTAACATTTTATACAATAAAGACATTTTTTCAAATACATATCTCTTATAGGAAAATGAATGGCTTGATTGGAAAATGATATTTCTCCCTACTTCAAGGTACAAAATTTAATTTTATGCTAGACCAATGTAACTAGTGTGGGGACAAGAAAGAAAACCTTAAAATAAACCAAATCTCACAGTGACTTGACATTCTGTTTGCATTATCATTGTCTCCGCTGTCATTTTCCACACTGATCACTGAAGCCCAGAATTTGCCTATTCTGTTAACTCTTCTTTGTTCACACAACAAAGACTATGTTCTAAGATGATGTACTTAAGGTAATATCGCCTCTGAGACCAACTCACAGCCTCTATAAATATCTGGTATCATGAATTAACAGTGGCCTTCACTGGCCTTTTCGTTGCATCACCTGTGCCTTGTGTTCCTACTGAATTCTTCACTAAGGGCCTCAAAGTCAATTTCTGGGCCTGATTCATCTAGACTCACATCCATACTTGTGTCGGCTAGTCCCAGATCAGGTCCACAGTGCAGCTGGAAAGATCCTGTGTTGACAATGGGAACACGTGCATGCGGTCTCTGTGAAGATGTGCATGTTTGAACAGACTCTCCATCACCTATAGCAGCTAGTGCAATTTCTGGATCAAATGAAGAACCTTGTTCACCTGACGTACTTGTCTGTGGTAAGGGGGGTTCATAAGGAATGTGTGCCGATTCATTGGCTGTGATGGTATGTTCTTCCTCCATAGCGACCAGGGCCATATTTGGATCAAACCTTGAAACATGAGTCACATTCTCTGTACATCGTGGAACCGATTTATTACTTTCATTATCACCAGTATCACCAAGATCCATTCCTGAACTGTATGAGTTACCTGACACATTTCCTACGGAGGAAAACTGATTCTCGATTTCATTTGCTGATTTGTCCCTCTCATCCAATGCTGCTAAGGCTGCATCAGGATCAAACGGTGTTCCAGTGCTGCCAGACATATTCATATTGATTTGTGGTAGTGCAGACTGAAACTGGTTTTCTGTTGGTCCACCATCTGTGACCTGCTCTCCTTCTCCCATTGCAGCCAAAGCAATTTCGGGATCGAATGAAGGTCTTGCATCATTTGTAATGTCTGCCATGTGTGGCAGGGTGTTGTGAAACTGCGGAAGTGTCGCACCCGCAACAGGGCTATGTTCCCCTTCTCCCATCACCACCAGAGCATCTTCTGGAGTGAATGTTGATCCATTTGGCACATTATCAATTTCCTGATACCTAGTATGCTGGAGCTGTACTGATGTTGACTGTTCTCCTTCACCCATTGCAACCAATGCAACTTCAGGATCAAATGATGAACCAGAATCACTAGGTACAGCTTCCATTTGCTGTAACGTAGAAGGGAAATGTTGATTTGAAGCATTAACAGAGTCGGGTTCACCTTCACCCATTGCAGCCAAGGCAATTTCTGGATCAAATGATGATACTGCATTACTTGTGATGTCACTAGGTAATCGCAGAGAACGAAACTGACCGAGCCTATCCATCAGATCTTGCGAAGAAACAATGGATGGCTTTGAAATATTGGTGGAGGATGCTGACACGGTGCTCATGGGCACTGCCTCTGAAAAGTCTACCAAATTGCTCCCACCAGTGAGATTCTTCAGTCTCTCGTTTACAATGTCATCTACAGTCTGATAATCCTGTGTTTGCTGCTCACAGTTTGGAAACTCAGATGGATGGTCTGACTGCTGCAATCTTGTGCTTGAATCGATAATGTGTCCAGCACTCCCAGAAGCAGGCTTTGCACACGTGTCACTGCTCTTACCTGACAGCAAGAAAACTTCACTTTTTGTCACTTCGGCTATCGCTTTGGAACCATCATCCCCTGACGTCCGAGCAGGGGCAAGTGACTGGTCCCTTTTAGATCCCTGACCTACAGCTGATTTGGCAACTAATGTGAGAGCTGAAAGAACTTCTGGGCAATCAGTATCTTTGTTCTTTGGAACGTGGTCATCATCTCTACCACTGTTCACACCACTTTCCTCCGTCATATCACGATTTGCAGTCACACTTCCAGTTTCTCTACCTTCATTTTCTACCTCTTCATCATTCTGTATGTCCATTCTCATCCGTTTAACTGCTTGCTCATCTGGAGGTAATCTGGCTCCAGTGAAGTGCTGCAACTTATGATTATCCACAAGATATGTCCCACTGGCCACTCCAAGGGTTGTACATAGGACTTTGTCCTGAAGCTGGAGACAGAGACATCAATCAGTTCTTAGAATCTATTATTTAATATTAATCTTACATGAATTCTACAAAGTTCATCAAAACCATTCAACAAAATATGGAAATCTGAAAATGTAAAGAGAAATTTACCTCTGTACTTAAGCATCAGGGTGCATGCGACAACGTAGTTGGTTAAGGCATTATACTACAAGCCAGAAAGTCACAGGTTCGATTCCCAATGAGGTCACTGAATTTTTTCAATTTACCCAATCCTTCCAGCAGCAATATAGCCCTGGGGTTCACTCAGTCTCTAACAGAAATAAGTACAAGGAAGATTCCTGTGGGGTAAAGGGTGGCTGGCGCATAAAGCTGACAAACTTAAGCCATCTGTAAGCCAAGTGTCTAGAAGATGTGGGGGCCTGACCTCTTACACCCCCATGGGCCTTCACAGCCTGTTACAGGGACAGCTTTACCTTTACCTTTTTAATTAGCATCACGCCATGAACACGTATCTCCGAAAATTTTCACATGCTGCAAACCTGGTACTAACACCAAACGGCACAGAATATGATATGCTTTTCTCTTAAAATGTCAATGTTTTGTCAAAGCTTACAAGAACATAACATTCAGACGATTCTGCCAGATTTACCTGCAATTGCTGTTCTTTGCTGTCAGCCTTAACATCCTGAGGCTTGAGGATCTCACTAGCAACAGCTCGCACTTTCTCCAGCAGTGCTTGTAGCTCATCACACAAAGTGACAACGTAGCTCTCCTCAGCTCTCACAGCTTCCACTCGAAGCAACAACAAGTCCCAGAGTGACAGAACACCTGCCACAGCAGGGCCTGCAACCTCTGCCAGTTCATTTGCCTCACATGTCGCCAATACCTGAACATGTCAACAAGTTTCATATTAAATGTCACTTTGTACTTGCTTTCATACTTCAGACATGAATTATCCACCTTTAGTTCACAAATGTTACATCTCAGGGCCATTTTCATAACAAAATCTCACTTAACCTTCTGAAACATAAATTACCATACACTTCTTCAGCCTTTATGGAAACATGCCTTCTAAAACTATGAATCTTCTGAAGAAAGCAGTCTTCTGGGATTTGGCGCCGTGTATATGTGGTGTTAACCGACGTTTCGGAGGATCGTATCGCCTCCATCTTCAGGGTAGAAGAAAAAGTGTAAGAATTCTGCAAGCGACAAGACCGAGTCTGCTACTACCGTTCTCACGGTCTTGTCGCTTGCAGAATTCTTAACTTTTTCTTCTACCCTGAAGATGGAGGCGATACGATCCTCCGAAACGTCGGTTAACACCACATATACACGGCGCCAAATCCCAGAAGACTGCTTTCTTCATAGTCACCGCCGTGAAAGCCTCAAATCTTACATATGAATCTTCTGTTAGACAACATAAAATCCAAGAAGAAAGAATAATGTTGAAAACATTTATCACTCTAATAAATATCTAGCAATTTATACTTGAGATGAATGTAGATGTACATGTAAACTATCCATTATTGCCCAGTTCTAGGTGAATTAGAATGGAATGACAAATGTTTGTAAAAATCGCTAATGTCAAATTTCATGAAAATCTGTTCAGCAATTGTGTTATGTACAAAACTAACAGGCACATTTTTGCAACTGTTCACTGTAAACTTGACAAAAATCACTCCTCTGAATAGAAATGTCCAGAGGATATTACTTCTTGTTAACAGAAAAATGTGCAAGCTTTCTTTATTGGTCTATAATATTAAAAACCCACTCATCCAGAAGTTAAAAAATTCCATACACCTGCTACAGGACCTTACTGAAGGCCACTTCAATCCGACATGCCTAATCACGGATCAGTTCTCTAAAATGTATTGTCACGTGTTGGGTATGTCACGTGACAAATAACTTTACATGGGTCTCGGATTTAGCGAATCTTTATTGGACACTCACTCTTACACACCTTACAATTATTACCACTTGCAGTACCACAACTACTGCTTCTACTTCAATGTGACGTCTCAACTATCCTTGGCCGTGGTTGGATCTCGACTGTCTCTGGTGGCAGCTATCCCAAGATTGTCTCATTCTCAATACTCCAATATTCTATGCTCAGTACTCAATGCTCTGTACGTGTCGTAAGCTCTGCTTATATAGGGGTTATGTGGACCGGATACCAGACATAATTTCTTGCGGTTCCATTACTGCTGTTCAGGCAGTCCGTTGTTACGGGAACGTTTCTTATAGATTACACCAGTAATGTGTCTCGTCTCATCCGTTGTTACTCAACAACAATTCGTTGCTATGATTTGTTGCTGCGGGAACTCCACAATTACCACGTATTTGTTGTCGTGGAAGTGTCCGTTCCGATTGTAGCAGTTGTCGCGGTGATGGACGTAAGGTAACATGTTACAGTGTTCTAATATTATCCTCTCAGCCTCATATTGTTTTATTTCAGCACTAAAACTTCTCTCAGCAATTTGCATTTCAAACAGTAATTACTCCTGAATAATGATAATGGGCTCTATGTTTGTGTTAGGAAAATATGTGATATCTGTAGTCAGTGCAGTGTGATGACTGCCTCCTCTGGTCAAGCTTACCACTGTTGGTCTGTGACACTGAAGCACACAGGAAAAACTAAGCCATGGCTACTCCAAACTATACACTTCAGAGTATGTGACATGCACAGTATAGCAGCATGTGAGATGCTACTCGGACATGAATGCAACAATTTCAGTGCAACAGAAGAGCAGAGTTTTCTACATGGTCCACGCTAAGACATTATAAGTAGGACAAGTAAACGAGGACTGAGTCAGTCAGTCAGTCAGTCAGTCAGTCAGTGAAGAATTGGTTCATGAGTTAGGCGAATTCTACTGTGGTTCAGTCATTGTGAGCTGTTGCTCTGAGAAGCTAGGGACATTTTTGGAACCCAGAGGAAGAGGAACATCCATTACTGGAAGCCGCTACCAAGGAACGGAAGGGAAGATGTGACTGTGGACACTACTGTGTGTTTAACAGTGACCTGTAAAGTGTAGTCACGTGCTGTATCAAAGCGTCCAATAATACCCATCATCAATCCAGAACTCATCTACAGTCACTACATACAAGTGACAATACATTAAAATAGTTTATATTACCTTGCATAAAGTAATTACCATTTGTAATGCAACTATAATACCATATCTCAACACAGTTCAAGCATCCTCTTTTCTTTTCGCAAAAATTAAGAAATATATAACAATATATTGTGACATGTCTAACAGTTGCTGGGCAACGGGAGGTGGAACGAGTTACGATGAAGACAGACCCATGATAAACAGTCGGTTGCCAAGTTACGCAACAGTAAGGAAAGCGGTGTTTCTCCAAGCGAAGCCAAAGCACGCTGGTTGCTACGCAGCAATAAACAACTCTTGGCAGCTTTGCCCAGCAACGCCTGTAAACATGACGATTATGCAACAGGGAAGCAAATTGCAATTTCCGCTGTCTGGCTGAAGGTTTATAAGAGAACTGGAATGCCTAAGCAGTCAGTTGAATTGTAGCAGTCACCGAGTTCAGTTGTAGCGAGTGAATCGTGAACGTGAAGAATACCGGAACATGTGATCAGAGGTGATAGTGTGAGAAGGTATTGGGCGTATGTAATACAGTGACACTGGTATAGCTCCCGTATTGTACTGGGAATAAGTGAAGACTAACCTTTAATAGATGGGCCATTTAAATTCCAGTAATGGCAGCAGGCCGGAGTTAATTTAAATGCCCACCATTGTGGAGTATTAAAAATTGTAAGCATGTCACTGAAAATGTTGTGATTTCTACAATTTTTGTGATAAACGAATGAAATAAACGCTGCTTTTATCTAGAAAGAATATAGAATCAGATATTGTAATTTACAGATTTTAAAATCTGTAAAAATTGTTACACTGATTCCAAAAAGAAATCTTTTCCCAATTTCGAGCATCTGTCCACAAATATGCATACATTTTCTGCACAAAACTTTTCTGCAGTATAAATGCATGGTGCTGACAACGTGTCTTACTATGTCTTATCTGGCAAAAGGGGTGGAAGTTTATGTTTGTATTGCACATTCTCCAGTCACGTCAGAACCTTTCTCTATGCACAAGTGTGGTTGAAGTCTTATCGTACTTTGTCCTTCAGAAACTGTTACACTGTATATCTCAGACTAGCCACACAGAGGTACTGTTCTCGGAATAGCCCCACATTGTCAGAACGTTCAAGCCTAGTGCATTGTGTTCGTAACGCTTATAAAACATCGCAATTTCAACCTCACCCTCAACGGTTCATGGGTCAACCTCCTGCTGTGTCATCAGCGATATCTCGATTAGAGGAGGCCACTTGACATCACTGGCTGACTTCCTCTAATACAAGACTGAGATGTCGTGTGTGTTCTTCGCGTGGGAGTTACATCCGGACAAAGTGCATGAATTGCGACGTTGGACTCTGCATTTCTGGATGTTTCCAACAGTACCACATGAAGGCAACATTCAGTCAGATGATGCAAGAGGGAAGACTGTCTATTTATAAAGCTGGTGCCCAAAAATAATGTAAGTAGAACAAGAATTTCTGTCTTAAAATTATTTTAAAACACTGTGCGCATACATGGACTGCGCATACCCATACGGTGTCGCACAGCCACTCGGCTACACTTTAAAGGTCTCCATACGGTGTCGCTAGGCTCTTAAAGGCTATTGAAGATAGAGTGAACAGATTATTGTGTAGGGTTTAGAAATTGTGTAAACCCGCAACTGTGTTATAATTAATTGTAGTTACGATTCGTAGGTTGTTAAATAAACCAATTAACTATCTGAACCGTGTCTTCAGTAGACAAAACATGTTACAATATTTTCACGCATCCCATTGTTATGCATGAAAGAATAACGTCAACAAAGAATTCTGTCATCAATGTCTGAAAGGGATAACAGTGTATATAAAATCTGTGCATGAGGGTGGAGCAGGAAGGCAGTGTTAAAGCATACTTCAGCAAGAATCACTTTCTGGCTTTTATTACATGTAATATGACTTGCAGTATAACCTTGAAGCCAAGCAAATAAGTGTGATGGGCAAGATACTGTGCCACACCAACAAGGCATGGGTATGACATTACATTAACGAGATCGAAGCTTAAAAAAACTTGTACACAGATGTGTTGATTGATGATTTTATCCAAACACATACATGTCTGAACTCCATCAGACTCTGTCCTACTTTTGTCTCTTTAAACTTTACTGTCCCAGAACTGGGGATTTCAAATCTTCTGGTACTGTGAGTTGGTGACCTAATTTTAACTCCAGGGGGTAAAGATTTATAAAATAGGAACAGAGATTATCTCCTGGTACTACAAGGCTGATACCATGTTTTTTCTCTGCAGTTATGGTATCAGTACTGAAAAAATGTAATGTTCCTCCATATATACTAAGTTCTTGGAATCGTGGAATAATGCAGCACATGGCCAGGAAAGTAGAGTACAACATGCCAATACTTTATAAGAACAGAAATGTGCAGCACATATAATATGCAAATTTCAACCACTGGCAACTGTCATGCCCCTCTGAAGGGGGCCACAGCTATTTTCTTAGATATGATTACTGTAGTGATACCATGTTGCATACACTGTTTCAACTGATGGCTATGTCACTGACGATTTATCATTACACAAATACAATGTGAAGTGCTGTCAGCACAAAACATGCATGAAGATTCCTTCTGGAGCTGGACTAACCACTTTCTGGCCTGCAAAACCAAGGGATGGGACTTCTTATTGTTTTCAGAACAGAACTAGATCACTGCAAACATTCTATTCTATAACAGGGCAACAAGATGTAATATCATAAAAGATGACATTGATATACAGGGAATAATTTTACTTTGTGGGCCAGGTCCACAGCTCTGCACTTCACAGTGGCTGGTGCTAGACTTGCTGTGAGGTGCATACTAATTTTGTCCTTGAATCAGCATGCCTGACGGTCAATAATGTTTGGAATGAAGGGAGGCAATTAACTTGTGGACCACTTGACAGTATTATGTTACATGGGGAGAAGTGCAATTCATGCATGGGAGTTTTATGATCTGTCAGCAGTAGGCAGCAGTTATCAGCTCCACTAGCTATTTGTTCTCAGTTACAGTTAGTGAGCAATGTAGAACTTCATGGTGCAGTATACTTTAGAGAAATGTGTATTTCTGCATGACACCTATGTGAAATATGGATCTGCCATAAAGTTTCGGAAAAAATTTCATGATGAAAAGAATTCCCAGCTAACAAACAATTCATAATTTGGTGAATAAACTTAGAACAGGACTCTTAACAGACAAGAAACAAAAACCTATGTGTTGAGTGCTGAGTGAGAAGTCAGAAAATCATTGAAAGGTCTAGTCAAGAGCAGCAACACAACTGCTGAAGTCATCCAGTGAAAGTTGGTGTGTGGTGTGCTGTAAGTGCAAAATGATTGTTTTACCCGTTTTTTTTAATAAAACAATTAACTGTGAAAAAATCTACAAGTAAAGAGAACAGCATTTTCAACACCTCCTGTGATCTTTGAATTGTAACTATTTCATTCTGAACATAAATGGCCATCAGACATTATGATTCATCAGCAAAATTTGTATGTGCCTCACAGCCAGCAGCACACAGACTGCTGTGAAACGCAGAGCTGTGAACCCAGTCCACAGAGTGAAAATATTCCTTGTATAACCATAGAGATGTCAGAGATTATTACACCATTCTTTCATGTAAATACCGCAGCTTGCTTGGCCCTTTAAGTATTCCAGTACAAGAAACAAATGTGAAGCCATATTTTTTATAATACAGGATATAAAATCTAACAAACATAGTAACTACAAAATTATACTACATGGAAAAATGTCAAACCTCACGCAGTTTGCCTTTCCGCTTTTGGGAACGAGCTTCAGGTGTTGTATATGCCCAAGGACCTCTTCTCTTCCCACGACGTCTACCAGTTCCTGTGCAAACTAAACCGTTCAGACCTGTGCTTTTGACAGCCATGCCAACCTTTGCTGTGTCACTGGGCTCTGCAAACAGCAAGAAATAAATTACACTGTAATTATGATGGACACTGTTCATTGTCTCATGTGCATCTACCATGCAGATGTCACAGATTGCTTTATTTTTGCATTCAGATAACTGGCTGCCAATGCACCAACAGATCTCCATTTTCTTTTATTTTTATTTTTGATATCAATGAAAGTGTTATGGAATTTGAAACCTTTTAAATCCCAATTTTGCATGCTAACCACTAAGCTACCGAGTCATCCTGATGGTCTTCTGTATGCAAGTTACCATATGTACTAGCACAATATGCATCTATACTTCCTCAGACATGAAACTGCAGGGGGGAGGGGGGGCTGAACTTTTAGTCAAAATGTTTAATTAAATATGTATGATTGTAAGCAATTAATCCCATAATTGGCACCTTTGCATACTCCCCCCCCCAAGTTCATACATTAATCAGTTTGAACAGACACACATCTAGGCTTTCAAATTAATAAACACAAGCAACATGCATTTACACTTGATCAGTTCATGAAGTATGGGCAGAGGGACATGTGAACATCTGCATTCATGTAGCCAGACATAGACTGTTGGAGCAAAAGGAAAAGTGGGGAAAAAGCCAGTGGCATGCAATGTACAAAAACTTGCAATCAACAACACCAATACACTTTCTGCTGGTGGCACATGCAGTAGACATTATCAGTCCATGGAAATGCCACTGTACAGTCAAAATAAACACTGGAGTCTCAGTCACTTCATAGATCTCATATCTGGTTGGCGACATGTAGCTATAAATGTAGGTCAATTCTCCAATCTATGTTAAACGCACATGGGGGGAGGGAGTCACTTCACTGAACATGATGGATAGGCAGAGTGACAAGTTTGTTTGAAAGAACTTCATCAAATGAAAATGCATGAGCTGCAGCGATTCTACATTTCACACCAAATGCATCTATAATAAAACTGCAGGAACTTACAGCTTTGTAAATTAATTAATACACATATGAGAAATAATAATAATAATATACAAGGAACACAACACTCAACGCGTAAGAAACATCCAACCATAAGCCTACACAACCTCAAGTTGACGCTTCCCATCATCGGGACAACTCAACAAGAAGGAGCCGAACATTTTACTTTAAATGTTTTAAACGTTTAAATATTTTAACATTGACGGCTCAATTTGAGGGCAATTTTCAGATGGACTGCAAGAATTGTACGTGCATTCAATGCTACTAGAAAGTGTTGTGCTTTTACACTTCGACATCTGTAACAGCGTCCACACAGTTTACATACTGTGTACGTTAAGCAGCGCCAGTGTTTTCATGTGTTTGTAATGCGTGCCTCTGATGATGGTTTCTCTTGAACCGAAACATGTGAGGCAAGTGAGATAAATAAGTGAACTAAAAACATTGTTACACTCGACGGATTTTTCATTGACAATTTGTGATATACAAGGAAGTTGTGGGAAGAACTAATCGCCTACCTTCCTTGATATAACATGGATGGCATAGCAAATGATGTGTCCAACAATTTTATTGTTGTATCTGTTGCTGCGGTAATGTTTTTACTCAGCTGTTGCCTAGCAACAATAATGGGATACACATACAGACACACAGACTGTTGGGGGGGGGGTTATGAAGTACACCATTGAGATGGGCTCCGGTGACATGATACACATAATCATAAAGATTGGTTCAGCCATTCAGGAGTTGATTACAGACACACAGGCATATGGACAGCATGGTGATCATTTAAACTGGTTTTCATTTTTTCAAATAGGGAAAAGAGGCAAAAAAAAACCAATAATGCATAAACTAAATAATTTGGGGTTAAATCCATCACATTGTTCTTGAATTAGTCCTAACAAATATCCAGAGCTGAACCATGAATTTGTCACATTTTATATAACATGAATTTGTCTTTGTATATGTGCATGCATGTCCACATTCACTGATAGTGATAAAGTTTTTGATGGGTACTGCTTGTACATAGGAGAGTCAGAAAATAGGACAAAAATGGAATAGGAAGCAATAGGTTTCCTATGTGTACTACTAGGTAGCAGCACAGTCCAGCTTGATGACAGTCTAGGTAGCAGATGCACACAAGCATGGTCAGAGACTGGTTTCAGTAGTCAAAATGGCGAACATGCTTAAGGACTGTACAACAGAAGGGCAGTGTTCTCTTGTGCGTTTTTTGTGGGAAAAAGGACTCAATGCAAAGGATATTCATAAAGAAATATTTTCTGTTACAGTGGAAAGTGTTTGTCGCATAAAACGGTTCACAATTGTGTCAAGAAATTCTATCAAGGACGTTCAAAAGTCACAGATGATGCCCGACCAGGTCGCCCTGTTGATATTGTGGCAGAAGCAACTCAGCAGTGGGTGGAAGTGTTGATTCGAGCTGACAGGAGGATAATGATAGTGTAACAACTGCATTAGGGCATTCCCATGGTTTAGCATACAGCATAATGCATGTTTATTTGAAGTTTCAGAAGGTGTGCACACAGTGGGTACCCAGGGAACTGAAGGACCGAGAAAAAATTAACCCAATGGGTCTGTCTTTGCAACGTCTCTTGCGGTATGCACATGAAGAGAAGATATGCTTAACAGGACTGTTACTGGGGACAAAACATGGGTGCTACCAACCCAAATCAAAGCAAACATTTGGCTGATGATGAAGAGGTAGAAATGGAGATGCAGAAGTGGCTGAGACAACAGTCAAAAGACTTCTATGAAGTGGGTTTCGATGCACTGACACATTGGCAATGCAATGCGACAAGTGCGAAGGACATGTTGAGAAATAAATGTTTTTTCCAGGTTCGAATATCACGTTTTCACAAACATTAAAGAATCCTATTTCCCTTACTTGTTGATCAGAGTGATTGTGCAGTCCTAGGCATGAACCATCTGTGCCCGCTGAAAGACTGGGGTCGTGGGTTCAAATCCCACTCAAGGCATGAATGTCTGTGTGCATTCATTCTGTGTTTAGGTAGCGGCCTTGCAATGGGCTGATCCCCTGTCCAAGGAGTCCTACTGACTGTGTATAGGATTAAGAAACTGAAAAAGTGGCTAAGTTCCAAAGGGCTGTAAAGCCATAGAGACAGAGAGAATTTCCCTTACCTGAATTGGTAGGTGTCTGCTCCTCCTCATTGTTGTCATTGTTGTTACTACTGTTGCCAGTTCGATTTGGCATTTGCAGTTGCTCAGCATTTCCATGGTCTGGATACATTTCAAAGTGCCGAGACATTCGGCTATATCCAAGGTATATCTTCTGACATGTTGGACAACGGAAATGTGACGAGATCTTGCGCTTCGGTACTGCTAATCCTGTGTGATATAAGCATGATGAAATACAGCACAGTATTCAGAATTAACTGGTTTTTCAAACTCTGTCCATCATCTGGTATTCTAGAAAACACATTTCGGAAACTAGATCTATTTCGGTCTTCAGGTGAAGAGGAAGATACCTACTCTGTTGGGTCCCTCAGAAAGAGCTAACCTCAGTTAGAATCTACAGCAGAGTATGTACTACAATCATAGGAATATGCACCTGAAGAGTTTGCAGTCAGCTTCAAGTTCAAAATTTATTTCTTTTGATAGTCAACATTTCCTCAGTATTAATTCAATTTTTGCCACTGCACAGCAAAATTCAAATATCAAGTGTATTAAAAAAAAAAAGTAAGTTGGTACATAGTACAAATGCAATCCATCATTCATTTGATATGGAATTCCTACTATTGCCATCACATTTCCTACAAACAGTACAGGCTAAAAATAAGTATTCATAAAATTTTCTGTTAACAGATATGCCTGTGTTGAATTTGATGTTCTCACAGTAATAGTTATGAAGAGTTCTGTCTTCTGGGATATAATGGTGTGGAGTACAGCGAAGTTCCAGAAGACAGAAGTCTTCCAGTTATACAGGGTGGGGCGCAGGAACTTCCTTTTTGTGAAGACGCATTGTGAAGGGAGGGGAGGTCGCAGGAAAGTGGGGATAGGCTCAGCAAACGCAGCAGTCGCGGAAGTTTCTGTCTAACACCCCTCAGTAGGAAACATGAGGTGGACGAGTGAGCAGCGTGCGTTTGCTGTCGAAGCCTATTTTTCGAACAACCATTCCTATGTGGTGGTGCAGCGTGCGTTCCGTACTCACTTCAGAATTAAACCCAGAGGTCCGGTTCCCGGCCGGAAATCGATTGTTTTGTGGGTAGAGAACTTTAGGATAACCGGGAGTGTGGTGAAAAAATCATCAGGATGACAACGGACCATTACAATGTCAGAAAATGTGGAGGCAGTTCGACA
Organism: Cryptotermes secundus; assembly: GCF_002891405.2. Taxonomy (NCBI): domain Eukaryota; kingdom Metazoa; phylum Arthropoda; class Insecta; order Blattodea; family Kalotermitidae; genus Cryptotermes; species Cryptotermes secundus. The sequence continues at coordinate 30,965 of NW_019740657.1, forward strand.
GTCGATTTTGAGATCTCCAAGAAGCTCCGCTGGCAAACATGCAGTCGCCCTAGACATATCCAATCGTTCAATGCACCAAATTCTTCACGAATATCTTCATTTCCATCCCTATAAGATGGTTGTTGTGCAAGAATTGTCACCACGTGATTTCCAGAACCGAATAACAGTGTGTGAAACATTACTGGAAACTTTATCCCCTGACGCACTTGTTTTCTTTAGTGATGAGGCACATTTTCACCTATCCGGATATGTCAACAAGCAGAATATGCGCTATTGGAGTGGTAACAATCCCACAAGAGCTCCATGAGGCCACTTCACAGTGTGCACTGTCGAGAGTGGGAGTTATTGGCCCTTATTTTTTGAAGAAGACAATCATGCAGTTACTGTCAATTCACAGCGGTATGTGGACGATTAAAAGCTTTTTTGAACCAGCTCTTGAAGAAATGCATCTAGGAAATGTCTGGTTCCAACAGGATGGTGCCACGGCCCACACAGCCTGAGCTTCGATGACAGTTTTGAGGGCAAGGTTCCCCAGACGGCTCATCTCACTTCAAGGTGACATCCCGTGGGCAGCACACTCATCTGATCTAATGCCCTGCAATTTTCTTTATGGGGATACCTCAAGGCAGAGGTTTTTAAACATCGCCCCACAAACCCGCTTCAACTGAACAATGTTATTTGGCAGGAAGTAGCCCAAATTCTGGTGCACATGTTGGAATGTGCAGAGGGGAACTTCAGAAAACGGTTGCATCAGTGCATAGAGAACGGTGGCCACCACCTTCAAGATATTTTGTTTAAAATTACATGATTTAAAACACCAGCATCCCAAGAGAGAGTGAATGAACAAGAGAGAAAGTGAAGCATGAATGTGATACAACTGGACCTTCTGGCAAGTTAACAGGAAACTGCTTGAGACAACCTGGTCTTAAGAGGGGAGCAGTTGTAACGGAAGAAGAATAGTCGCTGCAGAGGAGTAGCCGAAACAACAGGAGACACAGCAAGCACAGCAACAGGATGAAAAAGGAACAGGGATGTACCGTTAGGCTGTTCGGGACGAACAACCTTTAGAAGGGAGCAGTGTGACGTGAATGGCATAGCAGGAGGTGGGGGTCGCGTGAACTCTGTGACCTCGCGAGTGACGTCACACACCCCCACTCCATCCATCAGTGTGCAACGCTCAGTAAACACCCCCTCCCCCCGTGGTGACATGTAAGAGGAGTGGCTGAGCCAGGCAACCAATGCCGTGGTGACATAACATGGGATGTCACAGTTGCTACATAGCCGTAAACCAACTCCCAACACTGTTGCTAGGCTATCGGCAAACATGTCGTCAGACAACAGCGGTACCTATCACGTAACTGTTTTCTGTCTTGTCCGTGCCGAGGCTAAATAAGAAGCAGCGAACACTATTCACAGTTAGTTACGAGTTAGCCAGGGAGTCAGTCAACCAGTCAGTTGTAGTCTAGCATCTGCAGACCAAGTAATTGTAATACTGCAGATAGCAGTAATTGCGAAACTGTAAATGATGCGATTGTAAGAGTGAGTGTGAAATAAAATTCGCTATATCCAAATACGGCGTGAAGTTATTTGTCGCGTTATACACCCAACACATGACAGTATGTATAAATTTTGTCTATCAGCAATAATTTTTCTTTTATTCGCCTTCAAAAAAAGGAAGTTTCTGCGCCCCACCCTGTACCTGCTGAATGAAGTGGGCTCATTCACTGGAATATTCTAATAACAGTTGTTGTTGTATGATTACGGTGTCCGCCGTGAGGCAACAGCTAAGTCCATGCTGAGGATATATAGTGAGAGTCAGTGAGCCAAACTGTGCAGGCAACAAGTAGGAATCATACAAAATCATGAGAATAACTATGTTTGCAGCATAGGACAAGGCAAAGCCAGACACAGAGAATATAAGAGGCTTAACTTGGCAGTTGTCAAACTTATTACCATTCAAATGCCTAAGCTGCTGTTTCAGCATAAGATAAATAAGATATGCATGATCTGCTCTGCAAAGCTTGGACTGACAGAGGACTAGGAACAATTCTCAATATACAATAAGTGCAGTATGCACACCTGATAAAAGCCAAGCATATTTACAAGGTGCTATTGGAAAGTTTCCAGACTAGGTCAAAAAAGAAATCCTGGCTTAACTTACTCAATTCTAGCTACCATCTCCTTTAAAATAGTATACAGCGATCCCATCATTTTTTCCACGCTTCAAAAGAAGTCATTTTCCTTAATGCTGTCGAGTACCTCTTGTGATTCCCTTTGGATATCAGACAGTTTCAAAATGTCGTCCCTTCAGTTTCATTTTCAACTTGGGAAAAAAGCGAAATAACAGGGGACTAAGTATGGTGAGTAGGGAGGATAGGGAACAATAACCATGTTGCTGTTAGTCACAAACTCTGTGGTTTTCAGTGATATGTGGGCAGGCGTGTTGTCATGATGGAGCCAGTTGTGGATGCACAAAAGTTCCGGTCTTTTTCATCGCACATTTTCTCTCAAGTGTCTCAAAACATCACAATAAAAGTCAGAGTTTACCGCAGTGTTAGGAGGAACAAATTCCCCTTCACGTCGAAAAAACAATGAGCACACTCTTTACTGAACTCCAGACCTACTGCATCTTTTTTTCTCTTGGTGACTGTGGGCTCTTCCACTGTGATGACTGTTGCTTGGTTTCTGGATCATAACTGTAAATCTAACTTTTGTTATCCATTATGATCCTAGAGATAAAAGTTGGGTTCCTATTAGCCTTTTCTCATAGCTCAAGACACACGTTTATGCACCGCTGCCTTTGATCACTTGTCAAGAGTTGGGGAACAAACTTCGCAGCACGTTCAAATTTTCTGTTAAGCTCTCCTGGCAAACTCCATAACTGATCCCAATGGTTTCTGTGAGTCCACAGATTCTTCAGTAACAGTCTTCTTGGATGAGTTCTCGAATTTTTTCAACATTTTCTGTCATTTTGCTGGTGCTTGGTCACCATGAATGTTCATCTTCAACTGACGCTCAACTGGCCTTGAAACATGAATTCCATTCAAAAACCACTGTCCAGCTTAAAGAATGTTCTCCAAAAGCCTCATGAAGCATATCAAGAGTTTCGGTATTGGATTTACTGAGCTTCACATAGAACTTGACGAAGACACGTTGCTCACTTTTACTATTCATTGCAGACAAAAGGGAAAAAAAAGTTCAAAAGCACTCTGTAAAATCAGTGTGTGTTCACAGTGTGGTGCCACGTGGCAGACTGGTGTGACTTTGGCCTCCCTTCTCATCTTCTTTCACTCATGCAGTTACTACAACAACAACAGTCCAGGAACTTTCTGACAGCCCCTCATATATGAGACAAACCCATCCTCTTGTTGTCAGAGAAGATGTTATGCAAGGACTATGACCATAAGGGTTCAGCTGCCAAAAAAATAATCTGGTCATAAGCCACAAGAGGCTTGGTGCCAACATGACCTGACTGGCAGTATGCTAGTCGTAAAGTAACCGACTGAATAGTAGTCAGTTATGGCTTGGAAGTCGTGAGCCACTAGGGAGAATTAAAAGTCGACACTTATAGCAATCAGTTAAGTGCAAGACAATCACCAGCCAATGACATGAGCATCAGGGAACACTGTTGGGATCCATTACTAAGCAATGACTAGTGAAGACTATAACAAACTAAGACTTGGCATGTGCCATGGTGAGAAGCAGAGTGTGTGAATCAGTGACAGCATTATAATCCTTGACAGTTAAGAGTTATAAAGTATCGAATAAATCAAATTAATCAATCAGTTTAATCCCATTTCTGACACCAGCATCACATATTAGTGACCAAGACATGGGGTTTGGATTTGTAATTGGATTTATTGGGCACTTATAAATAGTAACTACAAGTAGTCACAACATTCTCACTAATTCATGCACTCTACTTCTCACTGTAGCACACATTAGGTTGTTGCCTGGTAAGAGCTCCCAACAACAGATACTCCTCTGCTTCTGTCCATTAACTCTGTATGTGTTACATAAATACGGCACAGACTGCATGATAACCACTGTCACCATGGTTTTTCTGTTGTCGTGTGCTTTTTCTCAAACAGTCCCTTGATTGTTGTCAATGTGTTGGATAGCTAACGTCTAGCGATGGCTAGCTTGTTTATCAAGCCATTATCATGCAACTGGAAATGTTTTAAGTGGTCATGTCACAATATTTTACCATCTAGCCATGCTGTATGTTGGAGCAATGGTAACATTTGACATGCAGTACAGTTGTCACCTTCATTGTGGATGAGGTGGAAGTGGACACACTTACTTACTTACTTACTCATGGAGCTGAGCTCTTCTGGAGCCGCCGCCAATTCTGCAGCTACTCAAGGATTTCCCAGCATTTTATGGAACCCCAAGGTTCATTACCGTGTTCACAAGCGCCCTCCACTGGTCCCTATCCTGAGCCAGATCTATCCAATCCATACCATCCCATTCTTTCTCTCTAAGATCCATTCTAATATTGTCCACCCACCTACACCCTGGTCTTCCCTGTGGTCTCTTTCCTTCTGGCTTCCCCACCAATATCCTATATGCATTCCTCGTCTCCCCCATTTGTGCTACATAACCTGCCCACCTCATCCTCCTTGACTTGATCATTCTGATTATACTTGGAGAAGAGTACAAGTTATGACGCTCCTAATTATGCAGTTTTCTCCAATCTCCTGTCACTTCCTCCATTCGTGCTACATGACCTGCCCACCTCATCTTCCTTGACTTGATCATTCTAATTATACTTGGAGAAGAGTACAAGTTATGAAGCTCCTCATTATGCAGTTTTCTCCAACCTCCCGTCACTTCATCTCTCTTTGGTCCAAATATTCTCCTCAACACCCTCAGTCTATGTACCTCCCTTAATGTCAGAGACCAAGTTTCACACCCATACAGAACCACAGGCAAAATTATAGTTTTGTATATTCTAATTTTTATGTTTCTGGACAACAGATGAGAAGACAAAAGGTTCTGGACTGAACGATAGCAAGCATTACCCGAGTTCAATCGCCTCTTAATTTCCTCCTCAATCAGGTTTCAATCTGTTATCGTTGTGCCACATTTTCAAAACATCTGTTTCCTATCTTTATGTCATGATTCTGCCCTGCATTTTGGTGACAAGACAGTAACATATACTTAGTTTTCTCTGTGTTTATTTCTAGACCAGGCATGTCAAACTCAACTTGTACAGAGGGCCACCTCAGCCCTATAAATAATAGTCCAGGGCCGCACTTCAAAATAGAAATATTCACTAGATTTTGGTACAAGGAAATTTAATTCTATTTATTATTTAGGAATAATTTCAATATTATTACCTAAAGTCACATATTTTAGTTTTAAAAAGCAAGACAATGCCATTTTGACAAGTATCAAACAGCTTTTCATTATGTAACAAGAGAGCTTACACAAGAAATTATGTTAGAAATAGCAAAACATTGAATTTCCTGCAGCCTGCTAATTTATGTCTGTGTAAGACTTCTTGTCTTCTGGTCTGTTGCAAAACTGTCTTTACAAAAAATATTTCTACTAAAATTTTAATATTGATTTTAATATCAATTAGCTCTAAAAGGTGACGGGCCGCACTTTGTGGCTATGGGGGCCGCATGTTTGACACGGCTGTTCTAGAACAACCTCTTTACTTGTGTCAATTAAAGTTTGTGTGTTTTTCTTTATGGTATCTACATTATCCCCCAGTAGATTCACATCATCAGCATAGACCAACAGCTGATGTGTCCCGTTTAATTTCAGTTCCACCTGGTTTTTCTGGACCTTCCTAATGGCATATTCTAAAGAAAAGTTGAAAAGCAGTAGCGATAAAGCCTGTCCTTGTTTTAGACCATTCTGGACAGGATAATTATCAGACAAATGTTTACCTACACGGACTTTACTATACGTTTTGTTTAAACACATTTTCATCAACCTTACTAGTTTCATGGGTATCACAAACTCTATTAGAATATTGTACAATACTTCCCTCCTAACTGAATCATCGGTTTTACTGAAGTCTATGAATAGCTGATGTACTGTCTCATCGTACTCCCATTTTTCCTCCAACATCTGACAAATGCAAAAGATCTGATCTGTAGTTGATCTGTTACGTCGAAACCCACATTGATGATCCCCAAAAAAAGAAAAATATTGAACAAAATTTTATATGAAGTTGATAGCAGTGATATCCCCCGATAATTACTACAGTCAGTTTTATCACCCTTCTTGTGAACTGGTACAATAATAGACTCCTTCCACTGATCAGGCAATTTTTCCTTAGGCCAAATAGAAGTAATTAGATTGTGGATCTTAGAACGTAATATTTCGCCTCCTGCTTGAATAAGTTCTGCCGGAATTAGATCACTACCTGGCGATTTATACTGTTCCAATTTTGCAATAGCACTTTCAACATCAAAAGGGCTAGGATCAGGTATTAACGGCTCAGCTGTATGGATTTCTGTCTGCCTAACATCACTAACCCTATGTACATTCAATAACTGAGAGAAGTAGTTCCTTCACCTATTCAAAATGTTGTGAGAATCTGCAAGATTACTATTCTCATCCTTTACTAAGTTACTGTTAGGCTGGTACCCCTCTTAAAGTCATTTATTCCTCTATACATGTCTCTAATGTTCTTGTTCTTACTGTTCATTGCAAGCTCATCAATTTTGTCTTTCAGATATTCCCTCTTTTTGTTCCTGAAATGCCTGCTGGTTTCACGTCTTATATTGTTCAGATTATCCCCATTTAACTTGCCTTGATCCTGTAACCATTGCAATTTGGCCTGCTTTCTTTGATCTAATAATTTTGAGCATCCTTCATCGAACCATGGCTTATGCTTCTTCGGTTCATAATAACCTAGAATCTCTTTGGCAGACATTTTTATATTCTTTCTAATAGTTTTCCAATTTTTGTTAACAGCCACCTCAGTTTCCAAGTTTTCCAAAGCCACAAACCTATCGGAGATTTCAACACGATACTGCTCTTTAGCTTCTACTTCATTTAATTTCTTGAGATTGAACCTCTCCATATGAAGTCTGTGTGTCGTTTGTTTGCTCACTGCCAGTCTTTCCCTAACCTTTGCCACCACCAGGTAGTGGTCAGTATCACAATCTGCTGCCCTGAATGATCGGACATCAAGTATACTTCAGTGCCTTCTCCTATCTATTAAATATGGTCTATTTGATTGTGTATATTCCCATCAGGAGATGTCCAAGTAAATTTATGGATGTTACAATGTGGGAACATTGTACTTTTGACAGTAAGATTTTTTTGATGTGGCAAAGTTTACAACTCTAACTTCATTATCATTACTAATTTCATGCAAACTCTCATTCCCAATTGCTGGTTTGAAAATGTCTTCCCTCCCTACTTTGGCATTGAAATCTCCTAACAAAATTTTCATAGGGTACTTCAGGAATTTATCAAATACATGTTCTAGTTCTTCATAGAATCTATCCTTTATGTCATCAATCTTATCTTCTGTTGGGGCGTGAACATTCATAACAATGATATCACACCAGCGACCTTTCAGTATTATATATGATGTCCTATCACTAATGAATTCTACCCTCTTAACTGCTGATACGATTCTCTTATGTACGAAAAAACCTGTACCTAATTCATGATTTTCTTTCCCTTTTCCATAGAAAAATGTATAGTCTCCTGCTGGTGCGATGCCACCTCCATCCCATCTGACCTCCTGTACTCCCACTAAATCTAACTTATATTTTAAGATTCCTTCTGCCACTCTCCTGAGCGAACCTGCCCTATACAAACTTTGTACATTCCAAGTGCCAAATCTCATATCATTTTCATTAGCTTAGGTCATTTATCCAAAAAATCTGTCCACGTCCGAGGCTTTGTATTCATTTTCGTAACATAATGATTTTTTACAGTGAGGAGTTGTTAGCCCCACGCCCAACCCCCAAGCTGGAGGGCCACCTGTTGTCGGCTGTCCGCGACTGCTTATTCAGTATATTCGCAGCTTTCCTCCAAAACCGGAGAGTGTCTCCTCCATCCGCAACCTGAGGACGCACCACACACACACACACACACACACACACACACTCACACATACACACACACACATATATATATATATATATATATATATACACAGACCTCACAGTAGGAAGAAATATGAGATGTGGAATGGTATACAATGTGAAATGACCATGTGCTTAGGAAGAAGGGTTGAAGGAAAAGAGGTGCAGCTAGACTTTTCCAAGTTTGTGTCTGTCCTCACGGTTCAAACTGTGGGGGTGTCTGACCATTTCATTGGCTTCCCTGATGATGCTAGGACAGCAACTGTGGATGTTAAGCTGCTGCTAATCATTGGCTCTCTAGTCAGGCACAACCTGATGTGTTCAAATATTCTAGTCGAGATGTGACGGCCAGTTTGACCAATTTACCTTTCACCATAGGTGCAGGGGATCTTGCAGGCACTCAGTTTCCTGCGTCTGCGATTGTCTGTCCTGTCCTACATCCACTTCCAATTGAAGATGACTACAGTGATGTATGCCAAAACAGTGCCAACAACTACAACATAAGATTTACCTACATCCTAAAAACTAAAATTACTACATTAGATTAAACTGATGCCAACACATATTTTGGCAAAGATGAAGATAACAGAAGCATAACGAAGTTGAAAACAAATATTGTGTGTGTGGGGGGGGATGCATGGAATACAAGTAATCACAATACACACCTGTAGGGACATGGAAAACATAAAGAATCTTCTGGTCAGGTTGGTCAGTCTCATGGCTGAGACTTTATCCAATAAAAGTGCTCTACCACTGATACTGACCTGGTAACAACTCCTTGCTGTCAGCCTTCTCTGGTGGATCCTCAGCCTCATGCTCACTCATCTGGTAGTCTGAGTATCCTCCATCTGAGTCATCTAGATCAGCATCAGCGAAGTCAAGATGATGTAGCCTCTTATAATCCTTCACCATGTGTCTAGGTGGACGAGACAAACGCCCGGATCTTGTGCGTGCCAACTGCTTTTTTCTCTCACCCTGCAAAAATAGTAGCATTACATTCTGAGATCTATAAACTTCTATACTCTATTTTGAGTAAGGAAGAACTTCCACAGCAGTGGAAGAGATACAAGGTGCAGCAATAAAGAAACCGGATTCATGCTCTAACCCTTTATTGAAAAGAAATCAGACAATCGAAATGTTATCCCCTTCAATGTAGTCCCCTCCCCGATCCCTACACCGCTCCATGCAAATTTTCCACTGTTGGAAGCAGTGCTGCAGGTCATCTTGCGTTATGCTCTTCAAGAGTTGCGTCGCTTTTGCTTTCACTGCATCCACGGATTCGAACCTGGTCCCTTTGAGCGCAGACTTGATTTTCGGGAAGAGAAAAAAGTCGCTCAGTGCTAGGTCCAGAGAATACGGTGGATGTTCCAACACTGGAATGTTGTTTTTTGCCAAATACCTCTTCACAGATAGCACGATGTGTGCTGGCGCGTTGTCGTGATGAAGAACCCATTAGGCATTCTTCCGCATGTCTGGTCTCCTTCGTCGCACACGTTCACGGAGGGTCGTCAAAACATTTTTATAATAAACCTGATTGACAGTCTGACCTTCAGGCACCCAATCAATGTAGATTACCCCCCGGATATCGAAAAAACAATCATCATTGCTTTGAATTTGGATTTGCTCATGCGCGCTTTCTTCTTCCTAGGGGATTTGGGGCTCTTTCAATGCATGGATTGTCGCTTAGTCTCTGGATTATATTGAAGAATCCAAGTTTTGTCACACGTAATTACGTTTTGGAAGAAATCAGGATCATTTTCAATGTTTTCAAGAGTGTCAACACAGCAATTCATTCGATGTTCCTTTTGCTGGGGGGTAAGGATTTTTGGCACCACTTTAGCACACACCTTTTCATGATCAAATCGTCGTGCAAAATCTGTCTAACACTTTCCTTATTGATGTTGGTAAGTTCAGAAATTGCTCGAATGCTCAGTCGACGATCTCTTCGAACAATTCTAGCGACCTTCTCCACATTCTCTGGAGTTTTCGCAGTGGAAGGACGGCCGATTTTGGATCGTTCCAGACGTTTTTCCTACCCTCCATAAACTTCTTGAACCACTCAAAAACTTGCGTGTGAGATAGACACTGATCACCATATACTTCTGTCAACAAATTGTAAGTTTCAGTGGCAGATGTTCCAAGTTTTGTGAGGAATTTGATGTTAACACGTTGTTCTACATTAGCACTCAGCATTATTCCGACGGAGCTCAGACACACGATCCGCTTCTAACAATGGTCATGGCCAGACTAACTGATGCGCGTGAATGAAACTTTGTGTGACGGCAGAGGGAAGTCCACGGGCCAATGCCCTACCCTCTTCTTCGTCATCGACGTGGCCGGAAATGAGTCATAAAAGAAATCCGGTTTCTTTATTGCCGCACCTTGTATACTATTGTAACTGTTCATAAAAACAGCAAAGAAACTTATAACTAAATATGTATAAATTTTGGGGAATCACTGGTGTGAATTCTGGATTCACAGATCAACTACTGACTAGATTTTTATTTTTTTAAGGATTGCATCCTGTTGCATATATACAATGAACATATACAATGCAACAATACTTTATTATTTATTTACTTATATAGCATGCACTACATGTTTCAACCTTAAATGGGCCATCTTCAGGTCCTGCAAGTTTCTCACATACCATTACCGAACTGTAATGCTAATAGACTTGAAAGGATTCTGACGATGGTGAATGCTGTACAGAATTATTAGGCTTATTTTGGACTCTATCCATCGTCTGGTATATATAAGACAAAACAGGCCCAACTGAGTAGGTCTATCCTGCCCCATTCACCTGAGGACGGAGACAGATACAATCTCCAAAACATTGTGGTTTTTTGTCTTGCCTTACCAAGGAAGCTCTGGAAGGGCTTGGAGACTTCAAATTAGGAGGGCAAATTATTCAAACTGTGAAATATGCAGATGACCTTGTGTTAATGGCTAGGGAAGAAACTGTGCTACAGGGTATGACTGATAGACTAATCAAAATTGGAAGGTGCTATGGCATGGAAATGAATGTGGAAAAAACAAAAGTAATGAAAATTTCGAGACAACCAACTCCAGTCACAATAAAGATAGACAAGAAACAACTGAAGAATGTGAAATGTTTTAAATATTTGGGTAGCTTGTTAACAGATGATGGAAGGTGTACTCGTGAAATTAAATCTAGGATTGCCATGGCAAAAGCTGCATTTAGCAAGAAGAAGAATCTTTTTACCAGCAAATTGGACTTAAATTTGAGAAAGAAACTAGTGAAATGCTACATTTGGAGCATGGCTTTGTATGGGGCTGAAACTTGGACATTTAGGGCAGTAGATCAGAAACACCCAGAAAGCTTTGAAATGTGGTGTTGGAGAAGGATGGAGAAGATCAGTTGGACCGATTATGTGAGAAATGAAGAACTGTTATTTAGAGTCAGTGAGCAGAGGAATATCCTACACGAAACATGAAAAC
>NW_019740657.1:42777-126075 GCF_002891405.2 Cryptotermes secundus
CTTGTCGTCTTCATATTAAAGTAACTAAAATATATATATATCATATATACTGATAAATATTAAATGTTAAAAATATTAAAATTGTTCAGGATTTTTTATCCCTACGTCATATCTCACTACGCAAGTCACACCTATCCTCTTCTGTCGGAGCACTCTTTCACTATCGTGTGTGTATTGTGCTTTGTGTTGTGTCTTGCTCCTGTGACTGCGTGTGTTATACTGCTGGGCCTGCTGGGTATGTGTAGGTATTTTGTTTCTTCTTTGTTTTCCAGTTTGTGTTCTTTCCTTCTTTAATGTTTTGCAATTTCATATGTTTTTGTTATAACTTTCTTTCTTCTTCTTCAGTGCAGTCGTTTCCATATTAATGCTAGAACAGACTGTTGCATAACAACGGATGAAACCAGAAAGTATACTTCCATGGAAACGCGAGTATTACGGGGTCACGAGTATCACAAGAGATTCCGAGTGAAATCAAAGCAGAAACAGTTTCGATTTATTTTCATTTTGATTTAATTATTTTGTGTTACATTGCGTTGGAATTGGGCTGTGTCGTTTACCATAGCGTTCATTTCGTGAGTATAGTTTATTTTTCATTGTTCTTCATTTCATTTTCTTTACTGTTTCCCTTATTAAGGGTGCAATTGGTGGTGGGATTGGGCTGTGTCGATTGATCTGCGTTTGAATTGAAATATTTCGCCAGTTTTTTTTTGTTTCTTCTTTGTTTTCCAGTTCATGTTCTTTCCTTTTTTAATGTTTTGCAATTATTTATGTGCTTAAGATAAGACACTGTATAAAAAATTCTATATATATGCAATAACTTTCTTTCTTCTTCTTCTTCGGTGCAATCGACCTGCTTTAGTTCATCCAAATAATGCAATGCATCGAGTAATTTCAAATCAAACTGGGGAAGAACGGGCAGACTGAGCCACAGCAAGGCGTGGCTGGGCATAGCTAGTTAACAATAAAATAATATGCGATAAGAACAAAAATTGCACATGTTATGAACTCATATACACAACAATAGGTTAAACCTAATTTAACAATTAGGTGATCCTAGATGGGGTATGGTAGCTCAGCAAAGGAAGGATAAAGAGGAGAGGAGCCACACCATGCTTAACTTCGCCAACAACCAACACCAGACACCAGGGACAACGTAACAGCAACATACAATGAAGTGTTAGGACGGCCGGAACTACGAGCTACAAGATACACAGCTACAGTCACCCAACGAAGGTCGCCATGACATAACTAACAGGTTAGTGCCCAAAACTGAAAATGGCGAGCCAATCACTTCGTAACCGCACAGCAGAGGGACAGCAGGAGGACCAGAAATTACCGGCTGGGGAGAGTGCCAGTGCAAACTACAGCGAACCGTCAGAGATCTTATGCAATCTAGATGAGATAGAAGGACAATTGCTCAGCTCACCACAGGAGTCAGAGTTAGTTTCAGAGTCAGTGTCCCAACCAGATGTGTTAACTGTAGAGCATCAAGTGAGGGAAACAAGTCCCCAGCCTCACACTCCAGCGGCCATGGACGAGCTTAAACAAATGCTGGCTGGATTCATGACCGCGATCCAGCAAAGCAATAAACAGTATCAGGAGTCAACAAGGGCCAATCTTAACAGGCATCAAGAAACCGTTAGGGCAGACATAGGCAGTGTCTGAGCAGATCTCAAAGCGGAAAGTGAAAAACTAATCCAAAAATTTGAGAGGCAAAACCGGGAAGCTAGGTGAGAATTTAAGGCACAGTTAGACGCAGAAGCCCGGCGAGTAACCAGCCTAGTTTCTAAGATGCAAAAAGAGACCGAATTGGAATTATTAGGGGTGAAAAAGCAGGTGATAGGCATTAGTACTGACTTCGAGACCAGGTTAGAGCACGCCAGTACTAACACTCAACGGGTGACTAACGAGTTGTCGGACCAGATTGTAGCACACAGGTCCGAGGTAGATGCCAGCTTGGCCAACTTAGGGCAAGAGGTAGATAGCAGATTCACACGCCAGGAGAGACTAAAGGAAATTACCAAAGCGTCCACCCAGGAGAAATCCGAGGTGGATCACAAATTTGATAAGATTAACGAAAAGGTAACAACCTTAGAAGGCAAATTTCACAGACTGTTGAATAGGCAGCATTTGGCAGCCGATGTGCTTGAAATGGGCCACGGCACAACTTCTTCCGTCGTGCGTCAGAATGACCAATCCCAAGTTCAAGTAGATACTAGTGGTAACAATGGGATGACTAGTGGGAACAGTAGTTGTTCTTGCCAGTCGACTCATTGTAACGCAGTTACTAATAGTGGCATGAATGTATGTAGTGTGAATGGGCCCACGGAACAAGTAGCTGTGTCAAGTTTCGTAAGTAGTGCTGAACTTCCGTTACCACTGTTTGACGACGCCAAAGACACAAACCCGGTATTTCATCTCCAGCGTTTGGAGGAATTTTTTGAATTAAAAAATTTGCCGTGGGCTTTACATTTAGCCGTTGCCTGCAGATCCATAGTCGGGCAGATGGGAAACAGTGGATAGAGGCAGCTAGCAGGAATCCGACTGATTACCAGTCATTCAAAGTGGCATTTTTGGGTTATTGGTGGTCGCCAGCTCATCAGAATTTAATTAGATGTAGTTTTATCAAGAAAAATACAATAGGCAGTCAAACTTGTCATTATCGGGGCACTTTTTGAAGTATGCCACCATGGCTACTTATCTAGGTCCAAGGCCTAGCGACTCGGAAATAGTGGAAGCTCTACGCCACCATTTTCCGATAGGAGTGCAAAGGGTTATGTTGGCTACCCAGTTTCACACTGTTGAGGAAACCCTCGATTTACTAAAAATGGTGGAACTGATGGAGTCCGATGGAGGTTTCCAGAGGCCCCAGAACCAGCCCCAATCCCAGAATGACGACGCAAGACCAGGAAATCAACAAGTCAGAAATGACGACAGGGGTCAAACCCAAAACCAGGTCAGACAAGTCCAGTTCTCACGATCCCGAAACCGTTATAATGGCAATCGGAGACATAACAACAATTACCACAACTACAAAAGAGACAGGGATAGAGAATCGCAGGGTGGAAGCTCGAACCCCCTTAACACGAAGGTGCCCGTTCACAGGGCGACAGGGACAGACGCAGACTAACAACTCCGGTAACCATTCGGAAAACTGATGACAGGAGTCATTACGCACCGAATGGCCCCCATGCTAGAACCCATCATTTTTCCAGGTCCACCCAGCCTAACCAAATTGACTAAAGAGCCTACTGGTGAAGGCCAGCTAGAGCCTGAATTAAGGTGTAATTTTGAAGCAACTACAGGATGTGCAGTACCTTTCATTAATGAAGCTAACTTAGGACATAGCCCTCAGATTGAAATTAAGATTTCAGAAATTGTTAAGATCAACGCGATATTGGATTCAGGCAGCGAGGTAAACCTACTGTCAGAGGGAGTTTATGAAGAGCTCGTAAGGACGGGTTTGAGAATGCCCATATTACCAGTAAAAAATGTAGTGCTCATGACAGCTTTCGGCAGAAGATCCAAAAAGATTCGTCGGCAAGCGCTAATCGATTTTTCGATAGGCCAAGATTTCTTTGAGGGGGTGTTTTTATTGTCTTCCCAGTTAACTAATGATGCTATCATTGGATGTCAATTTTTGATGGAATATGGTTCCAGGATTAACTTTGACTCCAGGACGTTCAGTTATGTAAGAGATGGCATAATTACTTAACAGTCGTTTGTTATTAAGGAAGGGTTAACTGAAACAGACAGTGACGATCGAAGGGTGAGAAGGGAACCTTCTGACCCACTCCACTTTTTAGCAGGTCAGCAACCCCTAAACCCACCAGCTGACTGTGCACCACCTTCCCCCACTAGGACAGTTCACAGCTGCTCTGGGGATCCACACGAACAGACTGTAACAGGCAGTGAGCCATTACTACGCACTCGATTCGGTTCGAAGACCAAAAGAATGTTAGGTGACCTATCAAGGGACGAGGATTCCCTAATTCACGGCGCTGCATGCGACCAATTGATAAATGAAGCCAGGTGTGCTCATATGGATAAGGCTGCAAGTGGAAGTGGCCATAGCAGAGATTCTGCTAATCAAGTTGCAAGTACTAACCAAGAGTTAGGAATTAATGCAGTAAAGCAAGTCCTGCCTAACAGTCCGCCCAACCCAAATCCAACCCCCCAGACCTAAGATCGCCACAAGAAACTGACGTGTCCTACTTAATAGAGCAAGTGACCAGCCTGTCAGAAGTACAGCGGAACCAACTGTACCGAGTTCTCATCCCCTACCTGAACCACATGACAACCAAACCTGGGAGGTGAAATCTGTTTACGTATAAATTTCAAGTACAGACCGACGAACCTATTATTGGATATTCTCGGCCAATCCCGTTTGCAATTGGACCAGCTGTCCACAAACAAATTAATCAGATGGTGCAAGACGGAATTTTAGAAATTAGTACGTTGCTTGTTCTGAAACCTCTGACTACAGCGACAAAGAAAGGCGGCAAGATACGCATTTGTTTAGACGCCAGGAAAGTGAACCAATTCACAATCCCTGACCATGAGCGTACTCCACCACTTCAGGAGTTGTTACAGAGGTTCAATGGAGCCAGATATTTTACTTCGCTAGATCTATGCTCTGCATATCTCCAGATTGCTCTACATGAGGAATCCAGGAAGTATACAGCCTTTTTATTTGACTCAACTGTATACCAGTTCAAAAGAGTATCTTATGGATTTAGGAATTCCCTTCCCGCATTTATACGCGCAATCAAATTAGCACTGGGTGAAGGTAGTCTTGATAATGTGGTGTTCTACATCGACGATGTCTTAGTTTATTCACAGACATTCGACGATCATCTAAGGCACCTAGATACCATACCATACTCGGTAAGCTTACAAAGGCAGGTTTCACTATTAATGCCACTAAGTGTCGCTTCTGCAAAGACGAAGTTAAATTCTTGGGGCACAGAATTAATAGAACCGGTGTGTCGGCTGACCCAGATAGGGTACAAGCCATTCTAAGTTATCCAGCACCAAGGAACAGTACGCAATTGCGGCAATTCCTTGGAACATGTAATTTTCATAGCAGGTTTATCATAGGCTATGCAAATTATGTGGCACCTTTAAAGCCTCTGTTGAAACAAGGTGCGAAGTGGGTGTGGAACGAAGAAGCACAGGATGCATTCCTGCGCCTGCGCCAAAGTTTTGCGCACAGCATTCATTTGGTACATCCACGTGAAGATGTGCCCTATGGAATTTACACCGACGGCAGTAAATTGGGGATCAGCTCGATCCTTACCCAGGAGAGCAACTCCGGTGAAACTTTGATTGTTTCAACTGCTTCCAGGGTGTTGAGTTCCGTAGAACGGAGGTACTCCACCTGTGAACAGGAGCTGCTCTCTGTGGTCTACGCTCTTCAGACATTCAGGATTTACGTGATAGGTCACTCCATCACAGTTTATTCTGACAATAAAGCATTGACATTTCTGAAGCGGTGTAATTTGATATCTGGACGAGTCACACGCTGGGTAATGCAGTTGCAAGAATACGATGGGGTATCCAAAAGAAACCGAACTAATTCTTTTGTGGGCAGAGCTTTTGTAGTACCATGTTTTGCCGCTATGAGCCCATAGAGCTAACATTCCTGAGTCGATAAGCCGACTACCGTTGCTTCAGAAGGTAAGGACTATAGTTTCGGCAGAGTTTATAGTGACAACTGTTTTGTGTGATCGTCGTTTTTGCAATGGCTGATTTTTGTGAACAGCGTGCGGCGGTGAAATTCTGCTTTTTGCTCAGGAAAAGTGGAACAGAAACTCTTGAAATGTTAAAAACGGCATACAAGGATGATGCTATGGGGAAAACTGAAGTGTTTGAGTGGTTTTCCCATTTCAAAAATGGTGAAATGTCAATTGATGGCAAACCTCGTTCTGGTCGTCCTTCCATGGCCCGAACACATGAAAATGTTGAAAAAATTCATGAAATCATCAAGGAAGATTGACGACGGACCATTGAAGAAATTGTGGAGCTGTCAGGAGTGATTTGGAGCTCAGTGGCCAGTCGGGTGACTGGTTTTTCCATCATGACAATGCCCCTGCTCACACAGCCCTGTCTGTACGACAATTCTTGACCAAAAATGGTATGACCCTTGTTCCTCACCCTCCATACTCACCCGACCTTGCCCCGTGCAACTTTTTTTTTGTTTCCTCGAATGAAAAGAGACATGAAAGGAAAAAACGACGGAGCGCTGTCAAGCATCTCAAAAGATGAATTTAGACAATGTTATGAAAAATGGAATAAAAGACTAGACAAGTGTATTAGTGTAAGTGGAGAGTACTTTGAAGGGGATTGAAAGTTTGTGCTTAAAATTTGAATAAATAAGTTTAAAAAAAAAAATAAGTTTGGTTTCTTTTGGGTACCCCTTCGTATGACTTAAAAGTAGTTCATATTAAGGGCACCAACAATTTTTTTGCAGACACGCTGAGCCGCAACCCCATAGGGTTAAGCCAGGAAAGCCGCGACCTAGTGATGAAATCTAGAGAGTTATTCGTGGCAAAGGTAAATCTGGGTACCTACAGAACACTTATGAAAGAGCTAGGTAATCTGTCGGAGCACCAACTTGGTGACCTTACATTAAGGAAAATAAGGGAATTGGAGAGTAACCCAACAAAGCTAGAGGGAAGGTACATGATTAGAGACAAAATCCTGTACTGCAAAAACGACAGGACACATCCACACTGGAGGGCTATGCTCCCTAGCCAGTTAGAGCAGCGAGTGATTCGTTATGTACATACTTTATTGGGGCATCAAGGTACCAATAGATGTATGCTACAAAATACTTCAAACATTCCACCTGAAATCCTTGGGGAGGAAGGTACGGAAGTTTATGGCACACTGTGACATATGTCAGCGTGTGAAGCATCCTAACAGGGCGTACGAGATTGAAAGGATATTTCATTTACCAACAAGGCCGGGAGAGTTACTGACCGTGGACCTCTATGGGCCACTCCCCACCGGACGTGGCAGAGTAAAATATTTGTTGGTATGCCTGGAATTCTTTTCTAAACATGTCACCCTTTACCCGCTAAAGGCAGCCACTACTAGGAGTTGTCTCAAGAAACTCAGGGAAAACTATTTTCACAGTGTAATTAAACCTGAGGTGATACTGTCAGATCACAGATCGCAATTTGCGAGTCCAGCATGGCAGAAAGCGCTAGCTGAATTGGACATACAATGTAAATACTCACCTATTCGACACCCAGAGAGTAATCCCACCGAGCGCGTTATGCGTGAACTGGGAAAATACTTCAGAATTTACTGCCACGAGATGCATAAGAAATGGCAGAGCTCATTTAAAATTGGTTCAATTCCTCAGTGAGAGAATCTACGGGGTACGCTCCCATAGAATTAATAAGCCACAGTGCCAGACCGGATCTTTTTCGGAAAATCCTGAAGAAGGAAGAGGACCAGTCGCTTAAAGAGGAGGCCTTAGAGGATAAAATACTTAAAGCATACACCCGTATGAAATTAAGGGCTGACAGACAAAACCGACAACAGAAAACAGGTAGGACGAAATGGAAACTGACCCTACAGGACCTAGTTCTGGTCAAGTGTCAGCACGCCTCAGATGCAGCTCAAGGCACTACTAGCAAATTTCAGAGGCCCTACGAGGGACCTTACCTCATCCATCGAAAGGTTAACCCCTCCATTTACGAATCAGCAACCCCAGCAGGTACAATAAGAGGAATCTTTAACATCAAACATTTGAAACCTTATTTGAAAGAAGCTCAATGAAACCCGAGTAACAGGCAAATTGATAAAAGTTAGTAGGTATATTGTCATACCAAGTGCAAGGAGGTAGGCCTAGGCTCATTGGGGCTGTAGTGCCAAAAAAAAAAGAGAGAGAGAGAATATTGCCATAGCTGGGATTTCGAAACATTATAAGGACTTTGCTAATTTTGGCAGTAATTAGCCGAACCAATTCAGAACTATGATGACTAGTGGGTAGCACTAGCTATTGGTAAAAAGAAAACTTAGACACAGAAAATTGTTTCAGTGTGCGTGGAAGAGTGAGTGAGTGAGAAAGAGAAACAAGACTATTGTACTCTGTGAAGGGGATGCTTGTATTGAAGTTTAAACTACATGAACTGAACACTATACTGTAAGGTCATTCTCTTAGGGAAGGAAAGAAAGAGAAAGTGAGGGAAAAGTGAGACGAAACATAAACAGGAGGCCTAAGGTTAACTAAACTAGCAATAACTAGACAGAACCCAGTGGGTGTGATTAACCTCAAGAATTGTGAAGTGCAGTGAAAGAAAGAAGAGAAGCAGCGATATCAGGTGGCAAGGCCACAGATCAAACTAAATGAAAAGACACAAATGGACAATGATTGAACTAATCATAGTTTTTTGTATAGCTGATAAGTTGCTATGTAGCCTTTAGCACCTCAGAGTGGCAGTAGTAATTAAGGATTTAGTTCAGTAAGGAGCAGAATAAGAGAGAGGGAGAAAAGGAGAGAGCAAGAAGGTCCAAGGATTAATGTTGTTTTATTAGAATACTGAGAAGTTCATTACTGGCTACAAACGAATATGGAATCATTCTATTTCATGTCAGCAACCATATTCGCCTGGGAGTATGTAACCGATCTGCCTACCCCAGCTCGATTTAATTTGGTAGAATGTTTGGATCTGGGTAAATTAACATGTTTGGTTAGGTCTACTTATAACATACCACAAATGGATGAGAGGCACATAGGCTATTTTTCCCCCTCAAGAAGGAATTTTAGCCCAAACTCTCCACTGAAAAAGACAATAAAAGAGAAAACGACTGGTCAAGGCAGAAGCGGAAGGAAAGAAAAAGACCCCTCACAGCTTGGTTCTTTAGGTCACACAAAATTTTATTTGTCTGAACCCATAACTCAAAAGATGAGTGGTCTCCCAACCACAAGCCAAGCATAACATTTGTCAAGCTACTGACAGATTTTACGTTAAGTTTTAGCACCTAAATTCCCTGTAATTCCTAAACGGATTGGGGGAATACTTAATTAGTGTACTCCCATTTTTTGAAAATGACCAATCCTCGTAATTTCTGGAGTTAACTTGTGGACCGAGGCAACTCCAAGAGTTGCAAGGAGAAGGCATTCGAGGAGTTGTATTCAATATCTCGAACTATTCGGATGCAAATTCCACAAGGGGAGTCTTATTCAAAATCCCAAACGCTCCAGACTCAAATTCAAAAAAAGAAATCATTGGAAGGAGTCTTTTTAGCGATCTAAAACCTCGCGGACAGAAGTGGAATGTAGTGTGTTAGTGTCGTCCACTAGGGACAAGAATGTAATAAAGTGCCTGGTGAAACAAAGTGTGTGTGTTGTAATACGAGTTCCTACTTCCCTTCCTGAGCGAAACCCTGCCAAACGACCTGAGAACTGAATCTTAGCTCCACCGGCGGAACGGTAAAGCCAGCTGTAGCCGCCGTCACCCGCAGCAGTCCAGCAGCCGGCGGCCGAAGATCAACATAGGTCAACGGGTGGGGCAGTTGGGACGTGGCACTTCCATCCAGGGGCACCAATCGTGTAGGAGACGATTAAGAACTTGACCTGGCTGGCTAGGGTCCCTACTCCAAAAGAAAATAAACTTTGCCCTTTCCAGCTGTTTATGTACCAGGCAGGAAGTTAGAAGAGGGGAATATGTTTCAAGGACAAAAGCGGTTGAAGGCAAAGTGATCTCTCTGACTTGTTTTCCGACAAGCTATCTGACGTGCCTTGTGGAGGAGTAGTGATTAGTGACTCAGACAGTGGGAGTGACAGGGAACAAAGAATTGTGGCCACAGATAATAAAAGTGAAAGTTGCCTTGTGGCTTATAAATTATGCCATTTTCAATTAATATTTGGTTTACAAAAATCTAAACCGTGATTCGAAACTGAAATACAAAGCATTTCTGATGAATGTGGCAAAGGCTTGGGCTACAGACCAGATGGTGGCGAAAGAACCAGAGTCAGACAGACTTAGTGTGACCTAGCCCATCAACTCCCACCCCACACAGGCCTCATGTGGACACCCCTGGGCGACTCTCGGGTGATATGCGGAAACATACCCTCGTGAAAATTGTGAAGAGTGAACATTCCAAGGGGAAGCATCCTTCTAGGCAATGCCATGTTTGCGCAGTTCACAAAAAAAGGACTATGACTGTCTACATTTGCAAGTGTGTAATGCCAGTTCACAAAGGGGAGTGTTTCCAGAAATATCACACCCTCAAGCACTTCTAGCAGCATTGGTAAGTGTTCTCCAAAAATTTCAGTTCATAAAATTAATTAGGAGATTTTATATTAATTTTTAAAGTGAACAGTGCACAAGTTAGGGTAGTAGGTATAAAAATTCCGGTCCCCAGGGTGATTTAAATATTTAAATAGCCGGTCCACAAAGTGTTAAAGTGAATCAGATATTTACAGGCTTCAAAAATACCTGTAAGGCTTCAAAAATACCTGTAACTGAGTTCAAAGAGACACATGCTGCACATCATTCTATGCAAAATAGGTATCCAGTTAATTTAAATGTGTGTGAATGAAACCCTTCAGTAAAACTTCAATATGTAGATGTGTATCTAATACATTTCCCGGTGTTAAAGGTCTGCAACAGGGGAACAAACCTGAATGAAATATATCAGCAACTGGTCTATGCCAACAGGCTTTCATAAGTATTGTGATGAATTTCTGCTTTCAATAAGCAGGAAATTTCTGTTTGAAATGAAAGACTATTAACTATTCAAGTAAAGCCCCTATACCATAGAATTATTCACTCAGATAGCTAGGCTCCAGTCTTCAAAATTTAATTAGTGTGCAAGGAATTATGAAAGCCAAACTACTGATGCCAAAATAAACCCTGTAGGAGTTATGATACTCAAGCAATCACAAAAAGCAATAGACTCACCTTAGCTGTATCATCAAGAACAAGCCTATCCTCATCAAAGTCCATATCACCTGAGCCAGCATTTACTCCCACCCTGCGTCCAGAGCTTCCATCCAAACCCCTACCAGGACCACCTCTCATATTTGACTTAGGAGGCCGTCCTCTTCGTCCCCGTCCTCTGCTTGAGCCTGAGCCCAAACTTGTATTCAAGCCTGTCCCCTTGCTATCAGGTGATCGAGGATCCCGCAAGTCCAAATCCTCTGGATATACAACCCTACAAATATATACAGTTACTATAAAAGTTTAAATTAGAAAATGTATGAAAAGCAGATTATTTTAAAATTTGGTTAAATTAATGACAGTCTGATCCTTACACAAAATGCAAGACTGTAGGATGTAATTTTGACATTTTAACCACACAATCCAATACTGTGAGAGAAAATATGTCATAGTTTTGAAACATTCAGACTCCTGTTCTACCAAATGTTGGTGTCTGTAAACACAAACTATTATTACAATCACTTAATGAATTCCTTCTAGTATCATTCAGCAGAGCAGTGTTTCACAGTTGTGTGAAAAATAATTACACTCTACAAACAATTAACACTAGAATAGGAATTATTTTAGAATCTTCATACATTATCAGTCTTAAACTTGACAATAACACATAGTTACTTATTCACCTGTATATGATGCGTGTATTGGTTTCAGCATCATAAACTACATTCTTTGTTCGAGGGGCTGATTCCAGGTGCTGCTGCTGCAAAACTGTCGCTATCTGCCGCAACTGCTCTTGTGTCAAAGACTGTACACTATAAATAGGTCAAACAGTTTTACATTACTAATACTGAACACAACACACATTTATACTGGAATCTTATCCAATTATTAACTGTCTCATTTTGAAGCAGCAGCCGAATCTACAACAAACTCTTATCTTTAATAAGATCTAAAAATTTGTGACAATAGTACATTAGAACAAATATTATGTTTTTGGTTATTGTGCATCATCTTGTATTCATCTTAAAAATTAAAAAATAAACAGGACGGTTTTAGATAAAGACAAGACAATGGATACTGTCCAAAAACATAATATTTGTCTTATCTTCAAACTTACACTGGAATCACATTTTAAAGTGAAAAGGGTAAAGGTAAAGCTGTCCCTGTAACAGGCCATGGAGGTCCATAGGGTTGTGAGAAGCTGAGACTCCCACATTTTCCAGACAACTGGTTCACAGAAGACAGGGAGGCTGTCAGCCTTACATGCCGGTTGCCCTTTACCCCCATGTAGATTCCTGGTACTCATTTCTGTTAGAGGATGAATCGACCCCAGGGCCACAGTGTTCCTGGAAGGATTAGGTCAACTGCAAACTCCAATGACCTCATCAGGATTCAAACCCATGATCTTCTGGCTTGTAGCTTAGTGCCTCAATGAAGTACACTACCACATACCCCTCACATTTTAAAGTAATATCCAAATCTACAGCTACTGTTATCTTCCACTCTAACAGAAGAACTTTTTAAAACCTCTTTCTCTTTCACTGCAGTCTGCTACTGTTCCTCATTGATATAAGTTCACCACATTGAGCAAATTGTTTTGTATATGATCTACTGCAGTAGCAATCTAACAAGTTACATCAGAGGATGGAACAGAATCACTCAGGGTTGTTGAGGGATGTGGGTACAATCGAGAAAACAGCTAGAAGTGACAACAATGTGGGATGACAATATTTTCAAAATAAACAAGAAGTTCTGGGAAGTTCTTGCCTAGCAACAGTCACTGCACAGGCTCCCCTGTTGCGTGACATCACAGCCTAGCAGAGGGGTGTTTACCAAGCGTTGCGTAATGGTGGAAGGAGTGGGGGTATGTGATGTCACTCGCAAGACCTCTACTTCCTATTGTGCCATCCACATCACAATATGTTACTGATCAGTCTTGAAGCTTTTGCCACCACTAATGCTTACTCAGCCAAAATGGAGTTACTGAGAACTGGACACTGTACCTTTCTATTATATTTTGTCTAGCACATCTCAGAGGATACATAAACATCACATAATAGTACAGATTATGATGTCACTATCTTAAAGTTACTGGACTCTAATTTTAATATATGATGGGAAGCAAAACTGCCATTTATCAGAGATCTCACTCCTTTCCATAGTGTTGCCTACTCAAGGTATGACGTGCCCTCTAGAGATGTTTTAGAACAAGTATAGCTACAATTATGGTACACACACACACAATGCACTGAACCACAAATCAATTTTGATTCAACAGCAAAATCATTACGAAGCTCAACACATGTAGACAACACGCAGCTGATAGGTTCTTCTTTCCAGTAATTCTACTCCACCTGAGGAAATATCACAGATGCCAACAGATTCAGAACTGAGCCATACAGCTCCCTAACATTTTGCTGAAGGTTATGATCAAAACTATATGTCAACATGGAGATAACGTCCACTATTTCAGAGACTGTCTCTGTCTCCATCATCGGGGGCTGATGTGATTATGATGTATTTATATCTGCATAAAAATATCGCATGCAAACACAGAACTTATCATATCAACCCCCTGATGACAGAAACACACTGTGTATGAAACATCAGACATCCACTGCACATTGACAAGGCTGACTGCCATGAAAACTTCAAATCATATATACAGAGTGTCCCAGGAGGAACGGACCAAACTTCGGGAGGGTGTTCCTTATGTTAAAGTATGCCGATATAACCCAAAACATATATGTCCAAAGTTGAACGGTTATGGAGATAATGGCCCGAGAAAAGTGTGGTCTTCTGGTGGGTCCACGCAATATACCTGTCAGCTGGCATGTCTCATCTGTTTGTCCTTGAGTGTCGTGATTCACACTAGCCGTAAGCTCATGCGCTACCTACAGAGTATGTTGAGGCGGTGTCGTGATTAGTTGTGTGATAAGTTGCTGAAATGCCTCTTGTGTTTTCACACATGGAATATTGTGATATGCATTTTGTGTGTGGATTTTGCAGTGGCAATGCATGTGCTGCTGTTGAAGAATACCAAAGGCGTTTTCCTGATCGAAGGATTCCATCTCAAAGTGTATTTATGCGGATTCACCAGACATTGCATGATACTGGTTCTCTTCCAAGTGTTTCTGTGCACTCTGAAAGGGAGAATGTACGAATGATAAACACACGAGAGAACATTCTTGAGATGGTTCAGAGAAGTTCGCGTCTGTCCACTCGTAGAATGGCCTCTCGCATCGGGGTCTCACGTATGCAGGTGTGGCGAACTTTACATGATGAAGAGTTGTATCCTTACCATGAACAAAGGGTACAACATCTGGAACCAGGCGACCATGCACAGCGTATGGATTTGTGCCACTGGATAAAAGCTCATCCCAAACTGTTAAGCGTCATTTTATTCAGTGATGAGGCGTCTTTTACCCTGGACGGTGTAAATAATTTACAAAATGTGCATACGTGGACGCATAATAATCCACATGAGATAATGGAAACGAAATTCCAAAAGAGATTTTCCGTGAATGTACGTTTAATACAGTTATGTGGTCGGCTTATAGTGCAGGCAGCCAAGTTATGTCAGCGCTTGCCAGTCATGTGTCATGTATAGTGCTTGGAAACCCTGAGGACAATTATGACATAGCGAGCGAGTATTCTGTACTTCAATTTTATGGCTCCACGTCACTCACAAGTTAGTTTGATGTTACGTACATTATTAACATTACAGAATCCACATATTCCTGCCAGTTTTAATATGTATTTTGTAATCAACAAGTGTGTAACACCAGTCAAAGTTTCACACTTTTCTGGCCATTATCTCCATAACCGTTCAACTTTGGACATAGGTGTTTTGGGTTATATCGACATACTTTAACATAAGGAACACCCACCCGAAGTTTGGTCCATTCTTCCTGGGACACCCTATATATACAGAGTGTCCCAGGAATTTGGTGCCATACTTCAGGTGTGTACTGAGGGTTCGCTATAGAATAACTTTTAAATAGGAACCCATGTCCGCAAACATAAAATAGCAGCATTAGGGCGGCATTTAAAATCATTTTGTTTAAACTTAAGAGCCTCAATGTCGAACTGCATTGCATTGAGCAGGAGTCTCCCAACTTTTCGAACCGCGGGCCACATCAGGTAATTCAGCAATTTCAACAGGCCAGATAAAATGAGAAATTAATAACTCTAGGTATATGAGTTTTATTGAAAGCACAGAATTTCATAAACTAAATACAAAGTACGTGTGAATAAATTATCGTATATTTATGACAACAGAAAGTAGCAGCAAATGCTCATATTTTCATCACAAATTATAATAAAACAATTTATGTGAATGATGGAACTCTTTTTGCATTCTTAAAATCTGATTGAGGTTCAAATTTTGAAACACTAATCACAAGTAGAGACTTTAAATGTTTATCGGATAAATTTGCCTTTTATTTCGACTTGATGTACTTCATCTGGGAAAAAGTTTGTTCACACAGATATGTCGTCCCAAAAATGGAGATAAATTTACAAGCAAATTTCTTTAAATTTGGAAATTGCTCAGAATTAAGAAATTTATAAAATTCGATCAAATTTCCTTCCTTGTATTTGTCTTTAATATGATAATTTTCCTGAAGTTCAATAATTTCCATTTGAATTTGACTTGGGACATCTGCAGCATCACAGTCAAACGGATTTTGAAACAATCTAATTTCCTGAGCACTGGAATCCAAATCAGCAAATCGCTTCCGAAATTGTTCTTTCAAACCTGAAATGACTAAATTTGCAAATGAGGAAGGAAATTCTGCTTCACTCTTTTTATGCAACTCTGCACAGTACAGCATATGAACAAATAGTTACTATAGGATTCTGACGATGGTGTATAACACACTGATATGTTGGGATTTTGGACTTTATCCATCATCCTGGTCCAGTGATTGAGGCTAGCTCTTTCTAAGGGACCCAACTGAATAGGTGTTTTCCTTCACCTGAGGACGGAAACAGATCCAGTTTCCGAAACGTCGTGTTTTTATTTGTTATCTTAAAAACCAGGACGATGGATAAAGTCCAAAATCCCAACATATCAGCATATGAACAAAGTTACAATTTTTCACTTGACTTTCCAGACGTATCAACTTTGCTCTGAAGGCTTTGATAAGTGCAAAAAAATTATAGACTAAGTTATTTTCACCCTGCAACTTTAAATTCAAATGGTTCATATGGTTCACCAGATCAGCAGAAAATTCTAATTTCCAAAGCGACTCGGTATCTGATGAAAGTTGTTCGTGATGGTTTTTCTCGGTAAGAAATATATCAATTTCATTCCTGAGCTGAAAGAAGTGCGAAAGAACCTTTCCACAGCTAAGCCATCAAACTGCAGTATAATATGTCAGGTCAATAAGCTTGGAATCACATTTACTAATACTCACTGGAAAATTAGTTCAATTGGCACATTTCTGCACAATTCTTTCGCAGGCCGGATAAAATCACGTCGCGGTCCAGATGTGGCCCACAGGCCGTAGTTTGGAGACCCTTAGCATAGAGGAACAGCCATCCACCAGCAATCGTGCTATTGCCAAGATTATGGGGACATCAAAATCAAGTGCTCGGAGGATCCTACACGACCAACAACTTTATCCGTATCATCCAATGTGAGTACATGACGAAGGTCCTGCTGACTTCATACCACTAGTTCAATTTTGTCTGTGGATAATGAACCAGTGTTTACATCAGCCCAACTTCCTGAATCACATGTTCTTCACAGATGAAGCGCAGTTTACAAGTGATGGCTGGTTCAACTGTCGAAACAGCCACATGTGGGCTGATGAAAACCCCGTTACTGTAGTTGGTTACCATCTGGCACAATTTTCTGTCAATCTCTGGGCTGGCATCATTGGCGATCACTTGATTGGGCCTTTCCCCCTACCACCAAGACTCAATGGGCCCTTTCACAAGGTGTTCCTGAAACGTATCCTTCCGACTTTGCTAGAAGACGTGCCACTGACTGTGCAGAGGAAAATGTGGATACAGCATGACGGAGCGCTGGCACACTTCAGCACTGTATCACGAGACTACCTGGATGCTGCTTTTCATGGTCGCTGGATAGGAAGAGGAGGCCCAGTGCCTTGGCCACCCCAATCCCCAGACTAGACACCTCTGGACTATTTCGTCTGGGGTCATGTGAAAAACCTGATCTACGACATGCCTGTGGATAATAAATTTGAGCTGTTGGCCAGAATACTTGCTGCATGTGATGTGATCCATGAGACACCTGGAATATTTGAAAGGTTGCGCCAAAGTTTCTTTCGTCGAAGTAACGCATGCATTGAAAATGGAGGGTGCCAATTCCAACATCTACTCTAGCAGGTGAATCTTAAGAGTTTGGAGGGGGTAATATGCCTGTGCATGCTCTTCGACATTGAGGAGCCAAGTTTAAACAAAATGATATTAAATGCTGCCCTAGCCCTGCTATATTACGTTTGCGGACATGGGTTCCTATTTCAAAGCTGTTCTGCAGGGAACCCTCAGTACGTTCCTGAAGTATCACACACCAAACACCTGGGACACCCTGTATACATGTATGTGTGTGTGTGTGTGTGTGTGTGTGTGTGCACGCGCGTGCGTGTCTGATTACCTGTGAAATGTTTGACCATGCTGCACCAACTGTATAGGATTTTCACTTGAGCCTAGTGGTTTTGCTGAATTGAAGTTTGGCACAGGCATTCGCGTAAGAACGGCTGAAACCATGTTTGACACTTCTGGAGTTGCCATTGTTGGAGTTTTGCTGACTGAAGATGGAGTGATGGAAACAATCTTTGGTGCTGTTGTAACATTACTTGCACTGGCTATCAGCCTCCCTGATGACGGAGCAAGGATACTGGTCAATTTATTGGTGTTATTGTTTATTACAGATTGTAATGTCCGGTTAGTCGCTCCTCCTGCCACCACTCTGATCATTCCACCAGGAGCAGATGTGCTTGTTGCCACAGGTGCCAATATGCTTGACGATGAACTTACAAGTGGGCTGGAATTAGTATCAGCAACCACCTGTGTGGGAATTGCTGAATTTGTTGTTGAAAGAACCAATGGAAGTGAGACAGCGTTTTTCAGACTGGCCGATTCCAGGCTGTTCGGATTAATAGACTGGTTTCTGCCAGATGATACAAATGATGAAGAAAGCCTTCCTAGTGGTGTATCGCTACATTTTGTAGTTAGAGAAGAACTTGTACTAGTGTTGTTTCCAGGTAGAATAACATATGATACTTTGGTCTGTTTTTCTGCTGACATGTCTGATGTGCTCATTCTAGAGCACTGATAATTACTCAAGGATACAGTCTGTTGGACAGATGATAGTGGTGCTGATACAGGCTGTTGTACTGATGACACTGGTTCATTCACAGGTTGCTGCAGTGATGATATAGGTAAAGACACAGACTGCTGCACAGATGGCACAGTTGGAATTGTTGCACTTGTCGTGGTACTGCATCTCACTGAAGGC
Organism: Cryptotermes secundus; assembly: GCF_002891405.2. NCBI lineage: Eukaryota > Metazoa > Arthropoda > Insecta > Blattodea > Kalotermitidae > Cryptotermes > Cryptotermes secundus. Next base: position 61,168 of record NW_019740657.1, read on the forward strand.
AATGGCATTCTGGCAAAACTAGTTATATTACTTAATGTAACCCCTACATTTGTTTGCTGAAGACTTACTGCAGGAGGTCCACTTTTTAATTCTTTGTCAATATTTGTAAACTGCCTATTATGAAGGATGCTGCCTTCATCTTGATCTTCCGGAATTTTAACCGTGTATGTCATCTGTCCATCTACAAACTGCGGTATTAATGTTATTGGTTGATTCTGATCACTGATGAGAGGGCTAACAGTCGATGATAGGACGCCCATTCCTTCCCCTGATGATTCCAACATCTGACTATTGTTATCAACATTTCTGCTACTTTGTACCACATCCGCACAAGACGTATTTGTAACCAATTCATTCTCAAACATAACCTCACTAGAGTTCTGTTTTGCCTCCTCAGAATATACCAGTTGTGTACTCGAGTCATCGGATATGTACAAATTATTGTCTGCCGCATGTTCGGATATATCAGGTTCGATTGTTTTATCGTCATCAACGGAGAAATGCAGACCTAAGGCTTCGGCCTGTTCCACTGTCAACTGAATAGTGTGTGTTTCACCCTGATCCCCCTGAAATATTGCCACTAAATTGTCATTACCATCTTCAGTTCCAGGTACTGGTGCGTTGTATTCATCGCTAGTTTCTTCGACTGCGTCTTCTGTTGCTGTAGACACTTCCTGTAATGCCTGTTGCAATAAGTCGGCGTTTATTTCATTTATGGAATTATCACCTGCGTCTCCTTGCAAAATAATAGTTTGTCCATTTAAGAGGAGAACTCGTGTTTGTTGTGATGTTTGATCGTCTGCCATTGTTTATTAAAATACAACTCATTGCAATTTGAAATAAAATTAATGTAACCTATTTATTTTCCTTTCTGTAAACATAATCAGAAATTACTATCATCACTTGCGACCTCAGAAAACCACAATAATCGCCTTTAATGGTCTAGCATCCCACAACAATCTTCTTCGTTGCTTCCATTTTCTATTTTCTTCTCATTGGATGCAACACACCAGCACGACTGGGCACGACACTGTGCAGTGCAGCGCAATGTATAACCAACAAAACCCGTTCATATCACAGGGACACGACAAGATGTGATCCGTGATGTCCGTGATAGTACAACGTTAATGGACAAGACGTGTTGGCTTACACGGCACGTCATGTACAGATTTTTTTTGTGTGTGCCAGTTAGAAACGAGTACTTAGTGTTCGCAATTAACCTCATTGCCATATTTATAAGCATTGTAGCTGCGTTTAAAGCCACATCTTCATGAAGGAATTATCAGACTTGTTTAGTGACCGCTGAAAGTATCATTATGGCATGACATGAATCAACTATGCAGCACTTCCTATGGGGGAAGCTGGTGCTGGTATTAGTTGCTGTAGTAGCAGTGTTACAAGTGGTACACCTTATATTGTTAAGTAGATTAGAAGCTAAACATCACCACCACGAAGATCAAGATGATCATCCAGTTTCATCTGGGAATGAGGTTAGAAAGAAAGTAGACGTTACTGCTAGGTTATGTTTCATATTTTCCATTTTCTTCACGATATTGTAATGGCTTACAGGCGGAAGCAGTATTTACATCGCTGGTGCGGTCACTGCATCAAGGACGGGTGTTAGATTCAAGTGGAGAGTTCCAACTCGTCCTGAATCTTGCTCCTGGGACTCGACAACCACCACCCCGTTTTTCCAGCACTGTCCCAGATATTGCTTTAGTCAGTCAGTGCTCATTCAACCATTTGCATCATATTGTACCCATGGTTCAGCGATGGCAGGTAAGGTTAATCAGTGACATGTTCATGGGATATAATCTTAAAATAGAAAAACGATTTAAAAGTAAAGTAAAGTTGTCCCCGGCTCTCTGCCATAAAGACATATGAGGGAGTGGAGGTGTAGGTGCATTATTCTTGACCTTTGCACTAGATGGAAGTGAGTGGTCATCATCATGCCCCAACTACTTTACCTCCATGGAAACCACTGTCAGTACCCACTGGATAGGAGACTGGGTGTGCCTTAGAACCGGTCTTGACTCTGTAGAGAAAATAAAAGTTTTGCACCTGCCAGGATTTGAACCCCAGCTGCTCATCCCATCATTATACCGGCTAAGCCATCCAATTTGAATAAAAGAATGGTCATAATTTGTTGAATCCCTAATGTGGTAAGGCTGATAAAGATATACATACATAAGATTCAGAAACCATCATTGCCATCGCCATAGGGCATGGATATATCCACACGTGGATTATCACAGAGCTCAAGAAATACAAGTAATGGGGAAATTGGAGTATCTAGCCCATTTCTCACTCTGTTCTGCCTCTCGCCACCATTTATCTCTTCCTCAACACACCATCCTGTTACCAACTTGCAAAAATGTACTCACTTTCAAAGTGGACTTTCTTAATTTCCTTAATGCCTCTGTGCATATCTCTTGTTTTGCTTTTACTCTATTTCAAGCTCATACTTGTATTTGGGAGCTGCTCATTTCAAGTCTTGGCCAGGACATCAGCTGTCATGACTTTGTCAGCAAATGGTAGGGTAGTATTTTAGTTTTGACATTGTACTGTGGGAAGTACTGCCAGCATTGTAGAATACTCCTCAAAAGAAAGTGTGAGAGTTCTTATGTCAGTGACTGTGAAGGGTAACGTCTTCTGGGATGTGACATTGTGTTGTCTGATAGAAGGCTGTTGTTATGTTGCCTCCATTTTCAGTGTTGAAGAATAATCACATGTAAGAAATCAGCAAGCAGAGTTATCTGAGTGGTATGGATATAGGTTGGATTAGGAGTTCTAAGTAAATGAATGAATAAGTAAGGAGTGAGTCACACTGGCCAGGCACCCTGACTGTCAGTGTTCTATGTGAATAAAGTAGTAGTGGCCCTTACAGGTGCTGATGGGGGAATGTGGAGCATGAGGCATGAATTGGAGGTTTAGGGAGGCCTGGAGACTAACAAGGGTAGCAGGCAGAATATACAAGGAGATCTCTTGCGGAGGTTGATAACATCAGCAAGACAATGTCTCTCTGTCTCTCACGCACATGCACACACACACACAGTCAACAAGAACACAGTTATCAGTTTAGCAATACACTGTTGGAGGACATGGTGCACTTAGCCTTAAATAAAGGTTTAAACATGCCATGTGCCTGAGCACATCCACAACAGGGTGTATGTTAAGATTTTGTCTGAGGATGCTGCTGATGAGGTGAGGCAGGATCTACAGGGTGGTAAGGCTGTCTGCTAGAGAAGGTTAGGTAGGAGTTTTTCAGGATTCTTAAATGTCTCTTAGGGCCTTAAATGCCAGTGCAGACCTTATGGCCCTTTGTTCTGGCAAGAGCAACACAACAGTGGTCCTCAACACCACTGATTACAATCACATGATTGGTGCTGTTCTTGAAGACTAGGCCTGCAGGAGGTTTGTCAAGGGCCATATTGTGTGCATGGACTAGAAGATTTTTTCTCTTCAAGAAATCCCTACTTTTAGAGGAAGTCCGCCAACAATGTTGGCCACAGGGCTTGAGGCCTTATGAGCACACTGGGGCTCATCTCTACTACGTCTATAATATCTGCCATGTTTGCCAGGGTTTCACTTGGGTAACTCTCTGAATCATGTGAGGAGCTCAGCATATTTTTACCATATGCTGGGCCCTCTCTAGGCTGTACCCCAAAACATCATGGTCAGTTTTGATGTCACATTCTTCACTAGAGCAGTGTTTCTCAACTTTTGTGAGACTGCAGCCTGGTATATCTTTTTTTATAAGCTGAGGGCCCAGTATAATTGATGCCAGGGCCTGGCGGTTGAGAAACACTGCACTAGGGTGCCAATTAGAAAGGATATGAAGTGCCTAATTAGACAATTTGAGGAGGATGTCCCAAGATTCATGCATTATGCCCTGACATTTTTCATCTTCTGTTTGGGTGCCCACCTCTTTGAACAGATTGACAGTGTGGTTATTGGTTCACAACTATTTCCCATGATTTCCACCTTGTAGCCGTACCACTGACACCACCAGCTTTATTTGCAATCAAGATTTCTTTTTATAGTAATTACGCATAGGATGTAATAAGGAACATTCAAGGGTGACTTAGCCCGATTCTTGGTTTCAAGATTATGGTCTGCTTCGCTGCTACAAAGACCAGGCAGGAAGCACCCTGCAGAGTTTTCCTGGAAATTCAGTTCGAAAGTTGACCGGCTGGATCCTTTGGTAAAGTTACACTTGACAGGTTTTGAATCCCGTAAGTCAAAAGTGGGAAGGCCAGCAACCCACGCTACTGGTATAATTTTTCAAGCAGCTGTCAAAAACGACATTAGGACTTTAAGGTCCAAAGTCCCAAACGAAAGCTAAGTGATTGGAGCAGTGAGAATTACGGTTAACTCCCTAAATTCAAATTGTTCCAATCATCCGAAATTAGGGTAGTGACTTGGAGGCGGAGCTGAAGCTGTGAAGATTTCTGGCTTCAAAGCAGAGTCAGTCTGCTGAAGGAATCTCTGAAGAACTCTCCAAGTGTACAGCCAAAAAATTAGCATCACTGGCAGCTTGGTTCAAAAGTCAGATTTAAAAAAGCAAAATTTTTTTAAGAGTGTTACTGGAACAATCTCTGAATAACTCTGCAGAATTAATTAGACGCAAAAATTAGTGTGAATCTTAATTTGGCTTAAAAGTTTAAGTGAAAATGTAATCACTCCTAAGTGTTTTGCTAAAAAGCAGTCACTAAATAACTGGCCAGGGATCCGGTCGCAAAAGTTTGAGTGACTTAAAATTTGTTTAAGGGATTAAGGACAAGTGCTGTTACCTGAATATCAAAAAGTGCTCATTAAACAGTGTGTGGTAGTGCCTAGCTATAAACACTCTCGTCTTTCCCGCTAACGCGAGGCCTGTATGCACCCTGATACAGAATCTCATTGCCCTAGTGCGAATGCAATACCTATGACCTGTAGTTTCCGGTTCATCCCCCCTTTTTCCTGAAAAGTAAACCTTTATAGTAAGCTTACTGGCCCCCAGCATTCATGTAACCCATATCCCGCAAACATCAAATATCCACAACACCAACAAAAAGGGAAGAACTGGACAAGAAGGACGCAGCAGCAACCTGCAAATTCAGAGTAACAACAGGTGAGAGGGAACGGCTAGAGGAGCAGCTGCAACCAGCAACAAAGGGGCCAAAAGGATAGTAAGAGAGGAGATGGCATCAAACATATAGGCAAATGGTTACAGAGAGAAGGTGGCACAATAACGTGACGGCTCGATATCTCGACAAAAGCAGGATAAAGGGGAGAAGAGTCAGCTGCGATGCTACATACAACACACAACTACGAGCATCAAGAATCATGTGGCAGCTCATCCTACAGAGAGCGATTAAGAAGGACGGAGCTGAAAACTACCAGTTCTGCGTCTCCAGCCAACCCAATAAAGGTCAACAGTCACCGTCGAAAAGGTTAGTGGTGAAGTAAAATGGCAAGCCGTGCACTTCGGAGTAGGACGGTAGAAATCAGCCCAGAGGACTTGGAAATACAGGCAGGGGAGAATCTGAGCGACAGACAAAGTGAGCAGCCAGAGGACTTAGGCAGTTTAGGTAAACCCAGTGAGCCGACATACATTTCACCCCATGAAGTAGCGTTAGGACCTCAGCCAGATGCTTCAACAGCAGGACCGGAAGTTGAGGCTGGAACCCCCAGTCCCGAGTTACTCGGTACAGGCAATTCTATCGAACTAAAACAAATGCTTGTGGGGATAATGGCAGCTATCCAGCAAAGCAATGCAACATTCCAGGAAAGTGTTAGGGCCAAACTTAACACTCTTCGAGAACAAAATCAGTTGTTCCAGGAAAATATTAGAGCAGATATTCGCAGTGTTAGGACTGACCTCCGATCTGAAAATGAGAAGTTGATTAAACGATTTGAGTCACAAACACGTGAGGCCAAATTAGACTTGGAAACCAGACACCTAACTAACTTAGTCAGGAAAGTGCAGCAGGAAACGGAGTCGGAGTTTGTAGCGGTCAAAAGACAAATGCAGACCCTTAGTATGGACTTCGAGGACCGTTTGGAGCATTCCCAGACTAACACGCAGATAGTAATCAGTTAACTTACGGACCAAATAGCAGAGCATAGGTCCGGGTTCGAGGCTAACCTCGCCCAGTTAGGTCAAGAATTCAATAAGAAAAGGATGCTCCAGAAGGAGAACTTAGAGGAAGCTACTAAGTTAGCCAGTCAGGAGAAATCTGTGGTGGAACGCAGATTTGAGCAAGTAGACGCAAAATTTATGGCATTGGAAAGCAAAATTGGGGAAATTCTGAGTAAGCACAATTTTGCGGATGTTTGTACCATAGACCACGGTGCAGTCTCTCCTTCAGTATTGCAGTTGAATGAGCAACCAAGGGATCAGGAAGGTACAATTGGCAACGATGGGCAGGCTGGAGGGAACAACAGCTGTTCTTGCAGGCCAACCCATTGTAACATGGGTGCAACTAGCAGTGTGACTGAGATGACCGAACCTGTCTCAGTGGCTAGTTTTCTAACCAGCTCAGAGCTGCCGTTGCCCTTGTTTGATGGCAATTTGGACACAAACCCGGTATTACATCTCCGGCGCCTTGGTAAGTTCATAAAATTTAGAAATGTACCTAAGAGTTTAGAACTGACAGTAGCCTATAGGTCCATAATAGGGCACATGAGTAAACAGTGGGTGGAGGCTGTCAGCCGGAATTTGGCTGACTATGATGCATTTAAAAAAGCATTTCTGAATTCCTGGTGGGGAGCAGCTCGCCAGAGCTTGAGCAAGTGCAACTTGTACCAAGCCAAGTACAATAGACAGTCTGGCATGTTGCTGTCTGGCCACTTCCTCAAGTACGCCACTATGGCATTGTATCTGGATCCTAGACCATCCGATCCTGAAATTACAGAAGCAGTGTGTTACCACTTCCCGGTGGGCGTCCAGAGAGCGATGCTCACCAGTCAGCTAAAAACTATCAGGGATACATTAGACCTGGGAAGGGTAGAGGTTCTGGAAGCAGGAGAAGGGTTCCACAGGACTCCTAACCCCAGAGTCAGTCTGGACAACTTGGAGAAGATAAAATTCTTGCCCCCACCAGGACTCGAACTCTGACCCCTGGGTCGTCCAGCCCGTAGCCAGTCGCTATATCGACTGTGCTAAGTTCAGAAAATAGACAAGATAGACACCATCCTGTCAACATCTGCTTTATTTTGCTGTTAATGACTTTGCTACATATTATGACCTTTATCTGGGTGATCCTCAGGCATACATGAATGCTTGTTATCAGTTTATGAGTTGTGTCATTTATTCAGTATGAATTCATATTGTGTCTGTATTGTTATGCTATCCTAATAATACGCTCTGTTGTTTAAGATAGTTATACTTGACATAAAAATAATATTCAACTGCTAACAAATTGAAATTACAGTTAAAATTCCTAGTTAATATAACTAAGTGACTGCTACACTGCAGGAACTGCATCTGCACACTGTATCAAAAACTTGAACATCCCAGCCATATATGTACAACACGAGAAAGATAGGCAGAACAACTATCTCTGCCCTCGCATGTTTAACAGCATGTCACAGTATTAATACTATAACATAAAAACATCATGACACATTAAAATATGTAGCGCTTTCAAAAACTTAGATGTACAATATTGACCATTATTGCTTGGCAATACTGCTGAGAGTTGTTTATTGCTGTTTATCAACCAGCGTGCTTCAGCTCGGCTAGGCACGGCAAACATCGCTTTCCTTACTGTTGCATAACCTTGCTTCCACTGTTGTACAACCCGGCAACCAACCATTTATCAAGAGTCTGTCTTCGTGGTAACTCGTTGCACATCCCATTGCCCAACAACAGTTTGACATGTCAGTATTTTAAATAACAAGGGGTATTTTTATATTAACTAGGAATTGTAACTGTAATTTCAGTTTGACATGTTTTCATTTTTATTTGCTACCTTTTCAATATTATTTTTAGTTTTATATTAAATAACAAAGTGTATTATTAGGCTAGTATAACAATATAAACACAGTATCAATACATATTGCATAAATGATGCAACTCAGAAACTGACACCAAGTATTCATATATGCCTGTGGATGACCCAGATAAGGGTCAAAACATGTAGCGAAATCATTAACAGCAAAGTAAAGCAGATGTTGACACAATAGTGACTGCCTTGTTTATTTTCTGAACTTATTGTTATGTAGACTGCCTCATATCGTATCCTTTTCATTCCCAAAATGAAAATGAAACTGAAGGGACGATGTTTTGAAACAGTGTCTGACATCATGCTAAACAGCATTGAGGAAAGTGACTTCCATGGTGCTTTCTAAGCGTGAAAAGAAATAAGGGGATCGCCATATATGTTCCCAAGGAGACTATTTTGAAGGAGATTGCAGCCAAAATTGAGTAAGTTAAGCCAGCGTTCTTTTTTACTTAGTTCGGAAACTTTCCAGTACACCTCGTAGTACTGTTCACAAAGAAAAGTTTAAAGTTCATTAATTTTTATTTTCAGATACTTCCCTTTTCCCCCCCTAAACCTTGTGGTACAGTGACTTTTTATGGGAATGCACAAAAGGCAGAAGAGTCAGATGCTCTTCTCATGAAGTTTGGTCATCCCATAAGGTGTAAGCGCTGTCTAAAAACTGGCCATAGTTCCACATATTACCATATTGTATCTCTCCACTTGATTCATATCTTGCAATATGGCATTTTAGCCATTATCCTATAATCTAATATGTTGAACACTTTATAGCGTACTGGTTTGCTTCTTGTCAGCACTGTTTAGAGAGCTATGTATAGTTTCACATCTTCAATTCTGCAGATTACTGGACATTCTTTACAAAGTAAAACAGAATGGCTTGTGTGGAGGTCATGTCTGTCTGGCTGTCTGTGGCCTAGTAGTGGCACCTACCTAAACTGTTGAACATATATTCATAAATTTGATGTAGAAGATATTAAAATATTGTTGCATCCGATGAAATTTAAACCTAATTTGCTTTCACTAAAGACTGTCAAGTCATACTGACCCATAGTAAAGCCAGGTTTGCTTAGGGTCATGCATAAATGGACTTCCCCCCATATCTAAAAATCCATTCCACAGATCTTGTTAAAATTTCGTCTGAAAGAGCTGTTGGGCTGGGCATGAAGCTGACCACTTGCCTCCATCCAGTTCCAAGGTCAAGCATGGTGGAGCTGTACCTTCGCTCCCCATACAGCTTCAGCACATTAAGCACAAGGACAATTTTACCTTTTCTCATTTAAGAGCTACTGGGCAGTTCTTATTTTCATTCATATTGATCCATAATAAGACCTGGTTTACATAAGGCCATGAAAGGACTTTTCCATAAACCCATAAACTGTTTTACAGATATTGTTGAAATTTGATGTGGGAGACTTCACCAGAAGTTGCTGGGCAGTTCCATTTTTCAACCAAACTAATCCATAATAAAGCCTAGTTTATGTAGCTCATAAATAGATTTTCCCGTATATTCCATAAACCGTTTCACATAATTTATATGGAAGACTTCCACAAAATGATGTTGTACAACTCCATTTTATAGCCATAATGATCAATAAAAAACCTAGTTTACAGTAGTTCATAAATTGAGTTTTCCATATGTCCCATAAATTCTACCACAGAGAGTGTTGTAATTTAGTATGGGAGACTCATTGATTCACATTTTGTTCCTGTTTTTAAGTAAGCTTCAAAGAATGCCACTAATAATTCTATATACTGGATTATGTAGTACACCTTTTCTGAAATTGGCTATATATATTTCATGTAATATGCAGATACTGGAGTTTAGCTTTCTTAGATCTAATTATGTTGAACACTTCATGTTACATTTTGTGGTGCCAGAGTTGGTCAAGAATGACCATAGAATGTGGAATAAATCATAAAAACATGAAACAGATATGTACAATACACCTGAATCTTTCATACTGAAAATACACACAGAGTTGGTATAAGGTATTTAGATGCTTCAAATTGAGTGACACATATACACTATAATTTTTACAACCTCCATATAATTCTCAGTAGCGTATTTGGTTGAGGCACTTTGCTGCAAGGTGGAAGGTTGTGGGTTTGATTCCCGATGAGATCATTGGCATTTTCTCTTGACCTAATTATTCCAGTTGCACTATGGCCCTGGGGTAGAAATAGAAATGAGTACCAGGAATCTTCTTTTGGGGGGGGGGGCTTGAAGGATGGCTGGTGCATAAGGCTGAAGACATCACTGCCACATCTTAGCCATTTGTCTAGGAAAATGTGGGACCCTCAACATCTCACATCCCTGTGGGCCTCCACGGCCTTTTATAGGGATTGATTTACCTTTTACCTTTACCAGGTAATTCTTAGTATCATGGCCAGATCAAATATGTTGAGTTTTCAGCCACAAACTCCCAGCAAGGGATGATGGCTTAGGAGTTTGTCATGGGGATAAGAGTCCTATAACTGAAAAAGTAGCATGTTATGAATGTTTACAAAGTATCTCAGATTAGAACATATTTTTTTTTGGAATAAGATAGTGAAAAAAGGGCATGACATTTTGAACTTGGAACTTCTATAGTTTTTATAGACTAAATTCATTGAAGTGAGTAACAACAGAATTAGCAGAATATAATTTAAATTCAGTGGGGATGTGAGAAGTTACTTGGTCAAAGTTGTTGATGAACCAGCAGATGACAGACATTCTTTGGAAAAGAGAATGTCTGTCACCACTTGGCAGGTTTTTAATACATGATGGAGTCATATATTAGTGTCATATTGTGTTAGTGAAATTTCATTATTTTATTTCCCTCACAGCAGTAGGTGGTATGTGCACACCATGCATTTGTTGTTTCTTACAACATATTTTGGCTCATTAAGCCACCACCAGTTATTTGATACATTCACCTGTATTCATCTGCTGGTATTCCCACATTGGCTAGTGTCAACATACTTGAGTACTGGTTTCTTAGTTGTATGTAATATAAAAAGTAACGCAGTCATGTTGACGGTTAAGAGGGCAAGGCTTATTAGTGATTGGTTGTCACAAGTAAATACTAAGGAGGTGTAATTACAGATAGGAATGACTTTGGCCTCTTTGTGTCTTGGTTTATTTGTGGACACGTTATCAGTGTATAGGTTATGTGTTACTGAATGTTTAGTTGGAGAGATTGTGGAAAGTAGCACAGGCAACCTCTTGTAAGGTACAGCCCTAACATTTGTGTGGAGTGACTGAGGAAACCCAAAAAAAAAAACCCCAGGATATTTGGCTTCCTCTCTTAGATTCAAGCCAGGGACCTCTCTGATACTAAGCAGATATGCTAACCCCTACATCATGAATGCAGTGAGTTTCTGATAGAAAGTGCAACTCATATTACTCAAAATATGAAAAATTAAATTTTTAGTTTTGGGGTATCATTAGTGGTCATGAAATTATTAAAGTCCTTCTGCTGTATGAACCAGGGTATATTGTACCTTGTGTGGGCATCATCACAGAAGGGAAGTCTTGTGTAATTATGTATGAATTTCACTGGCCTAAGAATACTGGATGTAACTTTCTAATGATGGCATAACTAACCGATGATGATGATGATGATGATGATGATGATGCACCCTCTTTCCCATAGCAGATGGAGTATAGCTGTCACTCCGTTGATGGAGGGGGCCATATTAAGAGTTGCATTCTCAGAACAGTCGTTATTTGTTGAGAAATCAGTTGTCGGTTGTCACATATTGGGTTAATAAGGCAATTAGAATCACAATTTAGAAATTATAATTTGGAGTCCTGTATCTAACCATACCAGCCTTCTACATATTTGTAAAAACACACTGTGAATGTGTATTTATTATGTTGGATTTTAGGTTCTCGCAGCAGTGACTATGGGTTGTGATGCCATGTAGTTCAGAGACAGCCTGATGTTTTGGAGAAACATATAGCCTGTCTCTTTAGGATTGAAGCTCAGTTTCAGCTCAGTTTCCACCTTCATCTGCTGGTTTCTTACTTGGCTTCCTTGTTGACCCTGAAGAGGGACAGTATGTTCCTCTGAAACATTGGGTTCTGCCAAAGCTACACAGCTTCACAGCCCAGAAGACTGTATTCATCATCTATTCATTAATTTATTTTCTTACTTATTTTTTTATTTATTTGTCTTTAAACAACAGTGCACATTATATTTTAGGGACCAGTCTCTGTGGCAGTATTTGCTGAAGACCATGAATTATCAGAAGCTCTGTGGGGAATCGCAAGCTTGCGTCTCTGCTATTCTGCAGTCCGTCATAATGTTTCGTTCCAACTGGTTTCTCCACTTCCAGCTGGAGGACATCCTCCCCTTACTGTACCACCAGATCTCTTGCCTCCATGCCAGGGTCTCGTACTGGAAGCTAACCAACAAAAGAACAATTATGCAGGAAATAGACGCTTTCCTAACAACTTGCTACGTAATGTTGCCCGGCGTGGAACTTCAGCTGAATTTATTCTTGTTGTGGACATTGACATGCTACCCAGCTTTAACCTCAGACAGGTACAGATGTGGTTATTATAGCTGCATTCAGTATAAGGTACGTTAAATGTGAGTGATGAAGCTTAAACTTGGTGCCTTCCCCTCCACATTACTTACAGTTGCAGTTACTTACTCACTCCGTCAGCAGCTGACAATCACTTCCCCGAGGAAGTTGTTTACTTCATTATTATTCACTCTTTATATCATTATCATCATCTTTCATAAACTATAGTAAATTTTATTGTTTCTTAGTATCAGATTTATCTGTTAGTTTGCCATCTTAGAATCTGCAGTAATCTGTTCTGTCAGTTTCTCTTTACCAAACCCCCATCTTTGTAATTTTCCACTCTTTTTTTTTTCTGATGTTTACCAGTATGACACGTTTTTCTTTTGAGCCTAAGTCTTACTGGGTTTTTGGACTTTGTCCATCATCCATTATTCTAAGAAACACTAGAGAACACAACGTTTTGGAAACTGGATCTGTTTCAGTCCTCCGGTAAGAGGGGAGACACCTGCTCTGTTGGGGATCCCCTGAGACAATGTGTTCTCTAGTTTTTAGAATGCCAGGGCCAGTGATTGAGGTTAGCTCTTTCTAAGGGACCCAACAGAGTAGGTGTCTCACCTGAGGAAAGAACCAGATCCAGTTTCTGAAACATGTTCTCTAGTTTTTAGAATACCAGACGATGGACAAAGTTAAAAAACCCAGTAATCCTGAATGTTATACACCATCGTCAGAACCCTTTAGAATCTACATTTTTTGGTAATAAACTTTATAGTAATTATTATAATTAATTTTAATAAAATGAAGTGACATTACTCACCAGTGGAGATTTATAACAGTTCAGGTAAAACTACAAATGACAGTTGGTGAGAGTGCAGGAAGATGTATGCTGAGTGTAAGTAGCTGCTAGCAAAACAGGCATGAAAGAAGGGTTCTCTCTTCTGGAATGTAGCACTGAGTAGTTGGTTGAAAGTCAACTTGTGGCCCATATCTTCAACAGCATGAAGTGGGTAGCAAGCAGAGCTTCATTCTTTGACCCTGAAGATGGCGGCCACATATTCCTCCAAAATGTCAGTTGACTTTCAGTGGACCACATGGCGTTATATCCTGGAAGACAAACTCTTCATAACCATCACTGTGAGAATCTCGAATCCTACAGGTGGGGAAGATTTTGTGTTCATACTTTCCCAGGTCCGACTTCAGTGCATGCTGTTGATGTATCATTTCAAAACTAAGACTTAATAATTGCCCACATGAGATATCATGATTGTTATGTTCCAGATCATAGGAAATGAACATCTTTGAATGTTATGTAACACAGAACACCTTGTACTCTTAGGGCATTTACATTAGTGATGTTACAGTGGCTGTGTATATAGCTGTAATGGAAGAGATAAATTAATACATAGTTTTCTTTTGGGATGGGGGGACCTCTTTGAATAAACAGCTTGAAAGACTGAGGAAATGAAAGGTAACTTTATCCATTATCAGCCATGTGTGACACTATTGTGATGGTCCAACTACCTGGGTATCATTATATTGCAACACCTCTTTATTAGAAGTCAGCAGCATGTGGTTGTGAAATATGTGCCAATACTGTACACAAATTCTGTTACATGCTTCAGCTGTGAGTTTTTATAAACATTGACCCTGTCAGTGTAATTTTTGGTGTGAAATGATCAGATTCCTTTAGTGTACTGTTTATGTAGACTTGAGCTGGGATGGTTCTGAAAGGTGATGCTAATCAAGTGTCCTTGATGCATCATTTGATAACACGTAGATACTTTCACTTCTTATGTGTGCTTGTTTGTTTGGGATGTTTTCTTGTGTTCACAGATGCAAACCTTAGTAGAAATATTGAAATAATGTAGGATGAAGCACAACTGATATTTTTCATTTTTCGTCTGTAATTTGAGTAATATTTGCATAAATCATTTCTTCATAAGGAGAGGAAGAAAGGAAATGGGATGGGTATGGGGCATTACACTATTCATATTGAGCTGCCCACAGTACCTTGTCTTATATTGAGCCCTTTATTTGTGCACCCTGGCCACATCCTATGAACAAGAGCCAGATAGACAGGATGTGACCATATGGGCATTGTTTACAAAGTGGAAACATGGTGAATGAGATGTGATAAGGTATTGCTGCCATGCATTCAATGAGTATGATGTCACAGTGCTTGATAGGGAAGCCATCCACAGTATGAAAACAATCTTCAAGATGAAAGCACTGTTTTTCATAGTGTCACATGTAGGAGTAACTGTAGATAGGATTTTGGATTGGATCATTCGGTTTATTGACACCTTAGTCATTCAACTCATGACTACAGACAGTACACCACCATCATTGATCACTTTGCAGTTCACCATTACGCGCACACACACACACACACACACGAGGGTTCTCAATCTCCACTAGTCATCTCCTGGCAATGGATTTATCAGTCTCACCATCACTTCAAATCACACATGAAGTCTTTTTAGCACAGTCCTTGCCCTTTCATGACAATAACTCAAATGAACTCTTATTCAGCTGAACTCTCTCAACTTCTCACAAGAACTAACTGCTCCCTTGGAACTTCCCTTTGTATAACCTTGGGTTGGACCCCTAGAAAATGTCATCTTCTGCTGTGTCGTATTGTTGTAGGTATGTTTAGTGATCTGTTGCCTAGCAATAGACACCCTATTGTTGTGCACATTGGCTTCCACAGGAATGTGTTTACCAATTTGTTGCCTAGCAATGGGTATACATGTCACAATACATTCCTTTTTTTCAAATTACATAAAATACTGACTATGCAGGTGTCAAAATATGTATAGGATGTACTCTAAGTCATCACAGTTTACATTGTGGCCTTGAAAAAATATAATTTCATTCTTAGAAAGTAACACTACTGAGTTTGTTTGAGGAGTGGGAACAAGATAGAAGGTTAAAGGCAATAAACGTTAAAAGTTTTCATGTGATTCCTTATTTACTGATTGATTTTGACCTTTGCTTTGAAGACTTTATTATTAATCGTTAAATGTAATTTTTCATTGCAGGATTTTTATGATTTTGCAGTGAAGAGTCGCCTCTTTACTGAAACCCACCATGAAGACAAAACAGTATATGTGGTACCTGCATTTGAGGCACGCAAGACTGTCAGGTCCCCATGGACAAAGGCGGAATTATTGAAACTTGCTGATGGAGGACACATACGTCCCTTTTACATTGAACTTTGTTGGAAATGTCAGGTAATATTCATATTGTTACTTTCTTTACAGAGATGATTAATTTAAGAAGAATGACCCACATAGAACTAACTTGGTAAAGGATGAGAACAGTGATCTGCTTACAGATTCCCACAATGTTTTAAGTAGGTGGAAGAATACTTCTCTCATCTATTCAATGTGATACATACAACTGAGTCACTGATACCTGAGCTTAGTCCAATTTTGAAATTGCTATTCCAAGTTGAAGTTCTGGCACAACTGATTCAAGCAGGAGGTGAAACAAACATTACTCTCTGAATCCATAAACTCTCTAATTCTATTTGGAATAGGAGAACTTCCTGGGAAATGGTAGGAGTCTATTATAGTACCTGTTTGCATGAAGACTGATAGAACTCATTGTATTAATTACTGAAGTATATCCCCGTGATCAACTTAATACAAGAATTTGTCCAATATCAATGTCTGTCTCCCAAGGTTAAGTCCATACATAGAAAAAATTATTGGTGACCATCAGTGTGGGTTTTAATGTAGTGAAACAACTACTGATACGTTTTCTTGCATTCATCAGATACTGGAGAAAAAATTGGAGTACAGTGAGACGGTAAATGAGCTATTCATAGACTTCATGAAAGCCTATGATTCAGTTAGAAGGGATGTATTGTATAGTATTCTCATTGAGTCTGGGGCACCCATGATACTAGTTAGGTTTATTAAAATGTGTTAAATAAATCTGTAAAATGGCCCATATAAGTAAACATTTGTCTGGTAATTTTCCTATCCAAAATGGTCTGAAACCAGGAGATGCTTTATTGACATTGCTTTTTAATTTTGCTTTAGAAAAAACCATTAGGAAGGTCCAAGAAAGTGAGATTGGATTGAAATTGAATGGGATACATCAGCTGGTGGTCTCTGCTGTTGAAGTTAATTTACTGGGAGAAAACATAGCCATGAAGACAAATGCAGAAGCTCTGGTAGACACCCGTAATGAAGACAAAACATAACATAAAGATCTTATAGGAAAAAGAAGTTTAGGAAGACCTCTGAAATTATGAATTTTATCTTGTATTATCTGTAACAGCTTTCAGTAGGCAGGATACTGGAAAGGTTGATGATTTTATATAGTAGAAAGTGGATTTCCTTACACAGTGGTCTAACTACATTTTGATACTTATTTCAGTCAATATTAACTGGATTGAGGAGTATTTTAAACAAAAATGACTGCTGGTTGACCAGTTCCTCGGGTAAATTGCTGCTGGTCCTTGCCAGTACAGTCATTCTTGGTTCCAAGTCCCACAGGACTCATGACCACATTTCACTTAAGCAGTTGCCTCTCTATAAATAATACCCACCTCTAGGCAACAGATTCCTAATAAGCAACAATTGAACAACAGAGGAACAGTGTTTTCTGTGCAGTCCATGCCTGTATGTTATTCATTCATTCATCCATCAGTAATCTGTCAGATGACAGGTCCACAGTCTCTTCCAAAACAGTTCCTCCACTTAATGCGATCCAGAGCTTTCTCCTTCAAATGAGAATATCCTCTTCTGTCCCCAAGGTCATCCAGCATCTTCTTACGTCTTCTTCTCACTTGTACCTGCCCCTCTATCTTTCCTTCAATAACTTATTTTAGAAGGCAGTTACTGCATAAGATATGACCAATCCAATTAGCCTTCCGTTTTCTTATTTCGTGTAGGATATTCCTGGGTTCACTCACTCTAAATAACACTTCTTCATTTCTCACATAATCGGTCCAACTGATCATCTCCATCCTTCTCCAACACCACATTTTGAAACTTTCCAGGTGTTTCTGATCTACTGCCCTAACTGTCCAACTTTCAGCCCCATACATAGCAATGCTCCAGATGTAGCATTTCACTAGTTTCTTTCTCAAATTTAAGTCCAGTTTGCTGGTAAAAAGATTCTTCTTCTTGCTAAATGCAGCTTTTGCCATGGCAATCCTAGATTTAATTTCACAAGTACACCTTCCATCATCTGTTACCAAGCTACCCAAATATTTAAAACATTTCACATTCTCCAGTTGTTTCTGGTCTATCTTTAATGTGACTGGGGTTGGTTGTCTCGAAATTTTCATTACTTTTGTTTTTTCCACATTCATTTCCATGCCATAGCACCTTCCAATTTTGATTAGTCTATCAATCATACCCTGTAGCACAGTTTCTTCCCTAGGCATTAACACAAGGTCATCTGCATATTTCACAGGTTGAATAATTTGCCCTCCTAATATGAAGTCTCCAAGCCCATCCAGAGTTTCTTTGGTAAGGCATTCGCTGTACAGGTTGAACAAAATTGGTGATAAACAGCATCCTTGTCAAACTCCTCTTCCAATCTTCACACTTCTTGTCTCCCCTCTGTCCAATCGCACTCTAACTTTCTGATCCATGTACAATTTACTAATCAGTCTTCTTTCCCACCAATTGATACCTGTTTCCTTTATGATCTGCTGTTTGAAGCCATTCCCAGATGATTGGTGAAGACAGAAGACTGTGAATTAACAATAGCCCTATAGTTTCTTGTTATGATCTGTAAGTAAACAATGAATGCAATTACCAATCCACGGTAGCATAGTTGGTTGAGGCTTTATGCTACAAGCCGGAAGGTCACGGGTTCAAGTCCTGATGGGGTCATTGGATTTTTTTCAACTGACCTAATCCCTCCAGCCAAACTATGTCTCTAACAGAAATGAGTACCAGGAACTAATTAAATAATTTTCCTGGGGAGTAAAATGTGGCCAGTGCATAAGGCTGACAACCTTACCGCCATCTTTGAGCCGATTGTCTAGATCAAGGGTCTCCAAACTATGGCCCCTGGGCCACATGCGGCCCACGAGGTGATTTTATCTGGCCCGCGAAAGAATTGTGCAGAATTGCGCCAATTGAACTAATTTTCCAATGAGTACTGTTAAAAAAATACTTGTTCAGTGATTTCAAATTCATTAATTAAGATTGTGTTAAAAATATATTAATATTCCATATTATGTTAATATTAATATTATTCACAATTTTACTAATTCTGGACCGTATACTGCGCAGTATTTTCGTACTTGTTCGTCCTCGATCAGCAGTGTCACTTCATGGCAGAGTAGGTAGCGCGAGCAGTTCGTTACTAGCCGTCTTGTGCATGAGACTTCTTGCAGTGGTGCAGTGTAATTGTAACAGTTCATCATCACCTCAATTTAATCAGATTTTAAGAATGCAAAGAGTTCCATCATTCACATTAATTGTTTTATTATAATTTGTGATTAAATTTGAGCATTTGCTGCTACTGTCTGTTGTCATTAATATGCAATAATTTATTCTCACGTACTTTGTATTTAGTTTATGAAATTCTTTGCCTTCAATAAAACTCATATACATAGAGTTATTAATTTCTCATTTTATCTGGCCCGTTGAAAGTGCTGAATTACCTAATGTGGCCCGCGTTTCGAAAAGTTTGGAGACCCCTGGTCTAGATAATGTGGGACCCCCAACTTCTCACAACCTTATCAGCCTTCATGGCCTGTTATAGAGATAGCTTTACTTTTTTTTACTTTTTACCCCCATCTATAGTCACACTCAGACATGTGACAATATGTCACAGAGCCACTAATCATATATGTGGCGAGTTCTACAAGCCACAGAAAATGTAAGCCGTTTTGCTACTACAATCTTATTGTATCTTGGAATTAATCTGTGTAAAACCACATAATTATTTTTCATTCATTGTCTTGAATATGTGCTTGATGTTGCAGGTGCACACAGACTATGAAGCCTGGCAAAAAGAACCGCCTTCATCAGGACTGGCACCACTGTTTGAGGTTTTGTGGAAAGATCCATGGGAACCATTTTATATTTCACGTAACTCAGTTCCATTTTATGATGAGAGATTCAAGCAATATGGTTTCAATCGAATAAGTCAGGTACTCCAGCGATTGGTGATTCCTTTCACATAAGATCATTTTATGTTAGAAATTATTTACATTCTCTTTATGATATTGTGTACTATATAACATTTTTATTTTGGAAGCTTATATCAAAAATTGTGTGATGTACTTGTATGATGTGGTCAATTTTTTGAAAGCTGATTGCCCCTTTTTTTTCTTCTTCTTCTTCTTTTTTGCCTTCAGGTTTGTGAGCTGCACGTTGCAGGCTACAAATTCTCTGTGCTCAATAATGCTTTTCTGGTTCACCATGGACTGAAGACTGCCACTTCATTTCATGAAACCAAAGACTTGGATCAAGAAAGGAATCGTTTGCTGTTTCGACAGTTTAAAACTGAACTCAGAGAAAAGTATCCAGAATCATCTCGGAGGTGCTACTGATATCCATAGATGTCTGTAGCATATGAAACCGAAGCCTTACACGTATATTTTGAAATCTTCTCTCCAAGTTGATGGCTCAAAAACAAATTTGAATTAGGCAGACAGAATACAACATTTTAATAGAAATTGTCATTAGCATTGCACTGTTCATGTATTCAGTTCAAAGTACTGTCTAATACAAGATATTAATTAAAGAATGTGTTGTATTAGATGCTATTTTGAATGAAATACAATACTTTTGTGGACACTTTCCAAGCTCAGTTAATTGTCTTGACAATAGGGGTATGTATAGTGAAATGTCTGTGCATTTTTATCTGACAGAGTATTGATATGTCTTATATTATTACAGAAGAGCCAATCAGAAATTAATACTAGTCATCATATGAGATTATAAATATGTACATTATTCATTATTAATTACTTCCAGCTTAAGGTATACCAGAGCTATTGTGGTTTCGAGAAGTAACTCTGCATGAGCAGGTACATTTTACCAGTTTCTAAGTTACCTTTTTACATTGTAGACCATACATATTACATCTCAGGTATGTTCATTGAATGATTAAATATAAGGAAGAAGTGAAACAGAAGAGTAGGATATGAATCCAGTTGGTAATATTTACTGTATTTCAGATACAGTTAATCGTGGTGTTTAACACAGCCTTATTGAAACGAAATGTGTTTGGGACTAAATTCATTAATACAACATTAAAAACTGAATGTCACATACAGGATGTAACTGAAAGGTGTGGACAAATTTTGTACACAAGTTCCACATACCAAAACAAGAAAACACGTCCATATCATCATGTGTCCAAAAACATTTAATTTGTGACTTACAGCTGAAAGACTGGATTTATAATAAGTGCCCAAAATGTCCTCCATGAGATGAAGTGTACACCGTGACATGTCTCATCATGGACCACTGCATCCATACGGAGATGCCAGAGTAGTTGTGGATAGTCTGACAGGCATCCACAATGTGATGGTATAGTGCCTGTTCATTATCAACAGGAGCTGCATACACAAGGGACTTTAGCTATGCCCATGGGTAAAAGTCCAGAGAATTCAATTCTGTCTAGTGTGAAGGCTATGCAATGGGTCCTCTTGTATATATCAATCGGTTATGAGGTGTGTTATTGGGAACATCTTACTCAGCACAGCTAAAATGTCCCGGAGCACTATCATGCATGTACCACATGCTGCCAGTGGTACATCTGTAACTGGTAACAGAGAAACACACTTGAAGATCATACCACAGTATGCACAAGCAGGCAGTTACTACCCTGCTAGAAGGATATGAGCTATCAGAGATGATAACAAGAATTGAATAGGTCATGACAGTATTCTTTCAGACATAACTCACAATTTAAATATTTCTGGACACATCGATGTGGAAATTTTTTCTCGTTTTGACATGTGGAACACGTGCCCAGAGTTTCTCTGCGCCTTACAAAGTTCAGAGTTTCTTAACAATAATTAGTTGGATTATACTGGTATTGGCACATTGCTTGTTCCTGAAACCTTCATTTTAATAACAGTGAAAATATGTAACAGCAATACTAACCTCCATGTCATCACCATGTACTGACTGTATATTCATACCATTATTGTACATTATGTTACAAATTCATCCAAAAATTCTGCATTATTATAAATGAAAAGTGTATACTTTATGACTGTAAACTTTTATATGTATATTTGTGCATTATATTTCTTATAACCTGGATTTGCTGTAACCCCACACTTTGTGAAAATGAGTAGTTATTTTAACCCATCCATACATGGAACATTTTCCTAGGCACTGAGTCTTCAGCAGCAGATTTTTACCTTAATGAAGCAAAGTTCTTTAATTACAGTAAATACTGATACTGGTTAGAAGTCTCCCCACAAGATATCAACATAACACAGTGTGTGAAGTATTGTAGAAGGCCATGACAGGGCAAATAAAACAATTTCAACTTGATGAAGCAGTAAGGGGCATGAGCATATTGTTTGATCATTTCTGCTCTCTTCGTGACATAGGCAAGTTTCTCAACACTGCATGTTGCACTTATGAATGTGATTAGGTTAATGAACATTTGATATGAAGAGAAGTGGATGATCTCAGCACATCCTTCCTGCAACAGATCTTCATGAGGTATGAGTTCAGTAACTTTTACACAAAGTTGTCATATAACTACGAGGGAGAGTCAGTAAACATCTCATAAATGGAACTAAAACAGCTGTAATGGATGTAACAGGTTTTCTCTGTGTATCAGTAGGCAACAGCAGTCAGGCTTCATGACAGTCCAGGTAGCAGACATGCATGTGCATGTGCAGAGGCTGGTTTCAACATTCAAAATGGCAAACATACTTGAATGTACTACCAAAGAACATTGTTCTGTTTTGCAATTTTTGTGGGCAAAAGGACACAGTGTAAAGGATATTCATAAATAGATGTTTCCTGTTTACAGTGGGAAGTGTTTGTTGTGTAACGTGGTTCACAACTGTGTGGCATATGTTTCGCTGATGACGAAGAGGTTTCAACGAAGGTGAGGAAGTGGCTGAGTCAGTAGTCAAAAGACTTCTGTGCTGCGGGTTTTGACGCACTGGTAAAGTGATGAGACAAGCACATCAATGTTGGTGGAGGGTATGTCGAGAAATAAATGTGATTTCCAGGTTCAAGTATCATGTTCTATGTTTTATATTCATTTGTGACCTATTCACTGACTCCCCTTGTAGATGCTTTGTGAATATGTATATTCATGAAGTCCAGCTTCGAATTTCATGGTCATTATCTTCAAAACAGCATGACATATGAAGGAAATATGTGGTGTGGATCACCCAGAGTTGCAGTGTTTACTAAGCCTGAATAGGTTCATCAGATGGACCAGAGAGATTAGACATCCTTTGGGTCTACTTGACAAATTGATACAGGCTCCAAGACATGTATATTTTTATTGGACGTGAGGTTCTCATCACTGAATGTGAATAGTGAGAGCCCCACATTTCAGAGGAACATACTGCTCCAATCTTAGTGTTGAAGGTTAAGCTGAGGAAGAAACCAAGAGTTCGCAGCAGCCCTCTCCATTACAAGGCTTTTGTTCAGTCTGTTTTTATATCTGTTTAATATCACTTTCCTAATTTGGGATCATAGACATATTATCAGTATCAGTAATTATCTGAATGCCCCTCCCCCCAAATGTATGCAGGTTTTCTTAACTATTTCAGTGGTTATTGTTCAGTTTGGGCCAATAATAAATACTTCTGGTAAATTTTCATACGCTGATCACAGTGGCCATGCAACCTTAGGGATGAACCGTTTTTGGCTGCTTGAACATGGATGATGGGTTCAGATCCCACTTGAGGCATGGCTGTCGGTATGCGTTTATTCTATTTGTGTTGTTCCATTTGTAGATGGCAGCCTTGTGACAGGCTGATTCCCTGTCCAAGGAGTCCTATTAACTGTGTATAGATAAAGAACCTGACAAAGAGGCCAAGGTGTACAAGGGCTGTAGAGCCATAGATAGAAATTTTCGTAAGGGTTGTATACTTGCTGGAAATAGTCTAAAAGAATGGAATAATCGATTTGGTATAACTTAACTATGGGATAATAGACAATGTCAGTATCAGATTTCATCAAGATCCATTAATTCAGTTATTACATGCCTAAGATATCATAGATCATAATACAAGTTTTGGATTTAAATCCTTTTGTTGCATGTGTGGAACCCCAAACTGACTGAAATACAATACAATGTTTACTGTCATTTCAGAGGAACATACTGCTTCCATCTACAGAGTAGAAAAATAAGGTATGGATATGGGGAGAGGAGCCCTCAGTTAACCAATCAGAGGGAGTAAGAAGAAGAGGAAAGAAACGGGACTGTGGACCAGACAGAGTTGCAAAAGATATTTTGTAGTTCAATTTTTCACACTAACTGGACATATCTCATAGATACAGTCAGAGAACAAAAACTATATTATTAATTGATTTAGAAGGGCTATACTGTGTTCCTGACATGTTAAGATACACATTGGATAAAACCCAGAATGTGCCCTACTCGTCTCTGATATTCATCTGTAGGCACTGCAAATGAAAATACTAAGAGACTCTTTGATTTTTCACAGAAATTTAGATTTCCTCTGTTTTGTTTATTTCTTGCTGTCACTTTTCCTACACTGTGTATAAGGCATTAGGAATTAACAGTTAATAAAGGGACTAATGGAAATGAGGAAAATGTGTTAAGAATAGCCAATCTCTTTGGGATGTAGACTTGAGTACCT
The DNA here is from genome assembly GCF_002891405.2 of Cryptotermes secundus. Lineage (NCBI taxonomy): Eukaryota > Metazoa > Arthropoda > Insecta > Blattodea > Kalotermitidae > Cryptotermes > Cryptotermes secundus. The sequence continues at coordinate 85,465 of NW_019740657.1, forward strand.
ATCATATACAATGCAGCAGGTGTTTGCTTAACTAATGGGTTTCTAGAATTACTAAAAATAATGGGTGGGTTTTAAATATTTGTGTAGCTTGTTAACAGATGATGGAAGGTGTACATGTGAAATTAAATCTAGGATTGCCATGACAAAAAGCTGCATTTAACAAGAATAATCCTTTTACCAGCAAATTGGACTTAAATTTGAGAAAGAAACTAGTGAAATGCTACATTTGGAGCATTGCTTTGTATGGGGCTGAAACTTGGACACTTAGGGCAGTAGATCAGAAACACCTGGAAAGCTTCGAAATGTGGTGTTGGAGAAGGATGGAGAAGATCAGTCGGACCGATTATGTGAGAAATGAAGAACTGTTATTTAAGAGTCAGTGAGCAGAGGAATATCCTACACGAAATAAGAAAACGGAAGGCTAATTGGATTGGTCATATCTTACGCGGTAACTGCCTTCTAAAAGAAGTTATTAAGGGAAAGATAGAGGGGCGGATAGAAGTGACCAGAAGATGAGGAAGAAGACATAAGAAGATGCTGGATGACCTTGGGGACAGAAGAGGATATTTTCATTTGTAGGAGAAAGCTCTAGATCACATCAATTGGAGGAACTGTTTTGGAAGAGACTGTAGACCTGTCACCTTGACAGATTACAGATGAATGAATGAATGGGTGGGTGTGCAAAGTTTAAGAGGGAATCCTACATATGACTTCATGCACTTCACACATGCATAAGTGACACTCTGCTCTCTAATCATCCTAATATTTAATGCTCATATAGCCTTAGATACTGACAGAATCAGGGCACATGGTAGCATGGTTGAGGCGCTATGCTACAAGCCAGAAGGTTAGGGGTTCAAGTCCCAATGAGGTCATTGGATTTTTTTCAACTGACCTAATCCTTCCAGCCACACTATGGCCCTGGGGTCAACTCAGCCTCTAACAGAAATGAGCACCAGGAATATCTTGGGGAGTAAAGGCGCATAGGGCTGACAATCTTGTCGCCCTCTATGAGCTGACTGTGTAAAAAATGTGGGAACCTCAACATCTCACAACCCTATGGGCCTCCATGGCCTGTTACAGAGATACCTTTACTTACTTACTGACAGCATCAGTAAATATACACTTGTAATATCAGAAGTTAAACACACAAAATATTCAGTTTCTTAATGTTTTATATATACATGTACGAGGGTTGGTACTTTAATAGTGGCAACTATTTATTTACAACTGATACAAAATAGATGCATGTTTCGAAGTTTTACTGTCCTTCAGTGTAGTCACCAGCATTGTGTACAGCCCATTGCCAGCGATGTGGAAGTTGCAGGATACCTTTAGCAGTGCCTGTTGTATTGATAGTTTGAATGGAGTGGTCTACTGCATGAAGAATCTCTGGAACAGTTCTGAAGCAAATGCCACGAAGTGGCTCCTTCATCTTAGGAATCAAGTCAAAGTCACAAGGGTTTAAGTCCGGGGAGTATGGTGGATGATACGGCACTTCCCAGCCCCATCGATCGAACACAGCCACAGCTTGCGCAGCATGTGGCCGAGCACTGTCCTGCAAAATGATGGGTAGGTTCTACAGAAAGTGTCGCCACTTCTTTCTCAAAGCTGGTTGCAGGTTGTTCCAAAAATACTGCACACTGATGGTCTGCTGTCGGGGAATGTTATGCGTTAGGATAACACCATCACAGTCGTACACGAGAATCACCATAACTTTCACATTGCTGGGGTTCTGACGAACTTTTGATTTCATGGTGACCCGTAATGACGCCATTTGTTCAATTGGCTTTCATTTTGTACGAGTGCAATTTGGCCCACGTCTCATCCCACTTAATGATATGGCGTATGAAAGCCTCTCCTTCACGCTCATAGCGAGCGCTCCAAGTGGTTACAAGCAGTGTCGTATCATAGCCATTTCTGCATTTCCATCAAATCATGCGGAACCCGTCGTGATGCAATTTTTCTCATGCCCAGGTGTTCCTTCAGAATGTGAAGCACAGTCATATGTGCTAATCCTGTCTCTTGGGCCAGCTGACGAATCGTATGGCGTCAATCACTCTCCAGTAATGCGGAAAGTACATACACTTCTTCACTGATACTAGGACGACCTGGCCAATGCATGTCTGCCACATTTTGGCTTCCCTTGTTGAAGGCTTTTACCCACCTTGCCTCTTGAAGACCTTGATGACACTGTCGTGCTATACGACCTCTGGCACATTCAATCTTTATCCAACTCCATTGTTCCCGTTTCGAAAATATCATGACAACACTACATTAGATCGCCAGCTAACACAAGGCTCCGTTCTCCTCGTCACTGTGCATGCGCGTGATCTGGGAAGGGAGAGTCCATTTGCTCTGAGTTAAGGTAGGTATGTAACTAACGTGTGGTATAAGCAACATTATTTGGTTCCATTGCATGGTGTCTCTACAGCAGTGTTGCCACTATTACAGTTCCAACCCTCATATATATATAAAGGAAAAAATCTTTAAAAAATGACGACTCTGTCAAGGTTCGGCCACACAGGGCACTACATACGCTATGTTCGCTATATGAACAGAAAAATATCTCCCTTTATTGACAATGTGACTGGCCTCACAGACTTCCATATGCTATGTTCCCTATGTTAGCTGCGCTGCAGAGTGTACACAGCGTATGTAGCGAACATAGTGTAGCACTCTTTGTGGCCAAACCTTCATGGCAGTTCCATCATGAGTGATTCCTAAGTAACTAACTTTATGACTTAAAATTTTCCAAGGACTGTACTTGCAGTTTTCTTTCCCAGACCATTATTTGTAGGCATACAGTACATTAACACAATCTCTGGGCCTCTCCCACCTAGGACAGAAGTTAGCTGCATGTGCAGAGACATTCTAATATGTGATCAAAATATACCACCACAATGGACAAATTCCTTTGCAGCTTGCATGCTACCAGTGGGCATACAGCAGTGGCATGAAAACAGATCTAGACATACAACAGACACCAGTGACCGCCATTATGAAAGGTCAAGTTTCTGCAGTAGACACTGGTAACAACTGTGGTGTGATGGAAATGGTCTCCAGCAGACACTGGTAACTGCCGTTGTGGAAGGTATAGGGTCTGCGGCAGACATTTGTAACAATTGTGGTTTGATGGAAATAGTCTCCAGCAGACACTGGTAACTCCCATAGGGTCTGCAGCAGACACTGCTAACAACCATGGTGGAAGGTATGAGGTCTGCATTTGACACCAGTGACCACCACCATGCAAAGTAAAGAATCTCCAGCAGACACTGGTAACCAGCAAGTGACAGAAATGGTCCATAAGCAGAGCCAGTGACCTCCATGGTGTGAGGTAAATGGATCTGCAACATGCACTGCTGGCCGTGACACCGAAAATGCACTTCAGACTATAGGTATAACATGAAAACAAAAAAAGAAATTCCCCACCCCCAAAAGAGTACTTTGAAAACTTGCAATGGAGTTGGGTTTAGAAGGCATGTTGCTGAGAAAGCAAACTCCACTGAAAATAAATATTACAGTTTAATAGACATATCACACATTTATTCTCTTAAGAGATGAAAAACAGTCAGGGGATAGGAAAACAAAAAAATAATGAACTGTGGTATGTAACTCCTTTACAATGAACTTTTTCTCTCTTGGAGTGGTTTTGTATTTATACTGCTGGCATGCAAAGGCACCTACGGAAGGCATTTAAGTCTAACAGTCTAATGACTCAACTAGAATATGAACTACATTCTGCGCGTGAATGAGTAAGCAAGTGAGGATGATGTCAATGATAATAATCAACACACAAACTATAATATGAATACAATGAAGAAGAAAAGACAGGTTTGATAGACAACACATGGCCATAACTGGTAATAAAAATATATATAGCAATACTGCACCAATATTATTTCACATGTTCTGCCAACATTGCTCTCACCACAAAGCAGTAACACAGCGAAGTGGAACCTCCATGGCGTGCAAGTTCTGATGTCCCGTTTCACTGGTGCTAAATTACCAAATACTTATCAGTATTGATTATAATGGTATGTACCTGCTGCTTTAAATCTAAAGCAGGACATGTTTTATGTTAACTCGTCCCAGTCATCCCTGGTTGGGATAAGGCACTGCATGCCCCATAATTCAGTTGTAAGGCTCATTCAGCATCCAAACCAAATTTCCAAAGACATTCGAAACACACCACAGGTAACAATATTAATAAAACCACTGTAAAAACTGAAGGCTCCTACCATATTGCATACACACACTCTTAAATCAAACCTGTCTGCCAACATATAAATTCGGCATAAAATACAGATTGTAAATTGGATTTTGTTTTTCAAGCTGAAGGAACGATTATTCTGGCACATGCTATACACAAATCTAAATTTATACAATGTTTATTAGCGTGTCAGATGGAAGCACATTACAAATTGATTGGAAGCTGCTAGAAAATAAGATAGAAATATCTGACTACATAGCAATATGAGAAGATCTTCCTGTTAAGTTCACTGTGGAATGCAAGAACATACAATGTGGGGGGAAAAGAATTGTTCCCACTGTCCCGTTTGCCCCTTTATATAATCAAAGAAGAAAAAATTATTTTCCATCCATTTTGGATACTCTAGTTAAAATCGGAGAAATTTCATATAAATATAAATAAAGTTTGTAGAGTTCATTTACAGCATGTAATATACGTATAACATGATCAAACAGACCTTTCCGGCAGATACCATAAATGCACAGTGTCATTTTGTTCCTTTGTTATATGGCTTCATAGCAGTGCTGTGCTGTTTAAATAAAAATCACGTAATAGTAGATCTCACTGGTATGATATCATTTGAAATATGATTAAGAAAGAAGCTTTCTGTTAAAACAAACTTGAAGCCAAATGCAGTTAATGCAACAAAATTACCACACACAAAAACCGGGGGCCATTAGACGTTTAAATTATCAGTGTTATATCAGATATGCTTGTGTTTCTTTTTCACAACAGCACCACAGAACTTGTCCGTGAAGCTGAACGTTTTACACGGATATGCACCAAGTACGAAAGACATTAAAAATGGTTCCACAACAAACAAATTATAACATTTTAAGTTAATGATTTTTTCATTTGTGACATCCACATTAAAATTTGTACTTATTCTATTTTCAGTCTATTATTTAAGGAAATAATGAGTTCAAAAATTGAAAATCATACATACAGCACAAGATAAATATTCCTGATGTGTAAATCTGGGCAATTTCTTTGATTAATTAGTATAATTTCCTTATGTTTCGATTCACGAACTTTGTAAGGTTCTTGACAAAAGTTATCCCACTGCTTCTCCCTTGTTAAAATAGTTTTCTTCCATAAATTCAGTTTGCACATTACAACGATCAGGAAAGTGACATCCCACAGCATCACTTCACAAAGCAAATCAAAGAAATATATTACGAAGTTGTTGTACGCCAGCTTGTAAGAGGGCTAAGTTAATATCCCCTCTGGATATAATATTACATCTAGGCAAATAATTTCTCTTATGCTTGTCTGTAACAATTGGTTTGTACCAATCAATGCAACAAATGTTACAGCAAGTACTCGGCCACGATTCTCATCCTGTGCTAAATACAGTATTGACAACTGCAAGCCAACCTGATACAGGGCTACAATTATATATGGTTTACACTGTAGCCTGGAAGACCCTTTAAACAGTTTTGGTCTAGATTCTTATAGTATACAGTAACCAACTTAACCTATGATATTTTCCAGATTAACAAAATAAGGGAGATTATCATGTATGTACCTTTTGAAAATATTAAAATGAAAACCAATAAACAGACCACAGATACTGCTTAAGAATCCTATTCAGTTTTGTCCCCTACAGACAGCAGAACAGCCAATGGGAACAATATTTTACTCAAGTTTCATAAAGACTATAATCCCTCATAACCAGGGCCCAGATTTTGATGACATGTCATCTTTTTTCCTTGTATCCCATTCAATGCCCATAAATATATAAATCCCGGAGATGAGCTGCTGGTTATAGAAATGTAACTCTTATAGGTCAATTTCTATTATTTTTCAACATTTTTAAGTTTTAGGTCATTTTTGGTAAAATTTTGGACTCTTAAAGGTATTTTTTGTCATTTTAGCCATTTTAGGGAATTTTTCTTCACATGTTTTCGGGAATATGAATAATATGCAAGTAAAGTGTTCTTTCTCTTTCTCGTGCCTCTACAAAGGCAGCCTGCAGCTGCAGCCCAAATACCTGCTATCACAGCATGCAATAGTAAGTTGTAATAATGTCCCATCCGTTACGATTGTTTTGCCGAAAGTGTTCGCAATATATACCATAAAACATTTAAGCTGGCAGCAGGGTATGACAGTGGTCACTCACACTGTGGCCCTTTCCAAGTTCTGTGCAAAGGTATTTGCTTAGTTACAAATATTTGTAGTCAGAATCCATTGCTTTTTGTGACATATTGTTGCTCAATAAAACTCCGTTTGTCTTCAGTTCCTCACCCTTGACCACACAGACAAAGATACTGTTGACGAAAGGTTCTCAGCGTGAAAAGTTCAGTTCTGTGTTGCACTAGAGTGATTCATTTTACCATGATACCTAAAGCAAAGCCATCTAAATCGTGTCATTTAAAGCAGATTGTGGCTAGAGATGACATATTTTCAACTGACAGTAACATTTTATACTTTAAGATGTGTGGCACATAATTGGCGGAAGAAAAAAGATTCACGGTAGAACAACATATCGACCGCAACAAGCATATACGAGCAGTGCAAATTTCAAACAAAAAGGAAATGTGCAAATGTTACTGCAAGTGTTCACTGGAAGGTGGAAATAAGACACTGGATTTTTTCACAGATCTGTGTGATGCTCTGGTGTCCGCAAATATTCCATTTTGGACTAACAATGAAAACCTGAAAATTTTTCTGGAAGTGATTTGTGGTTATTCTACCCCAGATGACTCCACTACTTTTCCAAGTGCTACAACAATATCCTGGAAATGATTAGGAATAAAGTGCATGGGAAGATTTTTGTTTCTATTGATGAGATCTGTGGCAGTTTCGCTATGTTTCAAACCTTATCATTGGAACCTTGGAAATTGATGGACCAGGTGAAGTGTTTCTGCTCACGAGTGAGGTGCTAGAATCCGTTAATCATTCCACAATTTGTAAACTCTTTGACAGGTCAATGTTTCTACTGTGGCCAGAGGGTATACGACATGATGTTGTCTTGCTTTCCGTGACTGATGCAGCCCCATATATTTTAAATCAGGCAAGTCAATAAAGTCGTTTTATACAAAATCGGTGCACATCACTTGCCTAGCTCATGCACTGCAGAGAGTGACGGAGAAAGTGAGCTCAAGATTTCCTCAAGTGGATGCTCTCATGTAGAGGATGAAGAAGATTTTCATTAAGGCTCCAGCTCATAAAACACATTTTAAGTCTATGGCTCCTGGTGTTCCACTGCCACCAGAACCCGTCATTACAAGGTGGGGAACATGGATTCATGCTGCAATTTACTATACAGATCATTTTCAGGTAGTGAAAAACATTGTACACTCAATGAAGACGGAGGATGCGAGGGCAATTGAAGCCGCTCAGGAACAGTTCTTGTGCATCAAAATGGAAAGACAGCTGGCCTTCATAAAGGCAAATTTCATTTCCTTCACAGAAGGAATCCAATGTTTGCAGGAGAAAGGAGCAACGCTAGAAGATTCTCTTGTTCTTGTGGAAAAAATAGCCAGTGATTTGGAGAAAGCGTCAGGGGACACTGGTAAAATGGTGTCAAGAAAAATGAAAAGTGTTCTAGATAAAAACTCTGGTTATGAAACATTATGCAGCATTTCTCGAATTCTGACAGGAGAGTCCTTCAGCACTTTAAATCTTGAAGAAGTACTGCTAGTGATTTGGTACACTTCAAGTATGCTCCCACTGTGTCTGCAGATGTGGAAAGGAGTTTCTTCAAGTACAAGAATGTGCTGTCAGACAATAGGCGTTCACTCACCTTCGAGAATGTCCGCATGTTGACTGTCATCTATTGCAACTCTGAATGAGGTGGCACTTAAATATTGGAATATATACCGTATATGTACATTTCATTAGCGTTCCAATGCGGTAGAAAAAATCATAATAAAATGTTTAGCTCCAAATTCAATCATATATTGCTTAATTTTCGACATAAAAACTAGGAAGAACTTAAAAAGAGTAAGGATGAGTTCACAGTGTTAATAAAGGTTAAACATACATTTTAAAACAATTTGTAGATTTTCCATGACACGATACATTTTAGGTTGTTTTTTAACTTTTAGGTAGTTCTTCTGGATTTTTCCTGTCATTTTATAGGTAATTTCTAAAATATTTTACATCATCAAAATCTGGGCCCTGCTCATAACATATTCTTGCTCATCTCTTAATATGAGCCTCAACATGCTGTACTGTACCCATATGCCAAGTCGGCTTCTCAGTTTCCATTACTCATACCAAGTTGATCAAACAGGTAGCCGAACTGTCATAATTTAGCACCAGAAATTGGGAACAAAGCCTACACCGAACCCATTCCCCAGTGACCACAAGGAATAACCATCCAACTGTGTGATCAAAAGAGGGACACTATGTATCGTGCTAAACATTTTCTAAGAATTATACCTAAACGAAGTTTTTTTATAAAATAGCACTTGAAAAAAATCCTACCTGAGTGACTACAGAAAACATTTTTTGTTCCACTTTTATAAATATTGAATTTTATTTTTTTAAATTAAATATATTATATATATATAATCTGACTCTATGTTAATAATAATAATTAATAATAATATAATATCTACTCTCTTTACAACTTATGGTACAAATGCTAGGACAGGCATCTCTGTCAAACACAAAAAATGCTGATCTTGCTGTTCCTTTTAGAAGACTTCACAAAATGTTACATTATTTTACTTTTGTCCCTAAATTCTCCATACAGAGTTTCAACAAAGTTGGTCTCCTTATTAAAAAGTTTTGCTTCATTAAGGCGTTGATGATATTTCTTTTTCTTGAACAACTAAGGACTGTCACGTCCTCGACGGCAACAAAAAAATCCACACACTTATTTTCTATCTTGACACATATGCAGTCCTCATCATCATACAGAAGTCTGCAGACTGTGACCATTCAACCAGCAGGAAGTCCCTTTACGAGGAAACAGAACAAGAAGAGAAAACCTGACAACTAATAAGCAGACGCCAAAATGCAAGACTGTTGAAAGAATAATGACTCTGACGTAATTGGAAACAAAATATTTTAATTCTATTATAGTTTTGCAAACCACAATTCACAACATAATGGTTGTATTTAAGTATAAACCTACATTCCACACTTTGCCTCCATTGGTCCTCACTCAAAATGTGAGCATGTCACCCTGTGTCACTCAAATCTGATATCTTTTAAACAAGAAATCCCACTTCGCCTATAAACATATTACACATTCAATTCTGATATACATATTCACATTGTAAATTAAAACTTATTACGAGGCAGAGTGTAAAACTTCAACATTTCTGAAAGCACTACCACCTGCCAAGACCCAGCTGTCAACTAACAATCGTCATTTGAGTAGTGCCAACGCTCATATATAGTTTCCTGCATGTACTGTATACATGCACTGAGTGCATTAAAAGTCTCCCACTGCATTTCAGCCAGGATTCTTCAGGATACGGCGCTGTCGGAAATCGTAAACACGACGACAGAAGAACACCAGTTCAGAAGCTACACATCCAGGAGGCTGTCTGTTCCCTCGGGGATATCCTTCATGCTGTGGTACCACCAGTCCAGGTTCCTTGATACCCTCCTCCGTTCGACGCACACATTTACGGTACCTGTAACCACATAAACACATAGTAATGTGTGGACAAGAATGGCGACTGGGTATGTATGGTATTTAGAAAGTTAGTAACTTGTAACAAGTCATTTATTCCCCTAAATGAGTCACAAATGTCCCTGTTCTTACTGCATGTTGCAAGCTCATTAATTCTGTCTTCCAGATATTAACCTCCTTTTAATCCTGAAATGCCCACTGGTTTCACATCTTACACTGTTCAGTTTACCTCCAATCATTTCGCTCAGATCCTGAACCACTACAATCTGACTTGTTTCCTTTGGTCCTTCATCAAACTATGCCTGAATAATAACCTCAACTTTACTGAGATGAGATGTTATTTCTCCCCACATCAAATCTCTGCATTGCTCCTTAACTTACCATGACCCATGTCTTGCTCAACTCTGGGGGCATCATGTTCAGAAACAACCTGCAGCTGCCTTCCTGTGCATGTCCCCCTCCCCTTCTTCCTACCTGCTTTTTCCCCACTCCTCATGAAGAGCATTCCTCCAAAATTCATGATCTGGCCTTCGGGACAATAAGTGCCCTGACTGTAGCAAAGTTGATGGACCTCTGGTTGAATGGGAACCTAAATTGGGTTCCGCCTGTTTGCGCTAAATCCTTGTCATGGATATTTTCCCTGGTTTATGCACCTCTGTTGAATCTCCCTGGTTGGTATGCATATTGTTGACTTGAAAGGATTCTGACAATGGTGTATACTGTACTTCTTTTGGCTTATTTTGTACTTCATCCATTGTCTGGTATGTATAAGACAAAAGACCACGACATTTCGGAGACTGGATCTGTCTCCGTCTTCAGGTCTAGCTCTTTCTAACGGGCCCAACTGAGTAGGTTTATCATTTGCCACCCACCTGAAGACGAGAACAGATCCAGTCTCCAAAACGTCGTGATCTTTTGTCTTTCACATACCAGACGATGGATGAAGTCCAAAAGAAGTAATGCATATTGTTGTTTCATTCTGCTTTCGTTTTATATTGTGTTGTTTGTATTATGTTCTTTTTAGGCCTTAATCCCTGTAGTCCACAGCAATGCAGGTTTTGGATCACACCAAAATCAGTGGTCACTTTTGTTCAAACACAATTGCTTACTGCATCCATTACAGCCTCATTATATTTTACTGTACCTACTTGTTTTAAAGTTGGCACTAACTTCGCCGACAAGTGGCGGTCACTCGGTCAGCATAGTTCACTTGCGGACTACAGGACACGGAGTAGCGTGCAGAGCATTGTAATGCATCCCAGTGCTCTCCTGTTTTAATGATGCCTCATACTTACTTATTAATTGCATGCTCAGTGAGCCCCATTTCTACAATACCACTGTCTTTGTTCTCACTTTGCCTGCATGATCTCAAGTAGCTACCAAGGGTCCCCAGGTGGGGTAATGATCTATCCGCTGTCATTTTTTTTACTTAACTCTTCCCCTGGAGAGACCCTGTCTCAAGTACTAGTCTCTCTTCATTATTCCACAATCGCCAGATGATGATTAGTACCACAGTCAGCCCCTCAGAAAGAAGGGGCATCAAGCATACTAGAATGCTATCTCCTCTCTATCAAAATGTGATAAATCTGTGTGTCTTTCTGTCAGGGAGTGTCAAGTGAATTTATGCAGGAATTATGTACTCCTGATAATTACATATTTGGCTATGCCAGAATCCATTACTCTTTTTTTTATTGCTAGTGGGGTGGGACTAAGTCCCTTGCACTGTGGCCACTTCTGGCCTACTGTACCATGCATTACTCTTACTTAGTCCGCATGAACCTGCCCCTTACATTTCCTGTGTCAAACCTCATGTCCATTTTCCTTTGCTTAGGTCAAAGTATTTGCAATGTTTCTAATGTCTGATCTTTAATATGAAGACGCCTGTGTCAGTGATCTTTCAACTTCGCAGTTATACTACGATCAACAGGTGTTACACTAAACATCACAACTGTGTGGTACCTGTTTTGTCTATGTGGTTATCAGTATTTTAATTAGTCCATTCACTCATTACTTCAATATCCTTTCCACCTCATTAGTGATTAAATATCATATCATTCAGTGTCATATACGCTGAGCACATTAATGTGTCATTAAACTAAAAAGTGATAACAATGGGATCAAACTTTTTAAGATCTGTATCTTCATATGTTTCCATGTTTGACACTGTAATCAGCTCATCAGACAGTTCATCTCTACTTGCTGGAAGTACCAATGTCAGATCTTCAACTTAAGTCGCTTCAAACTTAAGCAATATTTTTAGCCACTTTTTCTTTTGTGTATCTTGTATCTGTTTAATGAATTAAGCCCTGTAATGGACTCAGGCATGGATGGTGGGCCATTCTTGCAAGCACTTTGCATGGACTTGGACCATGATGGCCATGTATGTATGTATGTAGTATACATTACCACAATGCAACAAGACTGTTGCTAAGCAGAAATACGCTACACACACTCTCAAGTGGGTTTTGTTTGCAGAGAGTTCAAGTAAATGATATGTAAAGTATATTAGCGGCCGCGCCATAGCTTAAACGGTTAGTCCCTGGCTTCCCACCATGGTGGCCTGGGTTCGATCACGGGTCTGGTCAAGTGGAATCTGTGGTGGACAAAGTGGCACTGGGGCAGGTTTTCTATGAGTACTTCAGTTTCCCCTGCCAATCTTCATTCCACCAATTGCTCCACAATCACTCTCACCTATCATCTGGGGCTGGTACAATAGGCCAGAAGTGGCCGCAGTACAAGGGACTTAGTCCCACCCCACTAGCAATAAAAAAAAGTCTATCAGCCATACCTATCCACATGCACTGTGATATCTTATTCAACATTATCATCCTTCCACAAGGCAAGCTGCTATGCCTCAACATTTGGGCCTCCTGGTTGGATCAAACATTTGTCAGCACAGCAACTTGCCTTGCTGAAAACTGACACCTTGAATCAGAAAACACACTGCATGTTGTTCCTTATAATTTAAGGGACTGTATACTTGAATTCAGTCAAAATAAAATATACTTCATTAAAAATGACATACAGTGCAGTCTCTTTCTGCACAGCAACAGAACACTGGATTAAACACACGTGCCCTTCCTGATCCCACTTTTACACTGTGGAAGTAAAATGATTCCACAGAAGTAAGAAATATACACAAAAATTATAAAAGCTAAAACAACTCCATCCAGTGTGACTATTGAAGTTTTTATTACTTAAATTCTTAACACCCTTACATGTTTCGGTCCTTATAGACCATCATCAGAGGGACATCGATACTGTTTGGAAACCACTATTACAATAGGTGTTCTGAGTGTTAAAATATATACACATACAATGTTTGTAACACACAATAGACACAAAATCCAAAGTTTTCACAACTACAGCGACTGTCTTGGTATACTAAAATTTTTAAAACTTCTGTTATTTAAGTTAGAATTTATAAACCAAATAGATTCGTGTCCTTGCTCTTATCGCCCTTCTTGATGGGGGCCGAACTTGTGCCGCCTGTCTCTCTTGAGAAGAAGGTTCTTTGATATCATCCTGTGTTTGTTCATGGCGCACTGTGTTGTTGTTTTTTTTTAATATACCAAGACAGCCGCTGTAGTTGTGAAAACTTTGGATTTTGTATCTACTGTGCATTACAAACATTTAACGTGTTTATATTTTAACATTCAGAACACCTATTGTAATAGTGGTTTCCAAACAGTATCGATGTCCCTCTGATGATGGTCTATAAGAACCGAAACATGTAAGGGCGTTAAGAATTGAAGTAATAAAAGCTTCAATAGTCACACTGGATGGAGTTGTTTTATGTTTTATAATACTGTTAGTGTGATGGACCAGAATGAAACAAATCAAATACACAAAATGTTAGCCAATCATGGTGTATACATTTAAAACTACTAACATGAAGGAAATAATGATGAGAAACTAATGTACTGCTTAAGGTATCAAACATGCAGAAATGTAAGAAACCTCAACCCAAAGTACGTGACATACCTGCAATACTCATTGAATGTAAGAACATAACATTTGTCCTCAATGCAGGCCACGCTGCTAATGTCCCTGTGTTTTGAGGCGAAAATCTCATCTTCCATGTCTTCCAGTCTGCAGCCATGATCTATGTGTTCTGGACGATAATACCACAGCAAGGATACCATCATTTCTCCTACAAAAAGCAAGACAAAACAGTTATAATTACTCAAAATGCATAAATATTTTAGAAAATGTGGATTTATTAATAGAACTGCCAATTTCTGCAGATAACTGTCAACAACAGTCATAACTATACTCAGGATGAGTGTTTTGTGTTCAACCTGGCAGCTTCCATTTCTTCTACATATATCATTTAATTGATACGTAACATTCAATTCTATTACAATTGTATGATTAGGGTTTATGTCCATTTACTACTACAATAAGACAATGAAAATGTGTACTCCACTGAGTACACATATTGTCAAATGTGCACTCTGCAATTTATCTTAGTCCAGCGATTTTGAAATTCATGTCCTGCAGAAACACTATCACTTTTGAATTATATGCTTCTCTACATCACAAAATATTCTGAACTAAATTCCACACCTTGCTCAGGCAAGGCACATAAGTACATATAATGTCACCTGAAGACAGAACATGAATATTTCCACTTTCTTTGAGTATAGGGGTGATCACCCCATCAACTAACCAGAAAAATAAATGGCATCTCCTAATGCATGACCATGTACAGTGAACAGATAACATTTGTAGGATTTGAGGTTCTCACAGAAGTGGTTATGATGAATTCTGTCCTTGTGATAGAATGCCATGCAGTCAGATGTCAGCCAGTGTTTCAAAAGAACATGTCATCTCCACTGTCAGGGTGAGAGAGTAGGCCAAGCAAGGAACCAACATGAAGTAGACAGCAAGCTGCCTCATTTCTTGCTTGTCTCACACTCTCCAACCCTGAACATGGAGGTGAAATATTCCTTCAAAATGTTGTTCGACTTCCAATGGACCACACAGTGTGATATTCCACACAAATGGGCACTTCATAAAACTTTACTGTGTACTCCTGCACCTGGCGTGGAACATGAACTGTTGTGAAGAGGCGTGCTATGTTGATGGGAATGGTCAAAGAAGATTAATGCTGAACATGCCGTACTTTTGGAGACTGAAATCCGTTTTTGGATTCTTTAAAAAAAAAATATGATCCAGACTTTTTATGCAGTGTGGTTAACTGCAATAAAACTTGGCTGCGTCAATATGAGCCAGAAACCGATCAGCAATCAATGCAGTGTAGATCCAGAGCTAAAGAACACATGAATGTCTAAATGCAAAATCAAGACAATGTCCATCATTTTCCTTCATGTTAATGTTACTGTCATGGCAGAATATGTTTCACCCAGCTGAACTGCAATTCTTCTTGAAATTGCAAGAAAAATTTCAAAGAAAGAGAATGGAGTTGTTGGAGAATGTTGAATTCTACGCCAGGATGACATACAATGCACCATGGTTCAGCAGTTTCGGCAAAAGAAGGAGAAGGGGGGGGGGGGAAGAATAAAAAGATAGTTTCTGTGCTCAATTCCACACCTTACTTACTAGATCTTGCTCCAAATGGCTTCTTCATTTTTCCTAAGCTAAAATAATGTGTTTGAAACATACACATTTGCAGTCCATTGAGGACACAGGAAAAAAGACAAGACCTGCTACATGGGCTGTCGCAGAAGATTTTCAGAAATGCTTACAGGCATGAGACTAATGTAGCTGCCAAAGAGAACCTCCCCAAATGAGATATACCTGGTAAAGTACTTAAACTCTCAATACATTCTTTTACGATAACCGTCTCATTATTTAGTACCCACATCCTGTATTTGGTGCTTAACTTTCCATCTTCCCCTGCTGTAGCACATTGTACCATGTTTTTACACAATTCTACACACATGCATCAATGAAGCTCACCATCATCAGGGTTCTCCCAGAGGGCGGCAACCTTAGCAACAAAAGGCAAGTCCATCTTTCGTGGTCCTGACTTCAGTAAGATGCAGTCACGGGGACGGATCACATCCCCTTCCTCATGACGCATCATAGGGTAGCATTTCCGTATCTTCAGCTCATCATCACTCTATAAACAATAATTGGCAATAATCAACACCTCCAGATCATGACCCTCCACGCAATGCAAGACAAAGTTGTAGCCGGAACTCATAAAGCCTACTTTCCAATTGAGCAGACTTTCATTTCTACAAAGCTCGTGTTGTGTCGTGTGACACAAATTTATAATTCAATAATAATAAAATGCAATTTACTTCATGTGTTAAAATGATGAACTAATTCATATATGGCCACTGAGTGAATCGCATGTTAATCTAAACTTTTTCAGTTTGAGGACCCTACTCATGTCAAGATTACTGTCTTCTGGAATGCTACTGCCCCTGCCACTTTCTCCTTGAAACATTTATTCCCACCTCTTTGCTTGATGTCACATTTTCTCTCACTTCCTTTCATATCAAAAGTCTGGAAAACAAGTGCTCCCCTAACAGCCTTGTTTCCTTTCTAACTTTTCCTACATCTGTACCCTCACCTTCCCAATCCAAAAACACTGCTATCTTTTCATTTCTTTAAGTAACTTATAACAGTATACACATCTTACATTCCAAGGAAGTGTGGGAATACAATTTAGAATTCTGTTCTGAAGATCACAGAAATATGTGACAATATATTGGATATTATCAAGACTAATAAAAACTGGAGCATGCCAAGAAACAGCATTCTTATGATCCTACAAGTGCTCCCACAACTTCACCCACATTCACCATTTCAGACTCTCATGCAAGTCAGGAAAGAAACATACAAATTATATAATACTAAAGAATATAAAATTACGTACCGAAATGAAGACTTTGCTTTCAAATGGATTGCCAACAAATTTCCAGCCATTGGACCACTTTGGTGACTGTAGAGATTTCTTTGGAAATGCCTTCCTAGAGAGAGCCGCAACTGTCATGTCTTGCTGCTGCTGTACTTGTTTCTTAAGTGTTGGTACACCATCATGTCGAACAATCAGAGATGCAGATTTCTTGGACTGATCCTTCCTGCTTCCTGTGGATGTTCTCCTGACAGCAGCAATGGATGAAGGGTTCTGAGAGGGACAACTGGACCCCTTTCCTTTAGAAGCATTAGTCTCAGCATCATCATTTGATGATGGATCAGACAATGAGCTGCGCAAACCATGACTACGCAACATATGGCTAACTCTTTCTGTTTTCTCACTGGGAAATGTTTCCTCCAAAGCAAGAGACACATGTTCTGACCTTTTGCGTAGGTGAGTTCCCTTTCTTTCTACATGAACATGGCTGGCATTTGTTTGAGCAACAGGGACCTTTGAAACATCACCATTCAAACAAGTGGAAGTAACCTGCTGTTGTTTCCCACCTTGATGCCTCAAGCACGGTTTTCTCTGAAGAGAAATTATGCCATTGATCTTGGTTTCTGACTTCCTGCGCTCCACATTTTTATTAGCTGATGTCTTTTTAGTCACTGGAGTTACATTTGAACTACTGTTCCTCCTTGTGGTTGCAAGGGGTTCCACGTTTATCTGACCTTTGTTCACAACGCTGTCCAGTACTTCATCAATCCTTTTCATGGCTTCGTGGTCTGTCACCTTCTTGGCTTGTTTCATGCGTGACGGATATATCTTGGTTTGTAACCTACGAACTTTGGTTTCCCCTTTCTTCTTTGATGCACTGATGACTGGTTCCTTATTTTCTGTTAAATCTTTAGCGTCATCAAGCTTCCGTTTTCGTACATTGTGCTTCATACTGTTTAAACTGCAGATATTAGAAGAAAGAGGCTGAGATTTCTGCCCATTCCTGGACTTGATCTGTGTTTCGAGAGGAACACCATTCACTTGATCATCTGGCTCACTTGCTCCATTTTTAGTTTTGTGAGGTTCTTCATTTGATATTGTCAGTCTACTGGTGACAATAACATCTGTAGTTGAGAGCTTTTGTCTTTTTGGCACTGATGCACCCGTTTCAACCCTCGCAGTGCTGTTGTTTGCTGGTTCAGCATTCCTCTTCCGAGATGAACCATTCCTAAATATGGTTTTACTGCCATTCTGGGTCAGTCCAGGAAATTTGTTATTTTCTGTAAGTACTTCCTTTTCCAAGTTCCTCACTTCCATTTTCACACTGTTGCTCACCACCTTTGGATCTACAACTGTCACAGCCTCTGGTTTTGACGACATCACTTCTGCTGAAAACGGTCTCTTTTTCTGAACCTCAGGATTACACATTAGTAAAGGTATAGCGTTGACAGCTGGAGACGTCTTTTTCTTGGCTTTTGTCCTACACACACGCACCTCAGGCTTCGTCACACTATTGCTTATCGCTAGCAGACGATGCTTTGAAATGTTCGTTTTACCCACAGCCTCATCGCTTGGTATAGTTGTCGTGCCAGTCTCAAATTCTTTATCTGGCTTGCTGTGCACTTCTTGGACAACTTCTGGGGTAGAAGGCAACTTTGTTTCTCCTACAGCGTTCTGATCCAATGGCTCCTGCTTGTTGGCTTCCAGTTTAGATTGTGCTTCAGTAGCTGCTGCATCTAGTTCCCACACTCTTTGTTGGAAGGCGACTTCCTCTTGGGTATGGCTAGGGTTTCGAGCAGAAGCAGTGGCCGGTGATGGAGGTGGAGGCATTCCAGCACTTCCCCGAGCTGGGCTAGGGGGTCCCAGAGCTCCAGGAGGTTCCAGTGGCAGTGCTAATGCCACAGGTGGCAGAGGCTGCTGATGAAAAGATGGTCCAGACTCCGGCACAGACTGCTGCTGTTGGTTTGTAGTAATGTGTGGCCCCTTACCATCACCAGTAAGAGGCCCAGTATGGACGTTTTTTGGACACGACTGCATAGGACATGGGCAACTCTGGTATGCTGCATCTGCAAAAAGCAAGCTTCATATTACTGGTCTGGTTCTAGGTAAGGTACCAAAGCACAAACTGTGACCTGTAGCGTAGAATATGTTCACTAACGTAAAAATAGCTTGTACTGAAATAATAAAATGAATATACAGCAGTGTTCATTACAACTACTAATTCTGATGTGAGAACTGCATGTTTAATTTAACAGAAACCTAACTGAAAATATTACACAATTAGCCTCAAATAAATGTTCTAGTAGCTGTGTACACAATAATTACGATATACTCATGACTGTTCTCATTTTAAGACAGAATGGCAGTCTAGTTGGTGGAAGAATGGACGTAGAAATTACCTATGAAGAGGCTTCTAGTAGGGGAGTGACTGTAACAACCTGCTGCCCCAGGACCACGGCTGTACTCGGGGTAGTACCTGGGTGGTGGTGGTGGTGGGTATGGGTCAACAATTGACATAGGTGGTGGGTATGTATCCACCAGTGGAGGAGGTGGATTGGTTGACACTGCAACCAGAGGTGGCGGAGGTGCTCCAGGGGGTTGGTAACTGCTTGCTGAGCCTGCTGAGGAACCGGTCACAACCATCTGTTGGCTCTGCTGACCCTGGCCAGAATTCTGCTGACTTGTGTTGGGTGCTGGGCTCGAATAGAGATCTGGAGTGTAATACTGGTGGGGCGGTGGAATGTAATGCCTGTGATAGCCTGATGGAGGTGGTGTTGTGTACGATTTGTGGTGAAAGTATGAGGCAGGAGGATAGTTTGCTGTGGTTGAATAACAGAGATCTTGATTGTGATAATGAGTGTGATGCTGTTGAAGGGACGGAGGGTTGGCAGCAACTGATGAGTACTGAATGCTAGCCGAAGCAGGGGGGGAGGGATAGTACTGAGTATGAGGATAGTTGTAGGTGTAGGACTGATGGTGAATATGCTGGGGTGTGGATGGTGTTGGAGGTGGGGGATAAGGCTGAGCGTATCGATAGCCGACTTGATGCGGATGCTGCTGAAGTGGTAAGGGCTGAGGTACTGGAGGTGGAGGGGCAACTTCCCCGCCCCCAGAGCATGATGTTGCCGTGATAATCACGTCGTTATCTGAATCGTCTCCGCCACTACGAGCACTGCCCCCAACACTTCCACTTGACGTCGCTGAAACAATCTGCTGGGCTGTTGGTGGTACAACTGCAGATGTGACTGTTGTCGGCACTGCTCCTGGGCCACTGTGGCTTGCCACTGAAGGTGGTGGTGTGGGATTGGGTGATGCCTCAAGAGTGGGGAGCACAGCTTGTGGCACTTTTCCAACGTTGCTGCTACTGCTGCTGATGGAACTGCAATGCTGATGGTGGGCTGAGATCAATGGACCTGCAGGCTGATAGTAACCTGCAACATATGCAGTCAGATCTTCACCTATTTGCATACTGTGTTCTCTATAAAAAACTATTCTCAGTTAAAGTACAATCTCTATTGCTGACAGGCTCAGATGTTGACTTTTAACTGTTGGGTAATGGTGGGACATATTTCTTTCACTAATCTCAAACACTGAATAAATCCAGACAATAAACAGGCCCCGGTGCTTTTGAACAGTATACCTCACAGATAGCATAGAAAGAGTTAATATGCAACCACTTTCACTGTCTGCAGCCTGTGCTATGAGACCTAAATATAATTCAAAGTGTAACCGAGCTAAAAATCAGTCAATACTATGGAAGCAATGTGGAGAATTAAATGAATGAAAAACTTAACATTTCTGAGATCAGGGCTTTTCTTCATATTTCCAAATGCTTGCAATGTTTTCAAAATGAGGAAGATGAAAAGAGAATACAATTTCTCTCAATTTAACCATACTGTTGCAATATGTGACTGAAGCTGAACAAGCATCTCTATGACATTTCAATTTTTTTCAATATTAAGAAATAATCACCTCTTTTCACTGCCATCACTCGACTTCATTAATACAACTATGAAAATACATTTTTTACTTCTCCCCTCTTCATATTTTTACTTTAAAACTGACACCCAATTTCTTAAAGATCATTGTTTATATTATCGCCAAAATCTACGCCTGGGCCTCCCCCAAGGGTCCCTTCTTCCAAGTTCCACAACTAAGAACTTATACTCAATCCTAATCTCTCCCAACAGGTGCGATATGCCCTACCATCTCATACTCCTCTGTTTCATCGCCCTAATAATGCATGGTAGAGTACAAATTATGAGACTTCTCATTACGAAATTTTCTCCATTCTCCTATAACTTCCTCTCCCTTACAGCCATGGACGCTTTCCAGCAACTTTGTCTTAAACACATGTATACTTCATGTTCTAACCGTACTGAGAGAGACCAAGTTTGCACCCGTACAAACCGGGGCAAGTGAACAGATATATAATATTTGTAATGACGGCTGCTGTGTTAACGTAATTGTAAAACATTATTGTGTGTCCATGACGCGAGGCTGACGACCTTGCTCTGTAGAAAAGTAAATATTGCTGTAAATCCAAGGAAGCGAAAACCGGACGGTTTAACTCACGACGGAACAGACAAGTCTGGCAGGATGACCTAAGGAAGGCTGTGGCTCAAAAATGGGCTGGTTTACTAATGAAGAAGAAGACAGTGCATAAGGGTTAGGTGTGCAAGGAAAGAAAATGGTTTATAACGGAATAATATAACTGCTATATGTGAATGTCTGGCAGTGTATTTTGTGCATGAAGGCCAAATCACTCAACAGCCGACTGTTACAGTTGGGTAAGTTACGACAATGGCCGGTGTGATACTTTGCCGCCAGCTGACGAAAAAGAGAGGTTATATATGTTTAACCAAAACGTCTTTTTATATAAATAACCTTTGCCGAAAATATTTCTCTGTCAAATTCAATATCTTGGTATACATGAAGCTGTCTTTCCAACAATTCGTAGTAAGTTACGTATTTTTTATGACTGCTTTAAACAGTCTCCCGTTTATAGTTCAACGGGCTTTATGTTGTCGCGCTAGTGACCACACACAGACATTGGACCGACTACTGAATTTACTTAACGCTCATTACGCGTAACTACAAATAGTTACACCATTCTTACCGTTCTGCACACTCTACAGATAACTACGGCACATTCCAACTATTCCGCGTCTGCTGTGTATTCACTTACCTACATGGTAGATGTGCGTAACATATACTATTCTTGGTTCTTCCATACTTAACGTCTGCTGTTCTCACTGACGGACTGAATGTCAGAGTCAAAATACAGTTACTGGCAATATGAAGCTAACACGGACAACGCCTCTTCACACTATTGTTTCGTCCGTATTTGTTGCGCTGTTACCTAGCTATGCCGCTTCCCTAAGCTGTTGCGTGCGTATATATCGCGATGTTACATAACAGCACTGCCCCCTCCCCTCGCTCGTCGTGTGTATTTATCTAGCTGTTGCCTAGCTACGTCACTTCCCTATACTGTTCCCTGTGTATTTATCGCCCTGTTGCATAGCAACGCTGCCTCCTCCCCTCGCTCTGCTTTTCCGGCTTTCAGGGGGCCATGTCACAATAATATTATACAGCGAGAATTACAAAACATCTTCTGTATACATATATTTCCGTCTTAAATGCAACTTATTATGTAGTCATCTATCTTCCTCACTACATGTTTCGGCCGCATTCCGGGGTTAATTTATTTTAATTAGGAAATACAGCGTGTACACGCGATACGTACTTTAGACATACAGTGCAACAATTTTAGGAAGACAAACAACACCAGATGATGGCCATATGCGGACGAAACATGTAGTAAGGAAGAAGGGTGACTTGATAATAAGTTGTATTTAAGACGGAAATATATGTGAAATAAATGATATATTAATGCAACAGGATGCTTACCTCTCAACCAACATACTCGATATGCTGACCTTGTTCTGGCGAAATTGTCATTTGGTAGTGGACACTGTGCGTGGAATTACGGGAAATTTCACACTGGCAACTATAATTAAAGTATAAACCACGGGGTCCTTTCGCTCAAGTGCAGCTAAATAAACAAGCCGAAATTGTTACTCTGGTTAAAGAAATCGGCAAATCGAAAAATGTTTCAGGCAAAACTACATACATTGCTAAAATCAAGTCGATTCTAAAGAGCTCTGACGATGGTGTACAGCACTCAGAATTACTGGGTTTTGGGCTCTGTTTGCTATTCTAAAAACTAGAGAACACGACGTTTCGGAAATTGGACCTGCTTCCGTCCTCCCTCTTTCCGAGGGACACAACAAAGTAGGTCTCCCTTCACGGACGGAAACAGATCCAGTTTCCGAAACGTAGTGTTCTATACATTTTAGAAGACCGAACGATGCACGAAGTCAAAAAAACTCCAGTAATTCTGAATGCTGAAGATCTGTTTTGAGGTTAACACGTTATAGTAATATTCGACGTTAAATTTTGGGAATTAAATAATTAATTTCTTTTCTGAATTCATTTTAAACGACAATTAACGGCAGGAAACCGCGTCACGGTTGTCGATTGTCGATTGCCGATTTCACACGAAGGATTAGGAATGCTTTCGAATTATATTTCAGTGTTCAACCTTATTATTATCATTTTCCACTCACTCACGGAGCTGAGCATTTCTTGAGAAACTGCCGGCTCTGCAGAATTTCTAAGCACTTTATGGAACCCGAGGGTTCATCACCGTGTTCACAAGAGCCCTCCACTGATCCCTATCCTGAGCCAGGTCAATCAATCCATATCATCCCATCCTATCTCTCTAAGATCAATTTTAATATTGTCACCCCACCTACGCCTTGGTCTTCCTACTGGTTTCTTTCCTTCTGGCTTTCCCACCAATATCCTATATGCATTCCTCTTCTCGCCCATTCGTGCTGCATTCCATTCCCATCCTATCCTCTTTGACTTGATCATTTTATTATACTTGGAGAAGAGTACAAGTCATGAAGCTCCTCATTATGCAGCTTTCTCCAGCCTCCTGTCACTTCATCTCTCTTCGATCCAAATATTCTCCTCAACACCCTGTTCTCAAACACCCTCAGTCTATGTTCCTCCCTTAATGTCAGAGACCAAGTTTCACAGCCAAACAGAACCACAAGCAAAATTATAGTTTCATATATTCTAATGTTTATGTTTTTAGACAGCAGGTTCTGGACTGAATGGTAGCAAGCATTACCCGAGTTCAATCTCTTCTTAATTTCCTCCTGAATTAGGCCTTGGTTTGTTACAGTCGTTCCCAAATATATGATCTGTGCCACATTTTCAAAACAACTGTTACCTATCTTTATGTCACGATTTTTCCCTTCATTCCCCTGCTTTCTCTGCGTTCATTTCTAGACCAAACTCCACAATAACGACAAATACACACTCTGTCTGTCATCCTTTATACGTTTCCCACTCCTTGAAAATTTTATCATGGTCCTCGAGGAGCACTACACTACCCACAGATCTCCACAGAAGCAACAATACTGTTTATGTGAGGTACTGCAAAGTCAACGACCTTGTGCGAACTTCTCCTTACATCTCACTCCCCTGCTCTACTCAACAGTGGACACCTGGATCACGGTCGGCTGGCAGATTCTGAGCGAAGGGAATGTCTTCATTTTTTTCGCAACTACGTTCTGGCAGGGAACTTAAAACAGAATCCTCTCTTCAAGATATAATAAGTAAGACACAATCAAGTATATTTCGGTTTTACGCACTCATTCCATCTTCTGCCAATATCTCCCTAGGTCACAGCTTCCTTTTAGTTTACAGGCCGGACAGCGTAGTCGGTATTGCGACTGGCTACGGGCTGGACTACCGTGGGGTTGGAGTTTGAGTACCGGCAGTGTCAAGAATTTTCTTATCCCCACGTCGTCCAGACCGGCTCTGGGGTTCACCCAACCTATCAAATGGGTACCGGCGGCTCTTTCCCCGGGGTAAAGCGGCCGAGGCGTGAAGCTGACCACTCACCTCCAGCTAATGCTGAGGTCAAGAAAATGTGGATCTATACATCCACTCCCCCAATACACTTCATGGCGTAGTGCTTAATTAGTTAAGCACAGGAACAACTTTACCTGTTTCAGTAGTCTTGCATCAGGCATTCTGTACAAATAATTTGAAATCTGATAACCCATGCGTTCATATACTCCATGAAACCAATTAGGCTATTTAAAATGTAATTAAATGGGATCCACGACGAATGACGTAAGTATCTGTCTAGTACGTTTCCTGCTCAGAATGATCTGAAACAAGGAGATGCTTTAACGCCACTGCTTTTAAACTCTGCTTTAGAATATAGCGTTAGTGAGGTCCAGGAAAACGCAGGTGAAGCTGCAATTGAATAAGACACTCCAGCATGTCGTAGTCTTTGCTGATGTTGTAAATCTATTGAGAGATAACATAAGTACCATAAAGAAAAACATATAAACTCTAACAGACGCTGGTATGTTGATTGGGCTAGACGCAAACACAGGAAAACAAAGTACATGTTGATGTCAAATGAACGCAAGTCACAATCATGAAAAAAGGCAGTTACGAAATCCTTTGAAAATGAGGAAAAGCGCAAATATTTCCGATGACACTAAAAGGTAAAAAGGTGAAGTTGTCCCTGTGCTTAACTGATCAATCACTATGCCATGAATGTATATAGGAGGGGGGGGGGGGGGGGNGTGACCACGGCATTATATGGAGGTGAGTGGTCAGCTTCACGACCCTGCCGCTTTAACCCTAGGGTACCCATTTCCTAGGAGGCCGAGTGAGCCCCAGAGCCGTCTGGACGCTTTGGAGATGAGAAAACTGTTTCCCCTGCCGAGAATCTTAACTCAGGCCACCCAGCCCGCAGCCCATCGTTATACAGACTGAGCCATCCCGACTGCTTGGAAATAACAGAAACAAATAACAGTTTAATTCACTTAGATATTTTGAGCAGATTAAATTCGGGGAATGCTTGCTATCATTCAGTTCGTAACATTTTGTTTTCTCTCGCCTGCTGTCTAAAAATAAACAAAAAATATTGAACTGGCATTCTCCCTCTTGTTTTCTATGCGTGTGAAACTCGGTTTCATATTGTGGCAGTACACAGACTGAGGGTGTTTCAGAACAGGGTACTGAGGAGGATATCTCAACCTAAAGGGGATGAAATGATAGGTTAGAACAAAGTACATAATAAGGAGATTTATAACTACTACTGGTCGCCAAATATTATTACAATAATCAAGTGAAGGATGAGATAGGCAGTGCATGTTGAGCGAATGGGACAGGAGTGCATGCAGAGTTCTGGTAAGAAATATGGTAGGAAAGAGACTGCTAAGAATACATACATTTAGATGGAAGCATAATATTAAAATTGATTTTAGATTAATAGGACGCAGAGTAGATTTTTCCGGCTTAGAATTTGGTCCTGTGGCGTGGTCTTGCATGAATCTTCCGGGAATTTCATGACTGGCTAAGCAAACGTTTGATCCTGAAAAAGGAACAGTTCCACGGAGTTGTTTCTGTTGCTGTAGTCTGTAATGTGATTCATTACATACGGTAGAATATAGCTACTGTTTCGTTCTGGATAGTGTAAACCAGGTTGTACAATTTACAATTGTTGGTATTGTTCGAGGAAGCTTTCGTAACCAAAGTGAAACCGAGCAGACGATGTGGACTAGGATCGTATGCGCGCGCAACCTTGAAACGGCAGCCAAGAGCACAGCATATTTCGCAACAGTAGTGAGTCACTGTTGATACTTAGCACAGACCCGTTTGTTTATATCTGTTACTTGTTTCAAATTAGATCTCTCATGTCGGGGCTTCTAAACCGACGAGCCAATCGCATCCACAAATTATGATCAGCATTATATCTCGTGCGGTGGCGTAATTGGCTGAGCTACTATGCTACAAGTCGGAATGTTGCGGGATCGAATCCCAATGACGTTATTGGATTTTTTTTTTCAATTTACCTAATCCTTCCTGCCGCACTATGGCCCTGGGGCCGACATAAATTAAAAGAAATTAATTAACATCCCAATGTTTTCCTTGTAGTCGTTATCTCTCCTGTCTCGCCGTCTCAACCGGTCTGCACTACCGCCACATTATGACAGGATCGGTATTATTACCTTCCGTTCCAGAAGGTAAGTGCACGGAATTAAGAAAATACAGTCAAGGGTTACGCCGAGCGAACATGACCAGTTGAGATGATGTGAGCAACTCTTCAAACATGTTTCCTCAGTGTGCGCCTTCTATAATCTGGAAAGCATTTGAAAAGAATGAAATTATGAAAATTGCCACACACCGGTCTGAGTCATGACGTCAGCATCATAACTCAGGCCGGTGTGTGGCGGTTTTCATAATCTCATTAGTTTCTACTGTGCTTCTTTCGTTGCGTCATGTCGCAGACATCGTGTCTTGACGTATGCCGGTGTGCGGCCTACTTTAGTGTTCAATTAATCCCGTTTCCACTCCAAACCTCGTCTGCAGTCACACTCAATCAAGTGACAATTTCTTATGACAACTCGCACAAGTGATGTCTGGACAGAAAATGAGTTACACAATCTTCTAATCAGTTGACACAATCTTCCAATCAGTTGAAATTAAATGCACAAATGACTTAACTATGAACGTGCGGCATTAGAAACAAACCAACCAACCAACCAACCAACCATATCTTACGATAGCTAGAAAATAAAAATATTACGCGTATTTTACAACCAGCTATATTCTCGGGTAACTTGGATTCGTTGTTTACTCCTCATACAGTACGGACATTTGCTTTCGTATGAGGAGGCACCTCTACTCAATTAACTTGCAACGTCACGGGCCTCCAATACCATCTTATAATTTTATTTTGTCCACGGAACGTATAAAGTAAACATACGACTGATTAGATGTTATAAAACATCAATTTTAATCTTGTTTTATATTCTAACCTTCAGTTTTTTATATATAAATGACCGTTGTATTTTTACACAAAAAAAATTAACTATTTTTGTCATTGTATCTAATTTTACCACAGTTCAATAGCATATGTTGATTTATATTCACCTGATGATGGCCGTTAACGGCCGAAACATGTAGTGAGGCACAGCTGGGTATTGTGACCTTGATACTCCTTAGTTGTTGTGTTGTGACGGAAAAATAAAGTTATATTTTACATGTACAATTAATGTAATTTGAAATAACCCCGCTATTTTTCTGCATAGTCTCCAATTTCAGAAGAAAATGCATATATGATTTTGGTGGTAAAGTCAGAAGGAAAGAGACCACTAGGAAGACCAAGCCGTGGGTGGTTATATAATATTGTAAAGTGGATACCCACTGCTAGGCAACAACTTCGTAAACGCCTTCCTGCTAAAGCGCGTGACATTAGGGAGTCCACTGCTAAGGCAATGTACGGTAAACAATCTTCATCGACAATACATTGTTTTCCGCTGGGTCTGTGCAAAGTGGTTGCATAAGAGAAACGAATTCAGAAGTTGGGAGTTGTTGAGAGTACAGGGACGACAATGGCGTATGTCCTAGTGAATCATGAAGATTACCGATAACTGATTGTAACTGTGAAGAAGTTTTCAATAAACACAATCATCAAATATAGAACCCATTACTATCAGTCACGCTAACCCCTTACACGTGACAACATTAAAATGAATCTTAGAGACAGGAAGTGGTTATATGGACTGGACTGGGCTGACCCAGGATATGGACCAGTGGAGGGCTCTTGTGAACACGATAATGAACCTTCCGGTTCCGTAAAATGTTGGGAAAATTTTCGGTAGCTGCACAATTGGTGGCTTCTCAAGAAGGGCACAGCTCCATGGAGTTACTTGGTTAGTCTCCACTTCCCACTACGCACCTTTCTTCCTCATCCACAGACGGAAAAATTTGTAAAATGTTCTTATTTCACGCCATTTCCAGCTTTTAAATGCGAAGGTTCAATGAGTGCTATTACGACAAGAATTTTATTTTAATTTTCTTTTCTTCACACATTTAGTATACATAACCTGCAGTCTGCTATAAATGTAACGTTCAGTATGTCCTGGCACGTGAATGAGTTATGCCCAGTGGCGTAACTCAAATACCTTTTTTTTGTCCACTTAGGCATCATTTCAATTCTTGTATTGGGGTTTTACTCAGGTCTGTCTGATAGAGCTAGGACGGTGTATCTTTTCAGTCTATTTGCAGTTATTTGTACGGTAGGTTCACAATATGACTGACTGCGACCAGTCCTACAGCTGTATTCAGGACGAGTGAGAAGCTGCTGGTTGGGAACCATGCAGTCCTTTATTACAGCCAGTTTTCAAGTACACACTTCACGTATTTAAATTTGTAGGACTTTTTTTTTCTTTGGCGCTACGGCCCTCATTTTGGCCTAGGCCTACCTCCATGAAACTCTCCGTTTCACTTCGGTTTACTAGATCTTACACATACGGTAGGACTCCTTGGGCGAGTGATCAGCTCGTCGCAAGGCCTCTACCTGTAGACAAACACAGAAAAACGCACACAAACATCCATGCCCTGAGTGGGATTCGTACCCACGATCTCGGCTTCCGAGCGAAGACAGCGCATGCCTTAGACCGCTCGGCTACCGTGACCGGCATAAAATTATAGGACATACTGAACAGAAATTTTATAAGCAACTGTCGCTTTATGAGAGCCAAAAAAAGATGATAATCCCTACAATCAACATAGCAACATGCCACGAAGACGTTAGGGATCGGAGGTATAGCTCCACCTTTCCTAATTTCGGCACTAGACTGAGGTGAGTCGTAAGGTTCACGCCCCTGGGGTTCTACTCTCGAGGAAACAGCCCCGGTTACCCCTCGTACACGAGGCTGAATGGGCCACAGCGTCGGTCTGAATTTTATGAAGAATGGAAACAACCTCGAATACAACCCCGACAACCGGTCGTCCAGGTACGTCTCTATATCACAAAACCGACATATTTTCTGTATTCAATAACTATACAATAGCCGCAAAGTTGTCGCTGTGCTTAATTAATTAAGCATCGCGCCACGAAGAAGTATGGGGAGTGACTGTACAGTTCCACCAGTCTTGATCTCGGCGCTAGATGGGGGTGAGTGGTCAGCTTCATGCTCCTGCCGCTTTGCCTTCGGGGAAAAAGCCTCCGGTACTCATTGCATAGGAGGCTGGGTGGGCCCTAGAGCCGGTCTGGACGCTGTGTAGAGAAAATCTCTTGCCCCTGCTGGGAATTCAACCCCGGCCGTCCAGCCCGTAACCCGTCGTTATACCAACTGAGGTATTTAAGAGATCCATACTGCAACTGTCCTGATTGCATGTAGCCACTTTCGACAGCTGGGCGGAAATGACATTAAAGGGGATCTCAAGGAAATTGGTGTGTAGGAGTTGGGGCTGGATTAATCTGACTTAGGATAGGTCATGTGACGGGTTCTTGTGAACATGGTAATGAACTTTAGAATTTCATAAAAGGGCGTTAACACAGGTTATAATTAGCTGAGTGACTACCAGCTTCTTGATAAAGAGTCTTGTCTGTCAAGTTAGGTATATGGGTTTCACCCGAAGACTAGAAAAACAATTCAGTGCTAATTACAAGCTCAGAAATATTGCCCTACGGAACTAAAATGGTTTCTGGGTACATTTTTGAAATAGTGTATTAGCGTATACTTCCGCCACAGAAAATTCGAGAAGCCCTGCTTATTGAAAAACTGGAAATAATTTTCTGCGTAAATTTATTACTGTATGTAGCAAAAACATGTTGACGAAACAAAACACCTCTTATTTCCGGACACAGGTGATAGACTGCGCTGTATGACTGACGCAACTCTGCCGTCGTTGGTACAGTTGAGACATCTTTGGTTTATAACGGGTACCTCTTGTTGACAAGCATCGAACTTGTTCTTCCGTGGTTATTACCGCAGCAACGGTTACGGTCAGCAAACCCGGTGCTACGATGTGATCAGAGACGGTGCAACGTACAGTTAGGCCGTGTCATTTCCGTATCACGTGACGGAAGGCTAAAGACAACTGAACGATGGCCAGCTGAGTTCGTTGCAACAGGCAGCGCAGTGCACATAACCAGGAAACTGGTTTCAAAACGATAAGAGACTTCAGAGTACGAAGCTGCGGGGGAGAAGGGAGGAAAAGTGAGAAAGTGTGACTGCTTGAAGAGTCCAATGGAGACGATCTGCTACAGCCAAGAGTGTTTTGTGTAAAATGTGTACAAAGTCAGAAACTGGAACGTCAGTCCTACAGGAATTATACAGCATATAGGGATTCATTATTCACGCCTTATTACAACTGTGTGGCAAAACCATCATTTATCTACTCAGTGAAAGGTTGCCTTCTGGTTACCAATTCNATCATTATTCACGCCTTATTACAACTGTGTGGCAAAACTGTCATAAGGAACAGAACCCTCTCTTATTTTAGGATGTCATAGGGACAAAGCAGCAAGCCCTNCGTTTAGTAAACCTACGCAATCTACAGAAATCATTTACCATCATTCCCAAAGCATCCCTTTTTGGGCCATAAGCCTTCCTTACAACAGTCCGCCAGGTCTGGCTGAAGTGCACCGTGTGTTGGTCACTTCTCTGGATTTTGCAACAATTTCTTTAGAGGCAAGCAGCCTGGCGTCCAACGCCCGCCACCTTGACTAACAGGTGGCGCAGTTCCAGGCACCGGATTCCCTTTTCGTCGCCTTCCACGATTCGTAATGCTACGGTGGAGGTATTCTAACCCGCCTCCAAGAGGGAAGAGACGAACTCTCAAGTTTACAAGAGCAAACACATACCTGAACAAGCGTGTGCTTCTGATTAGTTAGGCTGCAGTAGGAACCGCATACCAGTGCTAATGGTGTTAACATAAAAGTAGATTACACCAGTTCATTGGAACTACAGAATGCGGCAGAATTGTGTTTCTTCAGAGTGGCAGCAGGATATGGGAAGACGTGTCATAAATGGAATGAAAATATTAGGGACCAGTGGAGGGAGGGGGGAATAGACATCAAATATAACAGCAAACTATTAGTATATACGTTTTTCTTTACTTTTCAGGACCGTCTCTGTAGTCTAGTGGTCGGAGTTCCTGGCTACATATCCAGAGGTCCCGGGTTCGATTCCCGGCGGCTACCAGATTTTCTGAGAAGTAGCGGGTCTTGATCGGAGTCCACTCAGCCTCGTGGGGATAATTGAGGATATATTTCAAGGAAATAGCGGCTCCGGTCTAAAAAAACCCAGATTAAAGGCCGTGGGGAACAGTTGCGCTGACCACGTGACACCCTATATCCGCTAAAAGTGGCACTAACTTCGCCGAAAAGCGGCGGTCGCTCGGTGTAGTTCCCTTGCGGACTACATGCCACGGGGGGAGGGGGTTGTTACATCAGGAACCTTTTCTCATCCGTACCGTATTAAATCCGCGCACTTATCCACCGGCTCTTCATTACGTGACAGTTTCGATCCTTCGCGGTTTTTAACGACCGACTTCTCTGCTAGCTTCAAGTCTGCAAACAAAACCGTGACGTGCTAATCATCACACGACGATCTGATATCAAACGTCAGAGTTGGACGGTTGTCACCTGCTTCGTATTCCGGAGGTTTTGAGTTTGATTCTCGGCCTGAGATCGAACTGGGGGTGTCCACCGACATTTTCTGTCCTATCAGGCATATGCTAGGATAGTACCCTATAGCAATCGCCTACTCCTGTGTACATCATTGGTTCCCAAACTTTCCGATATAACGGCTCCTTCTGGTATTCAACAAACCCCCCACGCCCAATCCCAATTTATTTTTCAGANATGCTTCGTATTCCGGAGATTTTGAGTTTGATTCTCTGCCTGAGATCGAACTGGGGGTGTCCACCGACATTTTCGGTCCTATCAGGCATATGCTAGGATAGTACCCTATAGCAATCGCCTCCTGTGTACATCATTGGTTCCCAAACTTTCTGATATAACGGCTCCTTCTGGTATTCAACAAACCCCCCCACGCCCGATCCCAATTTATTTTACTGAAACGAATACACTCGTCGATTCTAAAGGGCTCTGACGATTGTGTATAACAGACTTCATCCATCGCCCACTATTCTAAAAAGAGATTAGAGAGGGTCATAGGACAGCCTGAGACAAAGCTAGGATTTTGGAAATTTTAAGTAACAGCGGGTATAGGAAATACAAAGAATCGGCCCATATCGCATGTTGAACCAAACCGCTCAGCCAACCCAGTTTGGACATTTCTCGCATGTGGATCTCCCTTATCAGCAATGAGGTTACCAACTCACAGAGATCTGTATGACGTGACAGACTCTCCATGGGTTTCATTAACGTTTCTGTCTCGAGTGTTCAGGTTTTACTCCACAGATGACGCTAGTGCTAGGCAAAAAACAGATGGACATTTTGTCTGAGAACAGCAAAAAAAGAATACCCAAAGTCAGTTAAAGAACTCTTAAGGCTAGAAAAAAAAATTCAGCAAGGCGTCTGTTACTTCATAAACAATATTCCTGTATTTATATAAAATAGATATGTAAGAAAAGCAAAAGAAGTAATTGTATTGATTATTAACAGTACACTCTCAGATTTAAAGCAAGATTTATATTAACAATCGCGGGAAGACCGCTGTAACAGAATGAGATGTTTATAAGAATGTGCTACAGAAGGCCGGAACAATTCTTTTTTCCACAAGAAGAGATTTCACAGTGGTGCCGCGATTCAAACGGAGGAACATATCTTTTGGGACTGCAAACTGTACGAGGACCAACGGGCAACAGCGATGGACATGTTGTCTGAGAACAGTAAAAAAGAATACTCAAGGTCAGTTACAGAGCTCTTAAGGCTAGAGGAAGAAAAGATTTGTATAAAGTGTGTTACGTCATAAACAAAATTCCTAAATTTACTAAAAAAGAATTAAATGTACAAAATATTAATAATATATTCTTAGAGTTGGGAGATATATTCAAAATCCTTCACCGCCCGCCGCCCCACAGGACGGGCCAGCCCGGTTGGGAACCATTATTTGACATCCTTCCCAATTCGTCATTCACTATTGCCCTGCTGATATTCAGAGTAACACAGCCTCTGCTGTTGGAAGAAGAAGCACACGCTGCTAACACGTTGCCTACAGCCACAGCAACAGCAGGGCATGCGGTAACTACCAAACACGCTTTATTTTTCGAGGTGGAAGGAGTTACTCGGGCTTACGTTCCACTGAAAAATTCGACTTGAACCTACAAACAGTGAAGCAAATAAATGTTACTAAAAGACATTAACGGTTTAATGAAATTTATTGTCTCATTTAACCACTACATATTTTTGTTACATGGACCACCATCAGGTGGCTTGTAAATATATAAAGAAAATGTATTATTACCGAATTGCAGAGTTAAAAGGGTCCACTTTCAAAATGAAAAATGTACGAGTAACAAATTGTTGTACTCAGTGAGAAGCAGGGCCCGGATTTTCATGATTGTCTGGAAATTCAGTTCACGCCGCACGATCTGTGCGACGATAACCATGAACGGCGAGTGGAGGCTCGAGTTCAAGCTCTGCTCGAAACCGTAGACGACAAACCCCCACAAAGGATCAGACCATGTGACGTTCAGAAATTGATAAATTCCTTGAACTTGAGAAAGGCCTGTGGAAGTGACGGCATCCCAAATGAATGCCTCAGGCACCTTCCCAGGTGACCATTGATTCACCTAACTCGTTTATTTAATCACTGTCTTCGGCTCTCTCATTTTCCAAATACTTGGAAGGCAGCAAAAGTAATAATTTTACCTCTGTGGTCTAGGGATAACGTTCCCACCTCATGACTCAAGGCACGCGGGTTCAAACCCGGCGAAGGTCGTGGAATTTTTAATGGCGGAAAAATTCAGGGAACAAGTCCTCCGGAAGGGACTTTAAGCCGTGCGTCCCGTGTCGTAGATTTACGGCACGTAATAGATCCTCATGTCTCTAGGAGACCTCTGAGCAAAATTAGACAAAGTTTCCCGCCCAAGTAGTTTCCAATTCCTCCGGTAGATGGGGAAGTCTCGGCCCGAGGTGGCCAACCTCGCTGGCAGGACGGGGCTGATAGCGAGAACCAGTACTGGAAGGGGGACGCACAATAGACTGCTAGTAGCGGTGCATGGGGAAACCCACCCCCTCCAATAATAATAATAATAATAATACACCCCGTAAAGACCCGAAATTCCCGCAAAATTTACGTCCGATCAGCCTCCTGTCCACGACAGGAAACCAATTCGAAAAAGTAATTTTGAAATTACTAACAAAACATGGGGGCACGCGGTAGCGTAGTTGGTTGAGGGGCTATGCTACAAGCCGGAAGGTCCCGATGACCTAATCCTTCCAGCCACATTATGGCCCTGGGGTTCACTCAGCCTCTAACAGAAATGAGTACCAGGAATTAATTAAATAATTTTCCTGGGGAGTAAAGCGCGGTCGGCGCGTACGGCTGACAATCTTGCCGCCATCTTTGAGCAGACTGTCTAGATAATGTGGGATCCTCAACGTCTCACAACCCTATGGGCCTTCACGGCCTGGCTTTACTTTTTACTTTTACTACAGAAACATATTGAAGAAAGAGGCCTGCTCAACGCAAGCCAGTTTGGTTTTCGTGCACGTCACAGCAAGACACTGCAATGTATGAGGCTGGCGGACCACGTGACCTTTAATTTCAACAACAAAATGTCTAAGTCTGCGGTGTAATTGGACATCGAAAAAACCTTTGATACCACGTAGCACTCAGGCTTGCTGTATAAGTTATCAAAATTGGAATTGTCGAACAGTTTGACCAAGCTTATTGGGTCCTTTCTTTCTCAACGTAAATTCTGGGTTTCGGTTGAAGGCGAAATGTCAGCCCCCAAGGGAAATGCAAGCAGGGGTGCCACAAGGTTCAGTCCTTTCCCTTACTCTTTTCAATGTGTACATAAATGATGCCCCCCAAACACATGGTGTTCACGACACCTGTCTGTATGCGACAGACCGCAAGGAGGGTTTTATTGTTAGAAAACTCCAGCGCGGTCTCAGCACAATGGAGACCTGGTATGAGCGCTGGAATATTAAATTAATGAAGATAAGTCTCAGGGGGTGTACTTCTCTCGTGGTCGCCAACCGCCTGAGTCTTGTATCACTCCAAATGGAAGAAATATTCCATTTGTAAATAGTGCGAAATATCTAGGTGTAATCTTCGATAAGAGAGTGACATGGAGATTGCACATAGAAATGATCGAAGCCAAGGCCTTCAGAACATTCTTTAGAGTATATTCCTTATTCAACAGTGAGCGATTGAGCGCTAATATTAAAATGACCCTCCATAAAGCTCTCATTAGATCCGTAATGACTTACGCCAGTCCCGCCTGGGAGTTTGCGGCAGACACTCATCTAGTGAAATTGCATCGCCTGCAAAACAAGGTTCTCCGCACCACTGGCAATTTTCCAAGGCACACACCGGTCCGCGATTTGCACATGGCATTCAAAATCTCGTATCTCGTATATATTATATCTGTTGCGAAGAAATGCTAAGGTTTTGTATGCAAACCAGTTTGGGCGTCCACTTCGTCAGCTCCAGATCCTGATTTTCCCGCAGCAGTAAGCTTCTGACGCACGAGCACGAGTAATGTGGACGGGCTATAACAAAATTATGCAGAAAACAAGCAGAAGTCATACAAAATCATGAAAATGTTCGGAACATCGGACAAGGCGAAGCCCGACACAGAATGTATAAGAGACTTAAACTTGGCGGCGGTCAGGCATACGACCGTTCAAGTGACTAGACTGCCGTGGTAGCGAATACTTGTAGAAACAGGGCAAAATCTGCTGTACTGAGCCTATATTGACAGACGCCTTGTATATATTATACATACTATATATTAAGACCAAATTGTAAATAAGTGTACATAGTGACAATGGTCTAATACTATCGACTATGACTGACAAATGACAGACCCGACCCAAATGGACAGGACAGTAACTTCCATATAAGGAAAAAACATAAAGAAAAAATCTGGTCATGAGCGTCAGCCAGGACTCGACACAAAGAAAGACAGACAGACAGACAGACAGACTGACCGTCAGTCGTAATGTGACTTGGACTTTGGCTAGTAACATGTGACACCCGTGTCAGAAGTGGGACTATTTTGACTGTATTGGAACTACGTGACGGCTCAATATGACGGACACTGAAAATGTGATTGCCGAAATAAGGGCACTGCAGGCCCGACAACAAACCATTAAGTCAGCAAGAGGTGACCAAGCCATAGGGGCCTGCGAAGAGGAGATGAGAGCCGCGGTAAGTCATCTTAGATCCGCCCAGGCCAACTTCCAAACAACCTTAAGTAAGCGAGTACAAAGCTTCCTGACATCAATGGACGAGAGCATGCAGATTCTCCGTGACATCAGGAGACACGAAGCTTTTCCCACAGGTCTCGCCTAACAACTGACGAATACGTTACCGGAAGCCACGAAGCATGGGTTCGAGAAGCAGACCGAGGACAGCGGAAAAGCAGCAACCTGCGTGGACAGGGGTAGACAGCTGTTGCCAGGGACTAAACGGCTCATGTGCATGCCATATGCGGACACCTCCCAGAAGGATTTCCCGGATGAATACCGACCGAAACCCGAAAAGCGAGAATACACTGTGAAAAATGAGTTGCTGACACCATGTCCGCCTCGTCATAGCGAACCCCCAATGTGGAAAGGAATGCAAAGCAACCTGAAAGCCTTTGCACGGATAGGAGACAAGCCGTGTATTGTGACTGCTGACACAAGAGCATCGGACCGGATATGGTAGCAGGTCTGCCTGCGGATATCAGGACAGGTCTTCCCCATTTTGAAGGAAGCTCTAGTGAAGCTGACTCTGGGTAAGCGGCTATCATAATTTGGGTGTTCGTCGCCAAAGCCACAGAAGAGTTCGCGTTGGGGCTTGATGTCATGTACGCCCACAAGACAGTTGTGGATTTGAGTCGCAACGTTCTACGATTGAGATACGAGGAAGTGCCACCAGGACTGCCCTCGGATACGAAGGGCAACAGCAAGGCAGCAGAAGCTCGACGTGGTACAGACGCTGAAGTGTTGCTACAAAGATTCCTAGATAGATAGGTATAAGCAGCCTCGTAAGGACGGCTTCCTGCGTCACCGATCGAGGCAAAGCGAGAACGCCGTTCCAACCCAGCGGAGGTCCTTGTAACGAAGACCTGAGAGTCCACCGGTCGCAGAAAAATTAGTCGGGGGTTAGAAGTTAGTTGTGAGTGAGCAGTCAAATGCTGTAGTTGGCCGTGAGCACGGAAGAAGACGAATTTCACTTTTGGACTTAACGACTAACAACCACCCAACAAAATACTAACAAACCCCGTGGCTTTAGCCCGCAAGCGAATTAAAGGCTCCCACACACAGACGCGNTCAACCTGTACACACACACAGAAAAACGCACACAAATATCCATGCCCTGAGTGGGATTCGAACCCATGATCCCGGCTTCCAAGCGAGCGAAGACAGTGCACGCCTTAGACCGCTCNGGCTACCGTGACCGGCGGTAAGTATTTTACTGAACACTAAATCTGCGTAGTTCTTTTCCTCCACATATTCAGTATGTCACATATATGTACAAATACTTACAATTCCATAACGAGTCTCTAATTAAGTATGTATAAGTGGTTGCTATGTGTGTTCATATTTTAGGCGAAAGAGACGAATCACTTGTGTTCATGATATAAACTTGTCAAGAGAGGAACTGGGGGAGTTTTATACATTGATACCCCAACTCCTGAAAGACGAAAAACTGTTTACACCCATTAGATCGATAATTAATTCGAGAAATGCGCCGGTATACGAATTAGGGAAAATGACAAAAAAAAATGTTACACAACCTCCTGTATATACCATACACATATACCGTTCGCAACTCCACCCAATGACAGACCTACAAACCACTGAAGATATTCACATTCATATCCGGCAAGAAACAATACACATGCCAAATAGTGGATCAGTGATACTCCTACATCAATGCAACAGGATTATTGCAGAATGAGTGTTCATAGTTTTGATGAATTGTTGCTTCTTCTGAAACCCCATATCTTGTACAAGAATAAAAGATGGAGACTGGCTGCACTGATTGTAACACTAATGTAAGGGAAAGGCCGCGCCATAACTCAAGCGGTTAGTCACTGGCTTCCCACTGCGGAGGCTCAGGTTCGAGCCCGGGTCTGGTCAATTGGGATTTGCGGTGGACAAAGGAGCGCTTCTTCATTCCACCAAATTCTCCATCATCATAATCATCCGGGGCAGGTACAATAGGCCAATCAGTGGCCGCCGTGCGTGGTGGACCCAGCTGGACTCCACCCCCACTAAGTGAATTTAAAAAAAAATTAGTCATACGGAACTACGCGTTATTATCCCAAAGGTAATCGCTTCCTCGCCGGTCACGGTAGCCGAGCGGTCTAGGGCATGTACTGTCTTCGCTCGTTCGAAGGCCGGGGTCGTGGCTTCGAATCCTACATAAGGCATGGATGTTTGGTATGTGTATGTGTTTATTCTGTGTTTGTGTTGTCCCGTGTTTAGAAAGAGGCATTGGGATGAGCTGATCACTCGTCCAAGGTGTCCTACAGTCTGTAAAATGATCATGAAACTGAAAAATCAAAGGTCAGGCCCAGGGGAGCTGTAGGAGCCAGTAAACAGCCCGACGCTGTGTCTCACTGGGAAGGAATGTTCGTATGGTATGGTTAATTAACCGAACTAAAATAATTTCCAGCTTTTTACGGAATCTGATGGTTGTCTGCCGTGTTCACTAGGGCCCGCCACAATATACGGTCCTACAGATAAAACGAATACAGTTCATATCCTAAGACACTATTTTTGTAGGACAACACTTTTCAACCTCCAACTGCTGTCTTCCCTCGAGGTTTGTTGATTAAAATCTGCATCAAACTCTCTTCACTCGTGCTACATACCCCGTCTATCTCAGCCCCTTTCTCTAATCACTAACAATAATACTTGGTGATGCGCTGAGCTATACCAAATTACGAAAAGTTCACCATTACGCAACATCACCCTGTCATTTCCTCTCTATCGGCTCCTAACAATGTCATCAGCACTCACGGCTGTGGAGGTTCATATATAGTGGTTCTATGGGAAATTACATAATGTTCTGCTCTCGGAGATACGCATAAACGTTTCGGAAGAACTTCCTGCTTCAGTCTTCAGGAATGTTGGCAGTATGTTCGTTCGAAACGTTAGGTGACACTGCCTGACTCAATCACAACATAATCACCGCCAGGGGTGGACAGATGACATTCCTCCGACTTCGGGCGGTACTGTAGAACTTTGCCTATAACATTTGCTTATACGTATATTTTTAACAAGAAGTTCTGAGAAGGACTAATCGACCACTTTCCTTGATAAGGCACGGATCACATATAAAACTAATGGTTCACCAATTCTTCCATTATTGCGAGCGTATTTGTTGCAGAGGTATTTACTGAGCCGTTGCCTAGCAACGGCAAGGGAATTTTTTATCGAGCAGCTGCCTAGCAACGACAGGCGATACACATACGAAGTTTCGTAAAGTTTGGTTGTCATTCAAAAGCTAATGGGGGAGGGCATAGACAAAAAGAAAGCATGCAGATTGCATAAGGCTACTTTAATATTTACTTTTCAAAATGAGGAAAGTATGTTCTCAAAAATGCTGCCAGAATTAGCGACAAGCTATAACGTTAAATGGTTAACTCGACGCGGACTGCAGCACGTATGACTAAAAGTAGCGGCAAGGCGGCCTCCGTAGTCTAGAGGTAACGTTCCCACCTCATGACTCGTAGTACGCGGGTTCAAATATCTGGCGGAGGTCGTCGAGTTTTTAAGGGCGGAAAAATTCAGGGAACAAGTCCTCCGGGAGGGACTTTAAGCCGTGGGTCCCGTGTCGTAGCTTTACGGCACGTAAAAGAACCTCATATCTCCAAAGGAGGTCACTGAGCCAAATT